>NC_134314.1:94505184-94816784 GCF_964195595.1 Calonectris borealis | reverse complement strand
GTGGTCCTCTGCTGGACTTGCTCAGATCTATCCCTGTTGTATTTGGGTCCAAAATGGGATGCAGTATGCCGACTATAATCTAACAAGTGTCAAGTAAAGGAGAATAATCTTTTTCCCGTGTTCTGCTGGCTCAGTTCCTGTTGCTACAGCTCCATATGCTGCTAGCTGCCATTGCTGAGAAGGCACACAGGCAACTAATGGCATCTTCTGTTCAGTATGACTCCCATGTCCTTTTTAGCACAGCCAGTTGGACTGTAACATTTACTACTGCAGTGGATTAGTCTCCTATGAGACTAATAGGATTTTGCTTTTGATCTGGTTGAATTTCATGAGATGCTTTTTTGCCCATGCCCTTCGTCTTCCCAGAGGCTGGCAATCAGTCCTCCTGAATGGCAGCCATACTCTCGAGTGTATCGGTTGCACCCCACAGTTTGCTGTCGTCTGCAAACTTCATGAGGGCTCATTCCATCTCCTTGTCCAGGTCGCTGATAAAGATATTAAACAGGATAGGTCCCAGAGTAGACTCTGGAAGAACTTCTCTTGCATCCAGTCGCTGGGTGGGTGATGAACTGTTAACCACTACCTGTTGAACTAAACAATCTGGCTGATTTTTACCTGGGTTGTAGTCTACCCATCTTAACTGTAACATCCCAACTTGGATACAGGGATGCTATAGGAAACCATGTTGTAACCTTGTTAATATCAAATATTTCTTCAGGTTTTTGTATATAAATTTGGAGCTCTTGACTTCCACATCAAAATTTACTCAGAAATTCTGAAACAGATGTAATGATAGTCTGTGCTCAATAGTATTTTCTAATAGAAAAGACCTGGAGAACACAGAGGTTGGACTATATGACCTTTAAAGGTCCCTTCCAACCCAAACTCTTCTATGATTCTATGATTTTATTTTAAAATAATGGTAACTAAATATTGTCTTTTAGATTATAGAAATTAGAAGATTTTTTTATTTAAGAGGTTTATTCTTTTATTAAGACTCCTAGTTGGAACAGCTTACAAGATACTTGGAACAGTTAACAGAAAATGTTACTTTAGGTAGTTTTTCCACATTGTTGCCTGTCTGGACAGAAAATAACCTTGCTATCTTTCCTTTCTGAAAAGGCACTTATCAATGACAGAAAAACTATTATATTTAACTAGGAACAGAAAGACAGCAACTGGTGTGTTTAACATAGTAAACATAATTTAACTTTTAAATGGCTAAAACTTTAATATTGAAAAGGCTGCCATATCACAATAGCTCTCTGTCTAACTTTCCCTGCATTTATCTGGAATAGAAATGTAATACTATTATGTTACAATCTTTGGTTGATAACTTCATAGGGTTTTTTTTTTCCCTAAGAATTTCCAAAAAAGAAAGAAAAAAACCCAACCAAACAAAAAAAAAGATCGAACAGGATTTGTTATAGTGTATGTGGTGGTGGGAGACAGAATTCTTCTGTACCATAGTGGTTTTCATGTTAAAATAAGTAGAAACATTTTGCATCTTTGTAAAAGTGGATTAACCACTTATCCTACTTTAATCTATTTGAAGACTACTTTACTAATATGAATACGTAATAGCCAACTGTTTTGCTTTTCATATTCAGAGTAATTCTTAAATTAACAAACGATATCAATTAGCTTTAATGTGTTTTCTGTTTGCTTATACCATCATCATATACATCTCTTGCTTTCTAATTTTCCATACCACTTCTGCTTATGCAGTTTTTCTTTCTTTGCTGCTCATTTTCTGTGCTTGCCTGACTTGAGAGTGAAATTGTAACTGAGAATAAATGATCATATAAGCACATAGCAAATGTGTAGGAATTTTGTCTCCTTTGTAGGGTCCTAAAGAAAGATTGGTTTCCTGCAAGATAACTACTGAAACATAAATATCTGCAGAAAATGAAAGGGGACTATAGACAACCGGAGGCAAAAATGCAAAGGCAATTGTATAAAAAAAACTTTCCATATGGTTTTGGGTTTTCTTTCTTTTTCCCCATCTTTCAACAAGTGTCGCTACCTCATGCTTTAATTTCTCTCTTTTGGGTTTCTATAAGTAGTTTATGAAAACAGTTTGTGGTAACTACTGACTTCCAGTATTCAGGAAGCAGGTATCATCCTGTCAGGTTTGTTTGGTATTCTGCTAACACCTTGAGTATATGTAGTTATACAGCAGTCTAAACTAAACAGTGACAATCTTTTTTTCAGAACTCTAGGAATAAAAAGCAAGCAGAGACAGCACAAAATGCTTGTATAAATGCAGAACAACCAATCATAGGGAAACACATGACATTTAGGGAAATACTCTTAAAAAAAAGTACTGCAGCATCTTTTGATGTAACAGGTAGCCAATATAATCAGTTTCCCACACCTGTAATATGAAATTTTATTTACATTTGAAAAGCTTTTATTTTATAAAATGAGGCATTTTCAACACGTGATGTAGATAACAGCCCCATATTAAATGATTAATAGGCTTAGACTTTAGATACCCAAAGAAGTGGCGTATGAGAATTCTCTTTGAATCTCACGATGTTGCAGGGAGTGAGCTGGATAAAGCTTTGTTCCGCTTTTCCATCTCAATCCTGAAGGCAAGATTTACTAACAAACTAATTTAGCTTTTTATTCTAATATAGAAAGTCCTGGGAACATGGGCAATTTTGCTGTAAACAAATGCATTTCCAGTGAGTATAGTTCTGACGTTTTAAGTGGAATATTCTCCTTCTTGTCATTTAATATCCATCTTAGCAAAACATAACTTCTCTACGAAAATTTAGCCTGGCAGTTCACCTGGAATGTGTTTCAAAGATTACTGTACATGGCATAAAAGGTGGCCCTTGTGCCCAGCGTGCACAGGTGAATATTCATGTAATCACCTGAAAGTTTTTCGCTGCTTATCCAGAAAGACATTTCACGCAGAATAAATTCCAAATAGGATCTGCTGTCAGTCTCCCTCCCCAGTCTCTCCTAAAAAAGCTACTGCAGGGAGGTGAAGAAAGAACTTCTTATTTTCTTTCACAAGTCCCAAAGAAACAAAAATTTACATTTAGCATTCATGCTAAGTCACTTTGGGAAAGATTCTGCCAACTTCAATTCACTCATTGTTTGGTTTGTCATAATTCTAAGCCATAAACTTTTTTAAACCTATTTAACTTGGGCTAGGTTGTTTTTGGAGAGAGCAATTATACACATTCTTAAAAGGAACACATATGTCCTGTTAGCCTTTTGCTCTAAAGCCGAGCCAGTTGTGTTATAATTACAGTATTGTTAGTTGAAATTACAGTCACTAGTGTGCTTCTGATATTGAAACTCTTGATCGTAGCTTTGAAAACACGGATCAAGGAAACAACACTGAGCCCCCATGATGAAAAGGATCCTATTGAAAAGCATAATTAGCTACATTTTAATAGCCTTTTTAAAAGAAAACAAATTTACATTGGTTTTCCTTTTCCCTCTTTTTATCATTTAGAAGACTTGATTTAAATATAGATGTTAAATCAGTTCAGGATCTGTTGATTATTAGTAGTTACCAAATCCAGAATTTTAATCCATAAACTTTTTTTTTTTAAAAAAAAAAAAAAAAACAACAAAACAGAAAATGCGCTTCATTCAGTCTCTTCAGTATTTGGGGACCCTCAAGCTATAGAAAAGCAGAACGGAGAGGATCTGATGAAGCAGGGGGAGGGGGGTTGGAGTTGGGTGATTTTGTTTTGGGGTGTAGGTTGTGTTTTGTTTGTTTGTGTTGGTTCTTTTTTTTAAGTCTTTCATGATGCCACAGGCAACTATTTTTATTTTTCAGTAAGTCAGCTCTGAATTTTTTAATTTGCAAATAGACAGTGTTAGTATGTGCTAAAAGGCTTCTGTTAAAAGTGTTTTATTTTAGCTTCTTAAAGCTATTCTTGATAGCTTATTATTTTTGATAATATTAATGAGCTGGGTTCAGTTGAGAGCATCTAGGAAGTTTATTTTAAATCTGCTTGTCCAGTAGACCCAATTCCACTTTGAATGCTGGAATTCCAAAACCTAAAAAAAAAAAGAGCTAATCTAGATTGTTTTGAAAAGAAGGTAGTAGCACTGGTTTTTAGGGCAAAGATACAGACACATGTGTCCTTAATAACCAAATTCCAAAGACAGTCCAGCTTCTGCCTGGGACAACCTCTCTCTGTAGAGGAAGGATTCTGCATTCGGCAACTGGATAGGTCGTTTTCCCCCTCTAGCAGTATTGTTTTTTTAAATGTTAAAAGCGAGCAATAATTTTTGCAGTTCTATTCCTCCCAGCAGAGGTAGCAGCTGAAAACAAGGAAGGCTTTCTCAGCTGGAAGAAAGGAATTTATAATATAAAACTTGGGCACTCTTCCGAAAGGTGATTAAAGAGAGACAGCTTGAAACTCTGTTTCTGGGAAAGTCTGTAGTGTGACACAAGTTCCTTTTCTTTTTATGTGTGTCTTGGCTATTTTCATTGACAATCAATGGATCCTTATCTATTGCACTTTGAAAAATGTGGATCTGTGGAAGTTCTTCCTCACAGGTGGAGAAAGAACCCAGGTTAGCTGTATTACCTGGCTTTCGCACTTCTCTGTTTGTGCGTGTGGCTGTAGTTATTCTCATTTAGGTCATCGGTACAGTTATAGCTATTTTGGATAGCTAGCTGTGCTTTGGTTATTTGACAACAGCAGGTTCATTTGCTTCTGTAACAAATAGTCAGATTTAAGCAGTAATCCTAGTAATTGTGAGCTAACTTTGACAAGAACCTGAGGATCAAGAGATGGCAGCAGTTGGTAGCAGCCAATATATTGCAGTAGAGTATTTATTTTCCATTGGTGTATTAAGTATGGGTTCAGAGAAAAAGAGTTTTAACAAAAACAAAATCAGCAAAACATCATTTTCCATGACAGACATAATGTGGCTTGTTCACTTAGAATATTGCAATTCAAAAACAGTGGGTAGGTTGACAAGAGAGCATTATTTCAGAGAATGGTAAATGCAGCATGCTGGTTTTGCCTCCAGTCACCTCCAACTCAAATAGAAAAGATTTTTGAAATTTTGTTTTTGATATCACATTTGCCATTGAGTTTATATGAAAACAGTAAGGATAGCAGTTAGTTTTTCTGAACTGTACCCCGCTAATGAGTGGAATGACACCAGCCAGGGGTTTTACATAAAATCTAGGGAAAAACACATTTGTTAATCAAAATATGGACTACATTTAACTGCTTTTAAAGAAGAAATTGCAGAAGTGTCTGCCTCTGTTCTGGCCAGTCTGTTGCCCCTTTAAGTTGTGTAAATACCCTCTTGTCATTTGTGGATGCTTCATTGGAAAAAAGGATGCTCCGTATTGGTTTGCAAACATGGTGGATAGAATTTTTCATGGTTTTTGCTAAAGAAGGTATTCTGTGCTGGATATTTTTCTTAAGTACACGTATCTCAATCCCATCCATTGAGGAGGAGAGGAGAGGAAAGGAAGGGCAAGGTTCTTGGTTTTGCTTTAATTCATATCCTTAGAATTAAAATTAAAATGAGGAATGATATTGAGGTTTCAAATATCTCTTACAACAGGGGAATAATCCCCATATAAAGAGGAGTAGAGAGGATACGTTATTTGCCAGATGTGTTTTTTGAGAATTACATACTTAAGTTAAATCACATCCCTGATTCTTTAGATCTTCCTCTCTGTGAGACAGGTATGGAAATGGGAATTGAAGGCTGTTCAATACAGCATTTAGTGCCCTTCCTGAAGAGCTGCATGTTTGTTAGAATGAGTATGGAATGAGTCCTTGAGACGTCTATTTCTTCCTTTTTCTTCTTCTTTTTAGCAATGTAGTCAACAATTCAGTACCTTTTTCCTCATATTATGATGAACCAGGACTGGGAATTCCCATTTTCCTACTTGCTTTTTTTTTTTTTTAATATTTCTGATATATTTACAAAAAAAAAAGAGAATACAGTTAAGACAATGTAATCTTTTTAGTCATCAGAATCTTTTTTCTTTCCCCTCTTAAACTGTCCTTTCCAAACAGATGTTTGATTCAGGTTTAAAGCAGGCAATGTCACACGCCAAATAAATTAGTTCCTTTATTGACTTTCAAATAAATTAAAAGTAATTGAATGAATGTAATAGATTAATGTTAGTAAGATAGTTATTATAAGCCTGTAAGTCTATTACTGGCCTTAGGATAATAAGAATAGGGATATGCAAGTTTGAGATGACAGAAACAGTAAAGACCTTGTTGAGTGTTAGAGGCACATTCCAAAAGAAACAGCTAAATTTATAAAGGATTAAGAGGAGAAAAGAAAGGACTGGAAAACTTAAGCAGCTTGGTTTAATGTTTATTTTACTTACAACTCAACTTCTTCATACTTAGGTTGCTACTTTGGGACTGTGATGATCGGAGCTACAGCTACTACATTGAGGTTTCAACAAATCAGCAGCAGTGGACTATGGTGGCCGATCGCACAAAAATTTCCTGCAAGTGAGTTTAATTTTTTTCCCCTTATTTGCACAAAGTCAGAACTGGAAAACTGTTTTTTTTATCCTGTTGTTCAGTACTTGGATAGGTGTCTTTTTGACTGTGAAAAGATGATCGTTACATAACCTGTAGATTTCTAACTCTAGACCTTTGTAAATACAACTTTAGGAGGTAACAGCTTCTACTGTGGCTGATTATCTAGACTTTCAAACCAGAATCAAGTTCTGAAGATCCACATGAGTACTGGATCTTCAAACAATCAGTTTGATCATTCTCAGAAGCAGTCTGCCTACCATACCCTTGGTTTTGTGATCACTGGAAGGTAAACCATTTTCCAGAGTTCACGTGTTTATGCTGACCCTGCTGTCAAATCACCCCTCCTTGAGAAACATGGTAGGAGAGGAAAAGAGAGCATGCTTGGAAAGGATTTTCTTAATCAAATGCATTTCTCCCTTATCAAAGCACATAAATGTACTGTATGATATTTGAAGGGGGTGGGGAGAGTGAGGGTAGGGATCATGTCATAACAGATCAAACAGGTATCTAAGCTTGACCTTGTCTCTGTTCAAAAGCAGAGTACCTGACCTATATGCACTGATCACTCTGCTTTTGGACAGGACCCTTCCATTAAAAAAAAATGCTTCTTAAAAAGAGATAAAAAAGACAAAAAAACTGTTTCATTTTCATTTGTATACTAAAATCAAGAGAAGTCAGGCATGAATGCTCTCCACATGTATACTCTCCATTGGCTTTTCTGTAATTACTGGGTCTGCTGATAAAACCCATTCTTCTAGTATGGAAGAGTAATTCAGTGTTGATAGCCTTCTTAAACCACTTGATAGTTCTAATTCCAAGTAAAGAATGACCCAGATACTTGTCATGGAACTGAAAAGATAGGCTGCAAATGTACACGTTACATATCCTTCAGCCAGGTATGCTCAGCATCCAGTGGATATTGATAGGGTATGATCTCCTGGCTGGTCCGCAGGGAAGCTCAGACTTACAAAAGTCTTATTTCTCTCCTTTTCCCCGCATCAGTTTTCCATAAGATATGCTTTCTTTCCCGGGTCAAAATTGAAGTCATCAACTCATATGGGGACAGCCCCCACCCATCCTGTATTTGTGCCAACCAAAACAAAATGGATTTTACAAATTCAGAGGCATATCTCAGTTTGTCAGATCGGGCAAGAGAGTTATTCAGTGCTTTCTAGCAACACTGTTGATTACACATTTTCTAAAGTTTCTATTTCATCTCTTAACAAATACTGCAATTCAAACATGCATTACAATATGGTCTAGACATGTTGGTGAAGGAGAGCTTGACATGTCCTTTCACCGTCTGTAAAGGGCAAGGTATTGATGAGCAGAAAACCTGGGTTCTGCCTGCAGGTCTGGCAAAAGAGTAAAGGAGATTTAATCATTCTCAAAGGCATCTCAGCGTAACAGATAAAATTCATCTTTTTGTCTGTCTCCAGCAGTGGGAGCACTAAAAGGCTGAAACCAGAAAAGAGAGAGAGGGGGAGAGTCAAAATCAGAATCTTTTTGCACTTTTTCCTTGTACGTTTTGATACTAATAGTCTATAACAGTCAAAAGGAGCACTTGCTTAAGTGTGCACAGGTGGAATTGCTGGTTGACTGCCCAGTTCAAGTATCTACTCACCATCTTCAAACCACACATTTTTTTTTTAAAGCCTTAACCTTGGACAAGTATAGGCGCATCCCTGAAGTAAAGAGAGCTGCCTCGTCATGATATATACTTCAAGATCTTAATTCAAAACGTAGGTGCTCTGGAAGGTCTCAAAGCTGTGGCTACAGGAACTATTTTCATGTGGATTAGAGAATTGTATTTTGCCTAACTTCTTGCTCTGACAGACATGCATCCAGCTAGCAAAATGCCAGTCTTTAAGTCTAGAGACTTACAGTGTCCTAGCACTGTCTGCAACTATCAGTTCTAAACAAATACAAAGACCTTACAATTACAAAAGCTCAGTGGACTCCAGAACAATTCAATTTAACAAGGACTAGAAAATTGTAAAGAAAAACATCAACTTGAAAAATCTTGCTTCTCTTTGAAAGTTTTCTATGCTCTTCAGTTACATTTAAATACTGTATGATCTGGAACTGAGATAAGTTCAAAGGTTTGTGGCCCCCCCATATACTCCCCTCAATTTTCACGTGATTTCTTTGCATTTGACAGCATTTTTTCATATTCAATTTAAATCTCTTGCCCTTTATGATCAGCAAATTGGACTTTTTTTACAGTCACCCCATCACAGAAAAGAAAACCTTTTAAATATGTTTAATTTTCTTTTCAAGTAGGATTTGCAGAAATGCTGAAGTGACTTCAGCTCAAAAATTACTTTAATTGTAATGGCAGGTTGGTAACTCCAAATACTATATAAGTATATGTATAATATAGAAAACAAATATATATAATACTACATGTATATTTGTATGTTTATAAATTATATATTTATCTGTTTACATATATTAAATATATAAAACAAATATATAAAATACTATATAAATGCCAAATGCTATAAATTTTAGGACTGTTTTGTAAAGTAGAGAGTGCCATCACTGCATACAGTCAGAGCTGGACCACTTTCATTTTACTGAGAAATACTGAAACGTGGTAGTGTGACCATAAAAAGCCATGTTCTTAGTGCTCAAAAATAGTTGAAGTAGAATGGAAGAGATATCGTTCAGTGACTCATGCTCTGAAGGAAGGGCCTCACTTAAAAGTTTTTGGGCAAGATTTCAATGTGGTGGAGGAGACATCTTAATGAAAAGGAGAAAATTGAACCAATCACTGGTAGGAATGTGAAGAACGGACTTTTTGGTTTAATTTCTGTAAATTTAAAAAATTTTAAAAAAAAAAAAAGCGCATCTTGAACCAAATTGAAAACGTGGGTTTTTTTGCCCCAAGAAAAACAAACAAGTTATTTTAACTTCATGCAATTTTAACATCAAAAACAAACAGAAGAGATGAAGAGTTGGATTTTAACCAAAATTAACAAGTGGTGTAGTAAGGTGGAGGTGGTGCAGTTTACCTGGTTTACCAACATAGTGTAATGGTAAAGATACTCCTGCTGCATGCAAGAGAGTTCGCCCCCCCCAACCCCCATCTCTGTCTTTCCCCTTACCATGAATAACTTGGTATTTTACGCAAACAGCACAGCTCCAACAGAGAGAAATCTGCCTCTAAATGCCTTTTAGTCAAGTGATTCAGGCACTCCCCAAGGAAAAGCAAGAATCAAACTCGTGCACTGTGCCTGGGTTTGGCTCATCATCAGGTTTAGGCAGACTGCGTTCAGCAATTTGCCTTAACCAGTGTGGGAAAATAACGGCAGATTGGCGAGGAAGATTGTAAACACGCTCAAGTGACTTGCAGCTAAGGTGTCGAAAAACACATATATCATACTAATTGTTGTTTGGCCTTGTGTGCTTGACAAGTAGAACATCTGTGTTTAGATAACATAGGCCTGTGATAGACTCAGAGGCACCCTATCGCACGTACTTGAGATTCCTGCCCTGCTGCGGGAAAGATCAAAGCACAGTGGTAAACCTCGCCTGCGTGAATCCCTGATATACAGGCGAAAACAGCAGGTTCGGCGATCCTCTAGCATGGACTGAGCTCTGCGGTGCCTGTGTCCCCGCATGTGTGCCTCTTGCCTGGGTGCTGCTTCGGGGATCCCCCGGTTGGCGAGGTAACGGAAATAAGCTTACACTTTGCTTTTCATCTGCGGTTTTGTGGTTGTTCCTGCGTCCTGCCTGTGCCGGCTCACACAACCAGATTACAGCGTCACGGGGTGGAAGCAACAGTACCCTCATCGCTTCATTCCCTGTATGTTTATGAATGCCGCACCCCTCTCTCACCTGGACAAAACAAAAAAAATATTTTGCTAATGCGGTCAAAGTTTGCCACTTTTTTTTGTCTCAGCCAAATCCTAATTTTTTTTGATGCATACTTGGACATCCCAGCCCAAAAAGGACTAATCCTACATTGATATAAAAATTGTCATCACTTAGGCTTATGTGTCTTTCTTTAAAGAAAAGAAGAAGTAAGTATGTACTTGCCTGGGACTATGATTGCCTGTTTGACTAGAAGTACCTCTCAGAGCAACAGTCAACTAAGAATCATTATACATGTATTTGTGTGAGGCTGAAATACGATTTCCAAAAAGTATACTCTGAATTATGTCTGTTTCTCTTATAAATTTTGGAGATGTGAGTGCAGTCCAGGTGGTTGATAAGGTCTTGAAGGTTTACCCTTTCTGGTGTTAGTTCTGTGTTTAATATACTGCAGTAGACTCCAGGAAAATAACTCGCTTGCTATTCTGTGTAGGATATGCTGCAGCAGGAAGTGAAAGTGGATGGAGTTAAAACTCGGGAGAATTTCACAAGGGCCCACATTTGAAGAGACAGAGCACTTCCAATGAGAAAATTTATTTTGCTAGTAATATTCTCTATTCACTTTCCTGTCTTCAAAGACATGTGGATAAGAGTTGTTTCCTTTGCTGTTTGCTGCTGATTTTCTGTCTACCCGGTCTTTCAGTGGAGTTACAATCCTTTGTGAAAGTCATTAGCGTGATGTCTCGCAATTGTCCTGTGAGGTCTCCAAATCATTGTGCTGAATTTTGACACAAGGGGTAGGATGAACCATAAAGGTAGCAAACACAGACATCAGCAGACACCTTTGATGATCAGTAAGTGGCAAACAAAACGATGAGAAAGAAAATAAAATTACGTTCAAATAGCATATATTGGTTTTGGCAGTCTACTGAAGCATGAACTTCCCCTTTGAACTATCAGTATGCTGCTTTGGGTTGTTTTAATGGTATTTTTAATGTAGTATTTTGTTTAAATTAATAATTCAGTGCTCAAAGCCAGGAACTGACAGGCCACTCCTAACCTCCTCTTCTCCCAGTTCTAAAAGGCTGAAGACAGAAACTGGATGTCTATTATCTTCACAGGGGAAGCTTGCTTACCTTCCCTATGTGAGAGCCAATTAATGCGTACTGGTTGTGTAATTGTCAATTTTCAAATGCTTTATGGAGGCTATTTTTTTTTTCTTTTCCACAATAAGCTTTTTTTCTCTCTACACAGTATGACAGTAATGAAAAACAGTCATGTTCCGTTCTATTTTTTTAAAACATTTATGATTAGTGGCCTTGAGCGTGTTAGTGTCGAACAATAGAGACCTGCACTTGTTAGCAGAATTTGCTGACAGAGAGTCTGAAAGTCAAATGAAAAACAGAAAATACCAAAGGCCAGTAGGACTCAGACCTTAGAGTTAATGACACTTTTGGTAAAATAAGCACTGTAAAGACAAATATGAAACAGGCTATCATGACGGTTATCAACTCAGTATCGTTCTTCAAAGTTCTCTTGTGTAGTTGTTGTGAAATGAATCTAATCCATTGGCAGCAGACATACCACGTTCAATTCCCCAATAGGAATAAAGGGTCTAATACTCTGATAGAATTTGGGAGACAATGGATATTGTTTATTGATGGGCAGTTCTAAGGCAGTTGGTATCAACTGTCTATATGGCTGGTTTGGGACAGTTTTATGATTTTCTTGTGGAGGGCATGACTTCATTTTCAGATGGTTTATAGCATATTGCATTATATCTCCCCCTCGGACTCATTGTTTGTTATTCAGAGTATACTGCTGTTATGATAAATGTTTAAAAACTTCCAAACTTAATTTCACATTTCCATTGCTTATTATCTTTTTATTATATAATAGCTATTTCAAATCCTAAATTCTTATTTCAGTTCCCCTCAATTTTTTTTCTATATTTTTTGTATGAATGTAATTAGTACTTTCACATGAAATGCCCTTTGGGATGTGGATGTGAGATTCATTAACAAAATTAACTGTCTTCTGATTGATTTTTCAAGAATAATTTTCAACTTTGAGGTTTACTGCTCTTGTCCAGTGTTTCATATTTCTATCCTATGATGTACTATCTGCATTTCCAGTTTTCAAGCACTGCTGTATTTCCTTTAATAATAAATCACAGGTAAAGAACACCTAAGAGATCTAGGTCATGCACTTAACAGTTCTAAACCGCCCTTCAGATGTACAGAAGAGTGTTTTCCATGTTGTCTAAGGACTTCAAGTGAGAAAATACTTCTGCTTTACACAATGGTAGTGGCAAACTCAGTTTTGAATTTTTTTTTCTGGGTATACTTTTGAGAAACCTGGCTAATCTCTATCATGATGTGATTATTTCTTTTGCTATAGAGATAATATTTGAAGCATGTAAATACCTTTCCTCATAACTGCACGTGGCACGTTACGTACTCTTATATGTAGTTTCCTCCTGTCCTTCTCTAGTTCCTCCACTTCACTCTATGATCGCATCTCTAGAATTCCCTCACATCCATTTTCATCCATCAGTCTTCTCCTTAACCACTTTCATAGGACTGTTTTCTCTCATAATAAAATACCTCGAACATTTCTCAGCCCTCTTGCCTTTCCAACTGCCTGTATGCTCACATTGCTTTTTCTGTTGCTTCCCATCAGAATTGCATGCATCTACTGTCCTGTCATACCTAGAATGACAAAAATAACGTTCTTCCTAATTTTTGTATATCTTTTGTAATTCTATCCCGCACCTGAGCTCCCAAGGGGGGTGTTGGAACAGCATAAAAGAAACTGCTCTTGTACCTGCGATGTCAAACAGGGTGTTTTGACCACACATCATCCTATTTTGCATGAAGTTAATTTCACAGCAAAACTGTTCTTGTACCTCTTCTGTCAAACTGTATTTCAACCATGGTTCGTCCTATTTTACATGAAGCAAATTTCACAGCAACTCTGTGAAATCCAAACGCCTCCTCCAGAGTTGCCGAACTCAGTGTAACCACATTCATACAACACAAAGATGAAATATATTCAAGCAATATGTCTGGGAAATTGCTACATTGTTAAGCTCAATTTCAAGTCTCACTTCACAAAAATAAACTGAGGGTTCTCATTAATCTGTTCATTATGCCGCTAGTAATGCCTGCTGGAGCAAGTCAGACAGATATAAAGGGTCATTTTGTGTAATTATTGAGCTTAAAAACCCTGAGCGATAGAGGCATTGAAGTACATATTTTTCCTTGTGTTTATATGCTCACATTTTGAAAGATTCTCATAAGGCAAAAGAAGAAAGAGGCTCTAGCTTCATAGACCTGCCTTGTTAAGCACGAAGAATTAAGATTTCACAGAGAGAAACCAGAGTTGTATTCCATTTCAGAGCATTAGGAGCCTCTCAGAACTGTGGAAACTTTGTGTCTAACATTTCATTTGCTAGCTTTTATTTTAGCTGAGTCTAGTTTGACTGAAGAAAGATCTAGCTTCTTTTAAGTTATGTTTCTTAGTGGTGATTCAGGATCACAAGAAGGTTTTTGAATTGTTAATTTGTCTTGTCTTTTTTCCACTTCTACCTTCAGTTCCTTGTGGTTGCTTTTCAGCCACAAATATCCACGGATCTTTTGAACGAGGCTTGAACAGAGTAGCAACAAGTTGCAAACTACAGTGTCTTAGTCTCCCTTGAATGTTGTGCCATACACTTATCTCACTGCAGCTTTGCATGCGCCACATGCATTGAAGTTTTGCTTTGCTCCATTTTGCCGTGCGGCTGGCATGTTCTCAGCTCCTCTTCATGCATGTGAGGAGAGTGAAGAAAACAACGATATCAATTGAAAACTCTGATATCAATTTAGATGTTAGCTCAGTTCTGCCTCAGAGAAAATAAGCAATACCAAATAATACCCATAGTATCAGTACCTGTTTCTTCTAGGCATTGGATTTTTCTCCCATGCTGAAGACTTGAATGTCTCTTTGGAGGCCAGTAAAAATTGTCAAGCTAATGATATAAATAGGTGTATGTATTATTACTTCATAATATATCATCTAGAAAAAATAATTTTTTTTTTTAAAAAAGTTTTTTCAAAATAAATAGTGGTAATTAAGTATGTGTAAAATATCTGTTGCATAGTCTTCTATTTAACATAAAAATCAAAGCAAACATTCATTTCCTTTCATGAATTATTATTATTTTATAATTATTATTATTATTTATTATTACATTGACGTTTCAGTAGAAATTAGACATCCCAATGGCTTTGCCTTTTTGATTCTTGCCAGATGACTTTCTAAAACTTCTGTGATAAAATAGCAAACTTTCAAGTTACTCTTATTACAAGAGATTACATTTTAAGTATATGCTAGTTCTCACTCTTTACAGATAACCACTTCTACTGTAAGCGCTAGACACAGGAGGGGAGGTGTTTTCGTAAATGTGTTTTCATTCTGCTTTGAAAAGACAGTACCGAAGGAGAGAGAGGCTGCCTTAATTGTTTTATCAACCTCCAAATCTGTTTCTGATATTCAGACATTTTTTATTTCTTTATTTATTAATTCTTTTTCTGATTGTCTTACTTCCTGGGTCGATACTCGTAAAGCGTCTTTGGTTTTATCAGGAAGGGATTTGTTTTCCGTATTGTGAAAGTGGATGGGATTTGGTCTGTCTGGTTCTGGCTGCTCATTCTTGCATATTCTGCACTAGCCGTTCTTTCATCTATATATTTATCTTTGCAACTGTTTATCCCAACTGAATCTGAGCCACACCAGCTGCTGCCAGAATCACTGATCTTGTGCTATCTTGTAAGTCGTGTAAATCACCATGTTGACATGACATGGTGCTTTCATCACAAGTTGTTGCTGTCATTTATCTGTCTAGACATGGCTTGCCTGTAGATTTCTTGCCTTCTGTTGTGATGCCTGTGACTTTTAAAAGCATGTTAATCCAACATACCGTTACAGTTGATTTGTCAAATTTGCATTCATTGACCACGTTTAGTTTAGAAGTTATCAATGCAAAGTCATGGGTTGGATAATCAGACTTGTCCTTTGCGTGATTTCCATGAAGCTCAGCATTGCCTTCCCTTCTGACACAGCAACTTTTCTCGCTCACTGTCTACTAAGCAATACAGTGAAGACTTTCTTGATCACGTATTTGCTTGAGATCTTGTTTGAGCACCCAGTTTCTAGAGTTTTTCAATAGGACTTCTTGTTGTAATTTTACTTCTTTTTCTTAAAGACAATATGAATTTACTTTTAAACTATTTCACCAATTACTTTACATGCACTTTGATGTTTTATGGTAAATCTGTCATTTATGTATGTAATCTGTCATACATCAACCATGTCCATAGGCTTTTTGTTGCATATTTCACATATGCATTGGGTAGATTCAGATACACTTCAATGTCCATTGACTTTCTCAGTCCATTTTCTTTTTTTTTTTTTTTTCTTCCCCCCTAATACGCCAGAGAGACAAATATTCTTGTCCATTGCTTAGTGGGCAGAATATTTGTTGGGGGGTGGGAGGGAAGAACATGCCAGAATGTGAGATAATATTACTTACGCTAATATTGTCTTTACAGCTTGTTGTTAGGATAGATTCATACAAAAACTGAAATTCAAAAGAGAGTTGTGTTTCCCTGAGCCCAGGGACCAAATTATAGAAGCATTCAGACTTCTTGGTTCTGAGAACACGTTTCCTATGTTCCATTTTAAAACATCCTTATTCTCAACTTCACTTGATTGTCTTCTGCATTTACTTGAACATGGTACCATGCCTGTTTTCAACACATGCCATCAAAAGAGCTAAAAATACTTCACCAGTATTAATGAATTAGGTTTTGTAGAACCAATATTAAGTTGATAAATATGGTGTATATATTGTAGGTAGGGGACACTCCTGGATACTGAAGCTCCAAGACCTGATTCTACATATTCTTATTTCTGAGATTAATCATAAAACTTTGTCCTTTCCTCTTTGTATCCTTTCTTCTCGACTTAATCTTTCATGTCTGCCAGGGTAAAAAGGAAATTAGATGATAAAAACACTGTGTTTTTTAGTGAAGGGTGAAACCTTTATGCCTTTTGAAAAGTTTTCTGAAAAGATGATAATTAATTATAAGGAAATGCTTGCTGAGATTGAAGAATGTAAGTTTTTGAGACACTGAGATGGATACCTGAGCAGCCCATTTCTGCAGCAACATACTGGTCTGTAAGTGTTCCTTGTAGTGTAGAGGTACAAGAAACCATGTATTCCTTGAGAGTTATAGCATGACTACATTGCTGTATTTTGCTTGATTGTACTATGGTCACTTTTGAATATTAAAGATCAGTAAGATGGCAAGTTACACATTGCTTATTTTATTAGTACATAACCCCATTTTGGAGATGCAGGCTAAATGTGAAGGTGATGGGAAATGATCCCTGTCTCTTTTAAACCTTATAGATAATGCCTTGCCAGAATTAAATTTTGCTTTATAAGTAAACGTTAATTTTGTCTTATAAAATAAAAAGTCAGAATCTTGGCTGTTGCTCTGTCTTACAACAAACACCATTGTTTTCAGTGGTCAGCCTCGCTTAAATGTACAAACTGTTTGGCTTTCTGTTATTTGCCATGGAGAAGCTCTTTGATAGTGTAAGAAAACGTGCTCTTAGTAGGTTTATTTCTCTTTTAACCTTATTGTGTTGTTCAGCTTTACCTCAGTGTATCTTGCCCCTCTCAGAGATTTGTAAATTCTGTCATCCTCCTTCTGTGACTCATTGCTTGTATAGGCTAAGAATACTTAAGAATACTTAAATATACCCCCCCATAAACATTTGGGTCCCGGTTTGACCTACAACATTTAGCAATTCTGGAAAGGCCGGTTATCTTAAGAGGTCTTCGCCAGCTATTGCCAACTCTGCTCAATGTAACAGAAATCCTAATTTTCTTACTAGGAGGAGAATACTACTCTCTTGCATGCTGCTAAGCAAAGTCTTTTTCCAATCAGCACAGGAACAAATTTGCAACTTCTGGGTAAGGACTCAACAGTGCGGATTACTGCTTTTACATTATGGAAGGATGCTATGGCAGTACATTGGATTGCCTTCACTGAGTCATAATATTCTCTCTTTTGAAAATGTCTGTGCATGCATGCACATACCCACATGCATGCAGGCACCCACACACATGCACACTCTCAGCACCTTTATTTATAAACATTACTACAAAAACGGTATCCAAATTATAGATGTCTCCTGTGAAACTGGCCCATTTATCTGCCTGAGATAAGGAAGGAATGCCTAGTACTTGAACTGTTGTTTTGCAGTTACGTTTTTTTATTTTGAAATTCATTGTTGCATAAGATCATCTAATAACTGAATGCATAGGAGATGTGCAAATGTTCATGAACTAGGTGGTAAGTTACTGTTTTGTCTGTAGCCCTTTCTTACAGGCAAAGCCATTAAATATAGCGACTGCTGACATCTCCTTGTATAGTCAGGAGGCCAGTCAGATGTTAATGCATCAAATCTAGAGATTTACCCAAATTAGATTGTTGATATTCAGGATCTAATTTCATTGAAACTCTGAAAAGTACACATGTGCTTATGTTTGGCCAAAACAGGTGTGGTCTTTAGTGTTACAAATATCCTGCATTGAGATATATGCAGTATTAAGCCATTGATTTATTCACAGTAATGTTTTTACCAGGACAGATTATATCCATGAATCACAAAATGGAAGAATTATTATATCTTTAGGTTCATCCTTTGGGGATTCCTACACTATGTGGTATGCAGTGTATTTTTTTAGAATAATGCTCCATCAGTTTGTTTCATATGCTTGAAGGGATGGTGCTTCCATTCTGCTCTTTGCTTTTCTATCACACTGAGTTCCCACAGTAAGAATTTTTTTTCTTGATACCAGTGCTTAATATCATATTACCTAATTTCATTCCATGATTTTTCTTGTATCCCTGTAAACCAATTTTTCTTTCTTAATGGATTTCATACACTTCAACTACATATTTATAAAGTCATTCTGCCTTTTTCCTGTTACCTTGGTTGCTACTTAAACAAGTTTTGCCTGACTTTATTTTGTGTTCTTTCATCATGAGCCAAGTTTTCCTCTGTTTTTAAAATTATATTTGTGAATTTTACCCAGCTCTTTGTCTATAAAATTTTAAGGTACAGAGCTATGAATTAAATACTGAAATTTAGTTTATCAGAAACTATTGGGAGGGGAGCTACATTTTTTCTGTTCTATAACATGGTAACAGAAGCAAAAGTTGTATTTGTTATTTTTGTCTGTCTTAGTTCACTGTAATCTCATGTCTAAAGTTACTGCAGTCATGGATGTGGGTTCAGGTTTTTTTCTAGGCGAGTTTCAGTCTGAGGTCACAAGGCCTGGTTTTCTGACCTTGAGGTTAATAGATAATTCAGTGTGGTAGTAGAAAGGGTTACAGTTTTCCTCCTTTCCATTAGGAAACCTCAGTATGCTTGTATTGCTGTTAGGAGGAGGCACATGCTGATTTACTTTTTTCACTGTTTTATTCTTCTTAGAGGCTGTGGTTCAATTTACTGCATTCCTTGGAGGTTTGACATGTCAATTAGATGTTATCGACAGTAATAGAAGGGCGGTTGCTGTAAATGTGAAGTTTTTACGAGTGGGCCATGAGATCACACCCAAGGGAATGTAAGAGAGAAGTGCGATAAATACAGTGTAGTCTACACACTACAAAGGAACTGATTAATAGGGAGTATGCTTCTGTCTCATATCTCTAAAAATATTGTTTATATATTTGTTGTTAATCAACTATTTCATTGGTATGAAAAGTTATATAACAAAAATAGCTTACAATCTGTTGTAGGATTATGGGGGGGAGAAGTCTTCAAAGTTAAAAGCATCCCCCTAGTTGTATTACTGGGTATGTTAATGTGTTGGATGGCTTTTCATATCTCTGCTATCTACATGAACATCAGGAGCAGTAACTATTGGTAATGAGTAAGCACAACAAAACCAATTCAATCTCTAGGATTGTGCAAGCTTGTCTTCTGCATGTGTGCTCTGGTGTACGCCAAAGTACCTAAGATGAACGTACAGGTCAAGTTACTCAAGTTCACAGCCTTTGTCCGCCACCACTGCCATCCCCCAAGGACGTATGTGTAGATACTACATGCACAGTTCTTGCTATGGCATAGAAATTTGACTCCTGGTGTTCTGCCAGACAGTTGCCAGAAAATTGCTAATGATTTCATTTTGTGTAAGATTTTTAAATATAAACTATATTTCTGGAAGTACAGAAAGACAACCTGTTGAAATTGAAAAAATGTGTGAGCAAGCTAAATTATATGAGTATACAGCTTATGCAGTACAAAAATGCTACTGATTGCCTACCTTGGCATGTGGATATATTTGAAAATTGGTTATTACATTTAGTTAGAAAAATAATTACTACATTCAGTTTTACCATTGCTCAATTTGACTATTTTAACATTTTCTTTATGCAATGTTTTTTCTAAAACAGCAAAAATGTCAGCACTGAAGCTGTGAAAGTAGGGATTACTATAAGGCATCTTTTACATTAGAAGCTTTATAAAGATGTCAGAAAGTCGGTATAGACTTCGTTAAATCTGTTTTATGTGAGAATTTTTATTCTAATAGGTCTGCTTTATAAAGCCCACATTTGATTTCGACAGTAAATCATATGCAATAAAATGTTTATACCAGTTTAGTAAAGTGTTCTTACAGAGGACAGGTATTTTGTTTGGATTGGTGGGAGGGACCAATCATAGGGCAGAAATAACTACAAATTTTGTTCAGATGCTTTCAGAATTATATGTTCCTTACGGGGAGTATATTTAGAATAAAAACTTCTGAGGGGAGTTTTCTCAAAAGATGGGAATACCTATTTTTACTTGTCAATATATAAAGCCGTTAGATAACAAACACTGCGACGGGTGATTTTTAGTATTCATTATTTTCAAATTTGTTCTAGACTCTCATTATATTTCTCTTAACCATTTTTATTACCTCTGCCATTAGTTTTTCAAGTCCTTTATTTTTTTTTTCCTTATTAGACTGCATAAAGTATATTTGCTATCTCATCAATGGACTATAGCATAAATATAACCAAGATGTATTATTAGGTGAGTTTTGCCTCTGTCGCTGAGAGCTGCAGAGAGAAAGCTGTTACTTCTGGCTTGCACCTTCCTTGCTTCCTTAGACCTACCATGTTTGATGGGCCACCTTTTGAGAGAGTGCTGTCATGGTGACAACAGAAAAGATGGAAACTCAGTTTTAAGTCTCAGTTTTTAGTTGAGGTAGACCAGGGGTAGAACTGCACTTAATTTGACTTTGATTTAAAAACCAAAATGTAGATGATCTTTGATTCCTCACAATATTTTCTTTCTCCTGCTTTGTCTTCCCCCTCAGTGGCTTGGGAGGCTGGATGGAAAGGGGTGGCTGAGCCAGCTACCTAGTTTGGCTTCTGTGATTTATGGGTCTGACTCTCTGAATTAGTATTATGTTAAATTACAGCTTTAACAGGAGAGGGAGTATTACTTCACTTTACTGTTTAGTACTGTTACGGTAGAAAACGTTGTTTTTTATAGGCAATTTATAAGGTAGCTGTAGACCTTTTTGGTATTTTATAAAGAAAAATGTCTATATGACAATAACTGTTAGAGCATTTTTAGTGCACACTTCTGTGTTTATTTTGTAGGTACTCCATAGTAGAGGTTAGTATGGTTTTTCTTTAGTTTTATTTATTAATAAAGCAAGGGATGTAACACATATCATGCAGAACATATTACAGTACTTCTCGAGTCTCAGTTGGCTTGCTTATGTGTGCACGCAATTTTTTATTTGGCAGCATCACATGGTAGTTACTTGCTGTCTTGTTTATAGTACAGTCATCAGCCTGATGTACAGAAAGACAACACAACTCTTCTTTCCCTTTCCTGTAATTTGCTTTTACAAATATCTCCTCACTATGCCATCATGATGAATGCTGTATTTCATTAAAAAAATATGTAGTCACAGCTGAAAAAGTCCACATCCAAATAAGCTAAGAAATGTTTTGTTACTTACTATAGAATGAGGCATATGTGGACAAGCATTAGAAAGCAAAATGGAGGTTACTTGCTGGTAATTGACATTTTTCAGGGTGTGTTGTTCATTTCCACATTTGCTTCCAACTCTGCTTTGCTTTTCTTCTTGGAGTGAGGAAGAAAATATGGAGGTTGTATGTCACCTTGGAAAGTGAGGAGAGACAATGTGCACACACAAAATGTACATGCTTAGCCTAAAGCAAGATGATATGAATACAATATGGTTATTACAGCTTGATGAATGTTAGTTACATGTAACAGCTTTCTCTTTCATCTTAACATCTTTGGCCTAAACGTGGTTTCAGCTGTAATCAGTGCTGCTCTGGTGATCCCACAGTGTGGTACTATTCTGTAGTGCCAGTGGCTCATTAGAAAACCTCAAAAAAAGATAAGCTTCCACTTCTTTCTTAATTTGTTCTTTCTGGAAGAGAAGGAAATAACGCGGAAGGGTCACTATTTATATTCTATTATATGTAATAAATCTTTAGAAAGATAGCAGGTTTTCATAGAAATAACTAGGCAAGGATTCCAAATGCTGAGAAAGGCCATTAAAATCTTTAAGAGGTGAATTGCTATTTTGGAGCTATAGAGAGCTTAAGCAATAGCAAGCTATTGTTATAATTTACCTGGACATCAGTATTTCTTGCATTCTTCTTGCAATAGCCTAATAAAGAAAAAGACAGGAAGAAACATGAAGGTGGAGGGGTTTCTAATTATTTTCTTCTTCCTCTGAATAGAATATGGTGAAAAGATTGTGGGATGCACAAAGCTATTGAGTTTTCAGTGACAGCTGTTGCTGTTGGAGAGATGAAAGCACTTGGCCCAAGAGTCTCTTTATATGTTTGAGCAGAGAAAATTATTTTCATTGCAAGGAGCTCTAAGTGAGACAGGCAGAGTCGGAGAATAAGAGAGCAAAAGATAATTATCTAAATTATGTTCAGGCTATTATAGAAGACGAATATAGTTAAAATGTAATTAAATATGACAGGCTTACAGGATGCAAGCATGGCTTTGGAATGCTAATCATCAATTACTGCATCTCCTTAGGGGAGTAGGGCAGAACGAGAGAGTTAGAAGTTGGTGGCTGAGGTGAGATGTAGAGTGTTAAATAAAACACCGTAGGACTGTAGCAAGGCTAATTTCTTTTGGAAAATGGAACTGTGGTATCAGGGGATCTTTGCTAGCCAAACAACTTGTAGTGCTGCATTTCAGCTTGAGGACCCTGATATAAATCTGAGTAGGCTGCTAGTCCCGACATTCTCTTAGAGATGTAAACCTCAGCTTGAGGTAGTGATTATTTCTGTTGTGAAAGTGATGACCAGGACTGCTGCAGATTGAGCAGCAAATCTAAAATGAATCAACCAGCAAGACAAGTGTGAAAGCAGAAAAAAAGATGGACGCTTCCTGAATATTTAAAAAAGCTAAACCCTGAAAAATCAATTTGTTATAGGGTCACTAATAAGGAGTACAGAGATACAGAAAGTCCAAAGACAAACAATGTCAGTTTATGGGAGAAGTAAGTTCTGATAGCTTCTTTATGACCGTGTACTAGGTAAAGAAGGTGAAAGTATTGCCACCGGCTTGAAAGATTTGTTTGCTTGGCATATGGGGAGTAAAGGTGAAGAAATGGCATCTATTACACAGAAGTATCTAATCCCAGACCAAAAATGAGGTGCTTTTGATATGTTTTAATGCTGCTCTTCCTGGAATACAGTGACTTATGTATGAGTCAATACCAGAGCTATATATAAATTTTGGAGGAAATTTTTGTAAGGACCATCAAAAGCGATTTTGAGGATAGAAAGACTAGCTCTTGTGAGGAAAGTAAAAAATAAGCACATACGCATGGCATGACTACACAAATGGCATGACTACAAAATAATTTGCAAAATAAAATTTCTACAGAGAAACTGAAATTATTACAATAATACCAGAAGAGATACCTAGTAGTAAAAGAAGAAAATTAATAAGAAATTTAAGGCTTACCTATGATGTCTTTAATTTAATCGAGGAACAACACTGAACAATTGTTATAGCTTAATACCTAAGTAGAAGTCTTACTGAATTTGTTATATCAGCAAAAAATGCAAAAAGAAGGCAGATATGCCTTGATAATGTTCTGTCAGTAATCTCTCTTCACATGTGGGTATAGCTACACTACATAAATTATCTCTTTGTTGCATAATTATATCTGTACTGGTGAGGTGTTGCTTTGTATATATCGATGTTCTCAAATGTACTGTTACAGTTGAAATCAGTGCAACTTTCTAGTGAAGAAAGTTTGCCTAGATTATTTCAAAAGTGACTTTTTCCAAATCCATTTTGGTTGTTTTCTACTTTGTTTTTTCCTTTTTGCTAAGGAAATAAACTAAGAGACCTAATTTTCTCATTATCCCATCAAGTACTAATTCTCTAGTTGCAATATCCTTGAATTTTAATAACTTGAATTTTAATAACCCTTCTACAAATTGTCTATAATTTAGACTTTCTTTTTCCAATGGGAAAGGAATAAAATGGACACATACCAAAACAGTAAATATCCTTGGGACCAAATTTATTGAAAACCCTATCTCCCTTCAAGTCTCACATCCTCCAGAATTTTTTTTACTGTTTTCTATCATGTTTTAATATTATTAAAAGGGTAATTATAATCCAATCCTAACAGCAGCATTGTAGCAGAAAGTAAGGACTTGCAATGCAGTGGGAAGTGGAAGAACTTAGGAGGAGCTGATCTAGAAGTGTGTTGTGAAAAGGATCTTCAGAGGCCTTTTTCTCAACCTCTCTTAGTATCTGTCATGCTCTTCAGCTGTATTCCCGAATAGATGTGTCAGCTTCCTTGCTGTCACTTCATATGACTGCCATCTTCAGAAAATCTGCACTGAACTCTTGCAGTGAGTATTTGACCAGTGCTCAGAAGTGCTATAAATAAATACAGACCCATTTATATTCTATTCTATGATCCCTAATTAACCTATTTTCTTGTCACAGAACACAAACTCTACCTTAGAGGCTAGGAAGGCATAGGCTGTTCTTAATAGCTTCTTTAGGATTATTTTAAACTCTTTTATTTAGAATAGCTGTAGAATATTTTCCAAATCACTAAATAGGGAAATCTGATTTTTACATCATCACTCTCCTTGCATAAAGTGCGTGCATGTAAATGTGAAAGCATATGCATAATGCAAATTATGGCAATACTTTGTTATGAGAAGTAGTGTTGCAATCATCTGATTGTCCCAGCCACTCATCTTTGGGACTCTATACTTCAAGGTAACAAGTTACATTTCGCCATGAAGATTAACTGACTGGCTGTACTAGAGTAATATGAGAAGGAAACTCAAGAAGAATTGTTCTCCTGTTTAGGGAAAAAAATGTTTAAATCATAGCAATCTTTCAGATCTTGAGACAGTCAACAAAATAGTCTGTTCTCATTTTGTATTTTATTTGGAGCTTGAAGAAGCAGCCTGAGCTTTAAAATAAGGAGGACATAGCCACATAAGGGATATAAATAAACTGTGGCGTTAGATAGATAACTGCTGTACCTCCGAGGCCTGACACAGACCGCACCTTTCTATTATGATGGGTAACTCTAATTACATCCATTACTTCATGCACTAATACTAGTAAACTATTTGAAATTGGTTCTTGATTGGGCTCATAATCTTCTTTAAGCAAATATAACCTGACAGCAGTGATAAAAGTAATAGTTGACTAAATGAAACCCAGAAATGCTATGTTTGTGACAAAGAGGTTTTCCTACTAAGGGAAAATTCAAGCGCCTGACAAATAGTTAGCAACCAAGCTGTTCATATTGCCAGGCTTTGGGGTAGTCTACTGGTGGCGAGTGGTGTTTTATTCCAGTTTTGCTTTGGTCCCTTATTTCTTATATGAACACTTCCGAAGGTATTCTGGACACATTCAGGAAAACTCTCCAATGTTTTTCTTCTGTAGTGAGTTAATCAAGTTATACTTGACTAATTTTATTTCTGAAGCCTTCTGTGATAGAGTCTAGTTTTGCTAAAAAGTTAAATTCTGTATCTAGCTTTCATGTTTTATGAATATAAAATAATTTAGATTTCCAGTGTAGTGGAAGACTGGCATCCAACTGAAACCTCTAGTTCCCAGTATTCTTTTTGTTTCTTCTGTTTCACTGTCTGTGTGTTCTGTGAGCACAGAGGTATGGTAGGAATTGGTGCCCATTTCCTGCTGTGTATTAGGCTACTTGAGGTGTTGTACCTCACCCAGATCACACGAGTATGAATGAGGAAGGAAGATTATAGTCGTCCCAATCTACCTCTAGTGTTCTCAGTCTAGCCTAAAAAGTTACACTCTAGCTCTGGGGAGGGTGGTCTGTTCTCCCCACTGCCTCTGTGTCAGGATGAGGCTGTAATTTTCCTTAACCAAGCTCTGATGATTTCTCATGAGTAGTTAACAGATGGATGCATTTACTTTTGTTTATCTGATCTTTTGTTTATCTAATACAGTCAATATTAGTCAAGGATTTTAGACTTTGATTCCGTTTTTTTTTCTTCTACTATTTTCTTAACTTTCAGCAATAGTATGAGTATTATTTCTGCCTACAAATCATAGTAGTGTAAGGTATGTATGAAAACACATAAGCAAAGCCAAGGCACTTAAAAATAAAAATGAACAAGGAATGCTGGAAATTCAGGTGGTGAAAAGTGTTTCTCTGTTTGTCCCATTAAGTGATAATAGTACGTACTGTCACTTGAAGGGATTCTCTGTATATGTTACTGCAAGCTCTTGTGACCATGTTTAATATTTGTATCTCATTCTGGATTTTTTTTGTAGATCCTGGCAAACAATCACTTTTGATAAACAGCCTGCATCTTTTATCAGAATAGTTGGAACTCACAACACAGCTAATGAGGTAAGGCACTTTTAAGAAAACCTATATTCTTCATGAATCTACAACGGTACAGTTTTTCATATCTTGCAATGAAATTGATAATGCCTTCTAAAATGTACTTGCTTCATTGTTTTGCTCTGGCAAAATAAGAATGAATGCTTTTCTTACTTGAGTATTTGTGAACTGTCTTACTGTGTTCCCTACAGAGTTGAAGGGCTGTTGCAGTCTGGGGGATATTTGGGGGGTTTTACAGGCAAAGTATAGTAAAGCGTTTCTGGTTTTGACCTTTCCACAGTGCCATCAAACATTCCTTATTGGGTTTGGTTTTAAATTAATCCTTATTTTGATGAATGATGAAAATACCATTTTAGTGCACTAGAGGAAGGTGTGTAGTCTCTCATTACTTGGTTTTATCACCTTTATATTATCTTCTTAATGAATAAAACATAATAAAAATCTCATTCTTCGTAAGAAAATCTTACTTGCATAAGATTCTCTTATAATTAATTTTCATTCCTGGTAAATCAGTTAACCAATAGTGGCCAAACCAAGAGATTTTTTTCAATTCATTTTATACAGAAAAAATGTATTTTGCCCTAACCAACCAAGTGCAATATCATCCTCTTTTTGTTTACTGGTGCTTCTGTCTTTCGTAATTGTTGTGTATTGTCTCAGATGAAGTTCAGATTTTAGAGTTGAATTCAGTGAAACAACTATGTAAGTCTTTGTGAGATAAGGACCTTATATGACGAGATTATAAGAGGCACCAAAAGCTGCTGCTTCTCTGTACGCATGCATGTCTACATCCCACACATGTAGTTCACCACAAAACAATGAACTTTCACGCTTTACAATGAACTTTGGATAGCACTATGACATTTGTAGTAATTAGAGTTTGTCAACTCTAGGAGTCAGGATTTCTGATTATATTTCACATATGAGGTTGTTGGTTCTTAAGCATTGGAAGAATTGTCAAATAGCATTGTTTATTTATGTCCAATTTTAGAGCAAGTATTGCAAACACATGCATCACCAGATGTCAACACCAGTTCTCGGCAGACAGTTGGAAAGAAGCTGACCAATTAACTGAACTGGGAATACAAATTTTTATTTTTTTTTCTAAGCACTGTCTCTTGCGGTGTACAGTTCAGTCTTAATCAGTGAGTTTTTAGAAATACAGGGTCAGAAGCTGCCTCCAGGGTTGTTGTACATGCATGAAAAAGGCCTCTTCCATTCCTGATCCATATAGATAGTCTTGTTTGCTCTCATGCTAGTCTCTGTAAGTTCTCATCTCTTTATTAAAAAAGAATGAAGTGCATTGCGTAAACTTAGAAAATCAGCCTACAAGAAACATTACCTCCAACTTTTACCTCCAGCTTAAAGGTGGCTTTATGCCCTGAAGAGTAATGGGCTTTTAAACATGATTCTAATTTCAAATTGGTTACTATTTCCAAGGAATTTAATATCCTGTGTAGTTATTTATATGGAGCACTGCATAACTATAGTGAAGATCAGTATGTGCAAATTGAGGTTACAGCTATTCATGTAGTGGCTCAGTGGAACCATAAACACATGCTGCTGTTCTAAGTCTTTTCCTCTTTTGTCTTTAAAATCTGTACCCAACACTAATTTTTTAAATTTTTTTTTTAATTATTTTTCCTAAAGCTTGCAGAGGAACATTATCAGCATGCACTTATTACTAAATTACATTTTTTGATATATATTAAACAGATGGTCTGTAACATTTTGTCATAAATTTTCATTTTCCAAAGAAGGCAGCAAGATATTTTTCATACTTCCAATTTAAATAATAACAGTATAACCAAAGTCTTGGTTTGTTCTGGAGTCTATAGTCTTGGTAATCTCTTCAGTAAGAACACAAGCAGTTTCCAGAATTATTTGCCCACAGCTGGTTGTATTTTATGTCAAACCATTCTCATTTTAAACAAAAGATGCTAATGGCAGCATATTCTCATCAAGGAGTTTTACTGCGATGGGTACAAAAATACTCCCTACTTGTTCTACCAACACATACCTTTGAATTTTGAAGCACAAGCTATACTTTCCAAAGGGAAGAGTTGATTTTTGTAATTGCAAAAAATCCCATAAAATTTCTCCATTTTGTGAATAATTTCGGTTTTTAAACTCATCTTTTCCTTTGCCATGTTTTCCAAGTTTTGAAAGACATGATGTTCACAGATTTTTTTGACTTGGCATTTGAATACTTTTTGGTATGTTAGAACATGATAGAAGTGTAATTTTTTGTTTTCTTGAGCTTCCAGTCATCCTACTTTTATAAAGAAAAGGATTATTTTTCCTTAGTCCTTGTCATCATTTATTTGTCAGACAGGTCACCTGATACTGTGACTGTGTAAGTTTCATCTTATTATCCCTCTTCAGTACTACTGACCTGGAAAGGACACCTAGTTGCTAATATGAGAGCTTTATCTTATAAATTACTGCAGTGTGTATGTACTTGGCCTTCCTGCTTTGTATGTCGAACCTTTCTTAAAATATCCATGAGAAGTATAACATGCTGTTGATCAGAGGATGATGCTGAACTGTCATCTCTGCCTTTTGAGACAAACACATGCAGGATTGTTTGTTTTAGTAATGCTGTTCTGAAATACGTAATTCTGATATTGGATGAAGCAGATGAGCTCAATTGTACTTCTCTGTCCTCTGCTTCTTTCACAAGCTCTATTCTCTGTATGTTGAAGTGGCAGAGTAACTGGAAATTGTGTTGTAAATTCACAGGCTTGTTAATGTGCCAGGTGCTGAGTTGAGCATTAAGAATTTAGTATGAAAGAATCAGTAAAAATGAAAGTTACAATTTAAGAATCGGGTACTTCAGACTTTATAAACTAGTATTAGCTAAATTTCAGTGGTACCCATGCTATATTTAAAAAAGTATGCATCACTATGTAAAGAGAAACACTATCGGTGTGGGATACAGTAGAAATATGGGATCTTCTGACTTGGAGACCTCCATCCCATTCATTAGACTGTGCTGCCTTTCAAGGAAAACAGCATCTTATAGAGATGCACTGATGAGATAATGTTCTTTTCTGCAAATCCTGATGCTGGTAAGTGCAGCTGGAAAAATAACAATAGCTGTTACTTTAAAAACATAGGAGCAGAATGAGTATAAAAGGGGCTTCTCAAGAAGTGTAGCTGAATGCAAAAATTGGCTTCTCAAGAACTGTAACAGATGGAGAGAATTCATGCCACTGTAGAAATTAGTTCGGCTTTAAAAAAAACCTCACCAGAAGAAATGCAGAGAAAAACCATTTTGTGCATGTGTGTGTATGTGTGGGTACAGGTGTAGATTTGTCATCTGTATATATAAAGGCATAGCGATACATCTTTACGTGAGCATGTGTGTATATGTAGAAATATCAACATGCATCGCTATCTATCTGTATAAAAAACTGCAAGAATTCTTACACTGAGAGGCACAAGAAAATATAACGGGCATAAAAAACGGTGACTGTGAATATTTTTTTACTCGTTTCATGTATGCTATCAGAATTTGAATTAACTAGCTACCTCCTCAGAAAAGACCCAGGGGCTATTGCAGACATGTCATTGAGCAGACGTCTGCAATGTGCACTTGAGCAGGGATGGTCAAAAAGAATAATAGGATTTTCGGTTGTATTGAAGAAAGGATAGAAAATATAATATTTTGTAGTTTTGTATGAATATATAGTATACCCATGTCTTGTTTATGGTATTTGATTTTGCCCACATTAACTTGAAAGGGTCTGGGAAAGGGCAGTTAGAGATTACCTTTGTTTGTGAGAAGAGCTTTAAAGACATGATCTACTTGCGAGAAGAATAATAGAAGATGTCATAAAAGCATACAAAACTAAGTTAAAACAATAATTTTAAAATTCAGGTTTTAATATTCATCAAGCTTTAGCTATAAAGCTACAATGCATGAGAAAATAGCAAATTTTAAATCAATATAAGAAAAGATTTATTTGTTTAGTATGTGGCAAAGCTGTGCAATTCGTAGCAATGAGAAATTATGTGGAAAGAAGTTTTGTAACAATTTTAAAGAGTTCCTCCCCCTTCTCCTCCCAGGCACTTCAAGAACAAGTAGAAGTAAGAGTAAGTAAAGTAGAAAATAAATTGGAAAAAATGCTTGAACAGATGGTCCTCTTACTCTAAGATACAGTCACCTATACAGTGGTCCCAGGTATTGTTTGAAACATCAGAAAATGATCACTGTTTGAAATGGAACATTGCAGCTGATGAAGCAGCAGCCTCCTTGGACACTCTGAATGCCTTTCTACATACTCCGGGATGTATCTGTAGAGCTACCATTGCTATTACAGCAGAGGGCAATCTTGAAATAGAATCATCTTGGTAATGATTTAAATTTCATTTCTAGCATGTATGAACAATTTCTAGCATGTATGAACATTCAGTCTTTTGAGGAAGCAATTAGATCACAAGATACATTTAAGACAATTAATATAATTGTTGTTGTCATCCAATAGCATGTAGTAGATATTTATGCTACTTGGCAAAGAAAAAAATCATTTACAAATAACTCTGTCCGCTTTGGAACTATTTTTCTGATTTTTAGTGTAAAGGTTGGTATAATTTGAAGGCCTTTTCGTGCTCCACTTGTATCGCTTTATAATGGTTATGGCCCATGGACAGATGTTTTTGACCTCTTGGTGAAACATTCTAATTTGACTAAGTACTTTGGCACTGATCTGGCCTGCATACATCCATATAGACTTCATCTTACTTTGATCATGCTTTTGCCAGCATTTAATTGTTTTGCTTATCTTCATCTTTTCTTCTCTCCAGGTGTTTCACTGTGTGCATTTTGAGTGCCCAGCACAAAACAGTACCCACAAGGATGAGAGTAGTAAGGAAGTGGCAACAGCAGAGGTGGGGACTGGTGGACAGCAGCTTGTTTCTCGCCCTGTTCGAGCTGCAAGCACTAGTTCCCTGCATTCCCCTCCTGGATCCACCTCGCGTTCACATGCTCACCAACCGTGAAGGAGATTGAAAGGGAGCTTTTGCAGCCCCGCTGACGTTATATGAAATTATTCAGAACCTTCTTGTGCTGGCACCTTTTCTTGCTTTTTCTCTGTGAACAAAGGGGACCAGGTCTGAAAGCTGGAAATGCTGAAATGGAAAAGGCTTTTCCCAAGAACATGAAGAGACTGCTTCATTCTCAATTTGTTCAAATCAGGCTGGTCTCCGAGGGGGGAGAAAATAGGTCTTCAATCTTCATCAAGTACCCCATTAACACCCTACCTCTCTAATCTAACCAAGGCAAGGAGAACAGAAGGAAATAAAAGGCAAAGCTACAGTGGAAGTCTAAAATGACTCGAGCAGAATGGAAGGCATATGAAATAAGTATTTGTTCCCTGAAGGCTTCCATTAGCAAAGAAAATGTTTGTGGAACACATCAGTCCAGAATATATGTTATTTTTAGAAGTTATTCTTCATTCATATTCCTTTGAAACTAGTAACCTGTTTTCTAAATTGTTTTGACTCTATTCCACTTTGTCTCTTATTTTTGGCTGTGCAGTAGATTAAGGAAGTATCAAACATGTTTACCTGCTGAGATGCAAATTCCCTCATTCATCAGTGGGATGACAAGAAAAGCCTTCATGATATCAACAAACTAATTAATGGATGCTATGTTAATCTTGACCTTAGCTGACTTTTCAAAGTACAAAATTGTCATTTCTCACACTCAAAAAGGAAATTCCTAAATCAAGCATCTGTCTTGAAAGAAAAACATCTTTTTCACTCCTGAAGATGATTACTTAAATTTTACCTGTATTTCTAAGAAAACTTGCAAAAGACCATCAAAAATGTTTGGTTTAGAAAAGTGGAACTGCATCTGGTTGCTGACAAGCATTTGTTCAGAATACAAAAAGAGGAATTTGCAAATACTTTTCCCCCCCCCCCAAGAAAAAAATGTTTTACAGTCGGGAGCTAAAAATTCAAAGGTTGTGCATAAACTTCTCTCATAATCTTCATAAAATATGATGCTTTTACACTGTATTGTAAAAGATCTGGCTCTTACTTTACAATCACAGAATTCGTTATCCATCTATGTCTGTCTGGATTACATTGCCTGCTACTTTGCTTATTCTAAGTGTTTCCACACTGATGATGATGCAGTCTTACTCTCCAGATCTACATGACTTTTAGGAAGAGCTCCACGTTGGTCTTTCACTGTGGGATAAAGTGATTTTGTATTAAGACAAATGCTGATGTAATTGGCAAAATTGATTAGGAGGGTTGTTACTCCTCACAAAGTGTATTATATTGGAAATGTCAGCTCTCCGGTTTTATGAACTTGGAATTCCCTGTGGTGACAAATAGGCTTGTCAGAAGAAAACAAAGCTAGTGTAGGATAAATACAGTTTTCCTTTGCATAACCATAGTGATAAAATGAGTTATATCAACATAACAAATAGCATGTTAATTTATCACACTACTTAATTTGAAAGAATTTCCCTGCTGGATACTGGTTGTGCTAAAAACAGGAGAAATATAACAAGTGGTAGCAATGAATCAGTAGAAACTTTGAAGGAGAAAAGCTTTCTTTTTCTTGTTCCAAATAAAATTGATTAGGCTTTATCAATAATATTATAGTATTTTTCATTGCCAAATTGCAGTTGAATTCTGACATTTGCATACAGCCCCCTCCCTTCCTACTGCTGTCTTCTGACTTGTGAATGTCTGTCGGTGAAGATGCATGCCTGTTGCGTTATATATAGCTTATAATAGTATGTACCACAGCTGCCTCAGACGGTCTGGAGTTCTGAAGCAGGATACTGCTCGTGCCGGCCAGCACCTAGTCTGGGGTGCTGATTACCTTATGGCTTAACAGCCTTTGGAGCATGAAAGAATTGAGACCAGCTACTGGGGACACAACTCTTGTTTAAGTATAGGTCCAGAAAGTTGGATTTTTGGGTTTTTTTCCCCTTTGAAAAGTAAAACCAGAAAACTTTTCTATTCTGGTTGTAATCCATGCTGGAATTACTGAGATGCATGGAGCATGTCTTGTCTTTGGTAGGTAAGTCCTTCTGTGCCAGTGGTGGTATTTCTTTGCAATTTGATCAAACAAGTTTCCTTTTCTCAAACTGTGGATAAGCAAAGGGCATAACTTCCTAGCCATTAGTCTTTAGTAGTCACCATTGTAGAGAATGGTTAAGAAAAAATTTTTAAAAAGTTTGTGCCAGCTGAGTTTGTGCCAGTTCTGAGTCTAGGCTCTCAGAGAAAGAACAGGATTTTCAGTTTGTAATCTTTGATATGCACAATTAATTTTTATGATACAAATAAGTCTTGTAGACTATAACCTACTGCAAATCTTTTTGATATTGTCCCATGACTCACTGTTGAACAGAACTGTCTATTTATTTCCCATGACATTCGCTCTCTGCCAAGAATCTGAATGAACAGATCTGAGAGATTCCCAAAGCAAAAACTATTAGGTCCTATAGACCCTCCAGTTCCCCACCCCCAAAAATCAATCAAAACAAAAACCAACTTTGCATTGTCCCTTCATACAGGTGAATACAAATTTTTAGTATTAGACCGATTCTCAGTCACACATGGCCTTTCTCACAGTCTTTATTTTCTTCTGTTAGAGTTACTCTTAGAACTGTTGTTGAGGTGAGTCCAATGTGATCACAGAGCTCCCAGGCTTTTAAAACAAGCCCTGCCACAACTTCACATTTTCTAGTGGGAGTCCTTTACCTTTTTACTCAAAGAAATAATGTTGAAATGTTTAGGGGACCTGAACTGTGCTTGGTCTTCTAGCACTACCTGCCAACAAACACCCCTAATATCTGTATTGCCAAGTATAGGTCTCTGTCTTAAACATTGTGTCAGCAACATATTACTAGTGATAAAGCAAGATACCACATAGAACTGATTTGTGGTTTGGTGTGAATGTTCTCATTCTTTCTAATTATTGCCTGTATTTATTGACTCCCAATTTCAGATGTAGTCCTTGTATATTCTTCTGAAATCTTTTCCTTTTTCCTCCTTTTTCCTCCTTTTTCCTCCTTTTTCCTCCTTTTTCCTCCTTTTTCCTCCTTTTTCCTCCTTTTTCCTCCTTTTTCCTCCTTTTTCCTCCTTTTTCCTCCTTTTTCCTCCTTTTTCCTCCTTTTTCCTCCTTTTTCCTCCTTTTTCCTCCTTTTTCCTCCTTTTTCCTCCTTTTTCCTCCTTTTTCCTCCTTTTTCCTCCTTTTTCCTCCTTTTTCCTCCTTTTTCCTCCTTTTTCCTCCTTTTTCCTCCTTTTTCCTCCTTTTTCCTCCTTTTTCCTCCTTTTTCCTCCTTTTTCCTCCTTTTTCCTCCTTTTTCCTCCTTTTTCCTCCTTTTTCCTCCTTTTTCCTCCTTTTTCCTCCTTTTTCCTCCTTTTTCCTCCTTTTTCCTCCTTTTTCCTCCTTTTTCCTCCTTTTTCCTCCTTTTTCCTCCTTTTTCCTCCTTTTTCCTCCTTTTTCCTCCTTTTTCCTCCTTTTTCCTCCTTTTTCCTCCTTTTTCCTCCTTTTTCCTCCTTTTTCCTCCTTTTTCCTCCTTTTTCCTCCTTTTTCCTCCTTTTTCCTCCTTTTTCCTCCTTTTTCCTCCTTTTTCCTCCTTTTTCCTCCTTTTTCCTCCTTTTTCCTCCTTTTTCCTCCTTTTTCCTCCTTTTTCCTCCTTTTTCCTCCTTTTTCCTCCTTTTTCCTCCTTTTTCCTCCTTTTTCCTCCTTTTTCCTCCTTTTTCCTCCTTTTTCCTCCTTTTTCCTCCTTTTTCCTCCTTTTTCCTCCTTTTTCCTCCTTTTTCCTCCTTTTTTTTTTGTTCCCCTTTCAGTGGAAGAAAGTTGTGATGTTATGTCTTAATATCAGGGTTTATCAGAGTGATGAAATACTGTAATTATTCAGAACTGTGTTATCACTTACTCATATTTTATTTGCAACAGGTGTAGAGCAGAACTGACCAGGTATTCATTGCTTTTTTCTCAGAAACTATAAAATAGGCCTGTTGTTAGATTTCTACATAGTGGAACTAACTATATTGTCACTATTGAGCCATTATTTCTATTTAGTACTTTAGTATCTTTAAATTCCCCAGGCCTCATTTTCTCAGTTTTTCTTCCATAGGTTGAATTTAGACTTAGGCTCAACTCATATGGAGCTCAACAAAGCTCTTTCTAAAGTCTCTTTATTTAATTAACTTATTCCAAGTGCATTTAAAAGATTTTTGTTCACAGAAATGTACGGCCAAATATCAACTCCTTAAAACTGATTTATCTGGGAAAATTAATTTCTGAAGTGAGCAAAAATTGTGCAGCTCTGTTTTCAAGCCATTGCCAATCAACTCTAAAACAAGTTCAAATGGCAAGTTAAATGGAATTACAATGAGAGAAGTTAATCCAAGTCTAATGTAAAAGACAATACAGAGGAGGAATCACCAATTTTGTTAGAGAAGGAACTGTTCTTCATTGCAGTTGCCTTCCCTTAGAGCTCTATTTCTTTCTTTTCTCCCCATGAAAATCAGTTTTTCGTGTTTATTATGACAACTCATGAAAGAGCTCAGTGCTTCTCAGCATTGCTGAAAAATTCAAATGAATTTAATGCATCTTCATCTTTACTGATGATAACATTAAATTAGAGAATTTTCAGTTTAGTATCTGACTTGATGAGAGTTGGTTTCCATGAAAGAAAGCAAAAGATGTCTATAATTGTTCCACTCTAAGTAAATTAAGTTTTCCAACCAAATGCATGCGAGCATCTACTCATTATTCAGTGATGTTTTGTACATCTCGAGTCAGTGCAAAAATCAGAACACAAAGTTAATGCCATTTTTGTCTGATTGTTGTGTGTTAGTAGTTCTGATTATACAGTGATGCCCACTCAGAGACACTCAATTAGGAATTAGAACTTGGATTTCACAGCAAGTAGACATGCTATACGTTGCGTTTCTCTATGGAAGTATTAATTGGCTTATATTTTGACAGGTGTTAATATACTGTCAAATGGACAAGTGAATGCATGGGTAATTTTGTTGTTGTGGCTGGAGTAGTCAGCAAATAATCAGAGCCAGTAAGAGTTAATGTATTTAAGAGTAAACGTTTAGGCTTGTATGTCATTATATCAGTTGCCAGAGGACTAAACCATGCTTCAGAAATTATTACAATTCGTAGATCCCAGAGGATGCTTGAGGCCTGGTTCCCATCCCCATCTCTCAGTTAATGGTGTATTTAGGTTAGAATCCTTAATTTTCTCTGAACTGATGGTTGTTGTTGTCAGTTGCACTAGTTAACTCAGATATATATAGAAGCTCCACAAAGCTTTGTTCAGGATACAGAAATAAAAGTCCTGGGTCAAGTTTTAGGAGTACCTAAATAATCATATATATATATATATGTTAAATTGAGCTAGTAGCTAATTATTTAGCTTGAATTTAGAACAGGTTTTAAAGCTGCAAAACTAAAAAAAACTTCTTTGCAGATGTGAAATGCTTCCGTTGTCGTATGGCAGGATGCTGACTCTATTTTATGGTTGCTTAAAAAGTGCAAAATGTCTAAACAAGGTATGGGTGAGCAGGTCCAAAGCTGGGTTTTGCCCCGTTGCTAAGTATTGGCAATTCGGCTGTAGTGAGGTGTGTAAAATAGAGCAAGTTAAACGCTCATCTCAAAGACGGGTGCAGTCCAAAGAACACACCTATATTCCTCATAGCTACCTTGTATGCCATGGCTTGCAGTGTTTACAGAGTGAGCCTTCATACGACTTTCGTTAACTGCTCAAAAAAACCCTGCAGACTTTTCATTGGCCCTTGGTAAGCTTTCACTGCAAAGCTTTGGCTGAGGTAATGTTGAAGTCCCACCCATACTCCATGACAGAAGCTGGGTCTCTGTTTGATTTTGAAGATGCTGACTAGAAAAATAGTTTTAAAATCACCCTGCAACTTTTCTTAGATAAAGCCCAAATTAAAAACTGTAGTATAATACAAGGAAACTGCAGGTGTCTGTCATTTACTAGTAGACTGACTGCCAGTACAGCTACATCCCAGTTTTATAATGCTGTACGTGTTTAATTACTAGGATATATACAAATGGTGGAAGGAAGTGAAGAATCGGCTCCGCATACCTTAAGCATTAGACCTTATCACCCAACCAGACACCAGAGAATTACTTCTTTTCCCGTTCTTTCCAGCCTAATAGAACAATACAACTCAGTGTTCTGAAAAAAATTGTAATTGATTCATTACGTAAACGTCCTAGGAATTCAAGTTCAGATTACTTTGGCTAAAAATCTGAATGAGTGGTGACTTCACCCTGCACAGGTGTAAACGCACCTCTCCAGTGCCTCCTGCTACTTTAGGCCCTGGGCTATCGTAGAGGAGGAGAGCTGCACTGCTGGTGCAATGTAAGTACTTTTCCTCATTGAACTTTTACTCATGTATTTTGTATTTATCATCTTGGTGCATCTATTCTCTTTGTGCAGATACTCATCCCTTGGTTAAAAGAAGGTAACCCAGTTTCTCAGGATTTTCAGAATTATCCAGTGACTCCTGAAAACTGGCAGATATACATCAACAACCTCAGTCTATATTAAGTAGTCTGAGGAATTTACAAAACTGACCTGTATGGTTTTTTACAGCAAATGCTATGTGTCCAAGAAGTACCAGGTGACTCCTGAAATATCAAGTAAGTTGGGCAGTATTACTGTTCAGGTGAGGGTTTGTGCATCTAAAGCTATGTGCCATGTAATCCTAGTGAATAGTAGTTATCGCAGCTTCTTTCTGGAGAGGAAGCCGGGAACTTGCACACCTACCAGAAATCACTCATTTCCTTTGTATCATTTTTGGTCTACTTCACCTCTATCTGTTGTCTCTGTACTCCTGAGCTATAGTCGCGAGGTGATTTATGCTTAATACCTAGAATCCAATAAATGTGTTTAACAATAGATGTTAAGAAGTTTGTGTCTTTACATAAAAATTTTAGATTGTGCTTTTGAAGCATGGTCAGGCCACAGAATTGGTTTTTTTTGCATCTTCTATAGCTGTCTGTTGGGTTTTTTAGTTATTTTCAGCTGCTAAAAGACAGTAGAATTCTTCACAGGAATTTCTCATAGAGATTTGTCGCACTGAGAAACAGCTTTTGAAACAATCATAGGGTTCATTGCTGGAGAACAGGGCGGGTTTCTTCTGCTTTCTGCAGGCCAGGATCCCGTTTAAGTCATTCTGTAAGTTTGTTTATGCCATTTTTAATAACAAGGGCATCGGTGTTGCATGATTTGGATCTATTTCAGGAATTATGTCACTTATTCATTTTGAGAGGTAAATACTTTGAGTTAATGTTTTTATGCAATAATACAAAGGACTTAGATTAGATTAGAAACATATCACTTACAGCAAGAGCTGGAGTTGCAAGGAGCAGTTTGGGGGAAAGACTGGTATGGGCTTACATGTGTGCATCTGTGCATGTATAGCTAAGAAAATGTATGTGTTACCTAAGTTGAAGTGACTATTTGCAAAGATGTGTTTCTACGTGGCCTTTTTTTTTTTTTAATTTAGGGAGTTCTGTTAAGGAATCTATCACTCATCTGAATGTGAGCGCTAAAAAAAAAATAGGAGAATGTAGGGAGCAAGGCTTTAGTAGCTTTTATGGGAAAAGCAACACGAAGATACCATTCTTGTGGTCTGAGCTAGTTCTGTTTGTCTCCACTCCACACAGCTCTTACTTTTTCCTACATGCTTCCCCCAATCTGCTTGTTACTCCTTTTCTTTTCCTCCCTATCTAGCATCATATCACTGTTGCTGTGGTGTTCCCTGGAACTTTCCTCCAAATTGTGATATATTAAGGATTTTTAAAAATTTATTTATTTTTACCTCTTTGCCGTATGCTGAATAAAATATCCTCATCCCCATTCATTCACATCAGACTTTAAAGGCAGCTACCACTAGGCTGTCAAGTGCCAGTGAGCAAAATTTAAATTTGGCTGTCTATGGGTATGGGAAATGCTAGCCCTTTTGCAGCTTGTACTTCCATCATCTGTTTGCAATCTGTTACCTTTAAGAGAAAAATCAATAAGAGGTTTTCTGTTGACTTAAGTAGTAGGTCAGGCTTTGTGCAGGCTTATCTAAGTTAAGTTTAAATATAAATTTAAGTATTCCTCTCTCACCATGATGCACCAGGTACACGCTCAATTTGTTAGTTGAGCATTGCTTAATGTGTTAGTTGTACATAAGTGTGGTTTTCTAAATAAACTGCATCATCAGAAGTGAACCTCGAAAGAATTTGTAACTTTTCAGCGTCCTTGTGTGAGGGTATTTCAGCTGTCTGGAGATTCAGACATCACACTGAGCACATGGACTCATTTTGAGAAGTATAGCGTTACTTCACAATTCAGTGCCCATGTCTATTAACCTTGTCCAATATCTTGTAAAATTTTCTTTCCTTTCTGCTTTGCTCAATTTTGTTATTATCATTGGTTTTCTGTCTGAAGTGAATGTTAATGAATGTGTATGTTCCTTCATAAAGATCATAAATTAAATATAAGGAGCCAGGCTAAATAGAAGTTCAGCTTTTAATGAACTTTTTCACTCATTTCTGTCAGTGCTCCTCTTTCTTGACAGACAGTAGTTTAAAACTATATGGTACACTCCCCTTCTCTGTAGTAATTATCATTGTATCTTGAAAGTCTTGTGCATTAAATCCCTTTCCTTCTTTCTCACATTTCCTAAACGTAGAGTGGTTCTAAACTACCTCAGACCTTGTTGTGAACAGGTACGAGTTTCAGCTAAAGTTTTCAGACTTTATCATAGTCTTTGAATGTTCTTTAAGTGCATGTATATGTAGTGAAATCGGCCTGCCAAACCCTGCTTACATTTTCAGGAATGCTGTCTCGAGTGAGATACATAACTGGGATGAATTCACAGCCGTACCCATTCGGGCTCATACTGATACCTCTTTCAAGGAAAACTTTTCAGGAGCGCAACTTCTGATATGGGAAGTGCTTCAACTTTCTTGTCTCACCTCTTTGAAGGAACATGATATTGCCTGCACTGGACTACTTTCACCTCTCTTTTACTGTGACAACCCTCATAAAAATTGCATCGTCAGACCTCCATTTCTGGCTGTTAGCAGGAGCTGTGCTATTGCATTGGACTGTGCTCATCAAATGAGAATAAACCCCACATGGCATGTTCTGATGACCTTGGTAACATTTTATACCGCAACGGATACACATTGCCAACCATTTGGGCTAATCATGTTTCAGGTAAAATGATGGTTGCAGATTGTGCTGCAGTGATCCAATCAATAACTTCTGGGAATTGTCTGGTTTTGTAAGTTATCCATTGAACAACGCGGCAAACCTTGTTAGTACTGATTTCCTTTTCACCAGCAGACATGCACATCATCAAATGAGCATTTTGTAACATGGAATTTTCTATGAGCATCTAGAAAAAGAAGCATCACAGTTATATCCTTAGTAACAAAGTGTGTATTTGTAATGAAAGTTATAGAATTATTAAACTGCTATAAGCTATTCTGTGCATGCTCTAGCATTGTATTAACAGTTTGTATTAACAGCTGATAAGCAGAGGTTTCTGGAGAGCAAGGAAGGCTGGCTCTGGATTTCTTTTTTAAGAGTTTCAAAGAGCAGCAAAACTCGCCAGAGTGGATGCAGGACCAGACAATGCTCAAAGCAAATCATAAAGTGAAACTGTTGTGCTTTGTATTTATTTCTTCGGGGATTGTCCTTTAAAGTATTTAACTTCACAGGAAAATATAGACTATATTTAAAATAGTGACAATTAGAAATGCACCTTGTCAAGAATGAGAGGGGTGTGATTTGAGAAATAAAGTGATCTTTTGTGTTGAACTGCTTGTCTCTAGTTTTGTTAAAATAGTGGTAGAGCCTGTGTAGTGCTTTTCACATATTGCATGTGCGAATAGAAGAGTTTTGGCAGAACTGGATTGATTTCCCAGCATGGCAAGGAAATGAATATCATCATCATTGATGTACTAACTCATAATGATGCAGTTTTAATATCAACATAGAAAACGCTGGTGATTTTCGCAGTGACTTTCAGGCCAGTGGGCATCCATGAAGCTACTGTGGCTGTTGAAAGCAGCAGCTGCCAGACATTACTACCGGCATGTGCCACTGTGCTCTCTGGAAGAAGTGTATGAGTGAGTATTTCACTTTATTTCACAAAAAAGGGGGCAAATATTTTGAGACTTGGGAATCTGTTTTCAAACGAACCAAAAAAGGCTTGGTTTTTCAGAGATATTTAGCACTTGATTTCCTTTGGACTACCATGAAAGGTGGGAGCACCAAGTGTTTGATTCATGAATATTAGGCCTTTATCTGTCTGGCTTATCAGCCTCACATACTGAACAGAATTTTTGTAAGCCTTGCCTGGATTTCAGAACTTTATGCCCTAAAGCACTGTTCTCCAGTAACAACAATACCTTCCTCTATCGTGTAATCTTTTAAGCAGTTGTAGGTGTGTCATGCTATTCCCTTCATAAATGTATATAACCTTTGTTACCTAGAAAGTGGAGGGGTCAAACTCAAAAGATGGAAGTATACGATACCAGGTTGTGAGATCAAGCTGAGGTACCACAGCAAACCATACAATGCCGAAATACAATTAGATCTACTTTCTTTTGTGTGTTGATTAGCCTTACAATAGTTAGTGAGTTTGACAGTTATTATTAGATTTTGAGAATAAAAATGGGATTTTTTAGTGTCAGATCCTGCTGTTTGTTTAAAAAAAATGAATGCGTGGATTTTGGAGCATAAGCTGCCACTCACCTCAGTTACTAAATTGTGAGACTTGGAACATGTGAGAGTACTGATGCGAGGAAACCTTACTTCTGAAATGCTGTTTGCCTAATAGAGTACAGGCTGAATGTAAGCCAGAAAGTTGTGTAATCCAGTCAATGAGAAGCAGTGCATGCTGAAGCCATCTGCATTCCCAGGCCATGTGTCCAAGTTAAAAAGAGGGTAAATGCTTTTTGCTCTATCTTGACAAATCAGAGGCCTCTTAAGGGCATTAGGCAATTTCCATCGCAACCCGCAGGCAAAATTTTAATTGTGTTCAAGATAATGCAATTCATAGCAAGTGGTGGATATATTATACTAGAAGAAAAAATACACTTACAAACCATAGAGAGGAGAAAAAAAAGATGGATGAGAGCAAAGCTCCTTGTTCTGGTAAGGGTCCAGTTTATCTTTGTGCTTAGGCTTGTAAAATCATCATCAACAGGAAGGGATCATGAAGAGAGTGCAGACTGAAGTGAAAATACAGCTATCTTTCCGAACAGTAGCAGAGTGCAGAGTCAATTTGGATGCTACAGCCTGGGGATTTATTTCAAAGTTGTTTCTAATTCTAAGTCATGGATTCACTTGTTAATGAGCAGTGGCAATTGAAGCTTAAAACACAGTGACACATCGTTTGTGTATGAGTTGGAAAGACCAGATATATGTCAAATCACAATCATTTTATCTTCATGATACAGAGCAAAATGCACATAAACAGGACGTTTTTGTTACTTACTCATTTTGTAATTTACCCTCTATTAACTGCTGCAGAAATATCCTCGTAGACTGTGTTAAGCAATTTAAATCTCCTGGAAAGTAGACGTTGCCTTATAGCTCAAGGCAAAAAAGAAATAATCGTGTAAGATCTTATTTGAGTCTCTGTATTTCTGTGCTTTGCCACTCTCTTTCCCTTTTTCTCCCCCACTAATATACTAACCTTCTATAGCTGGAAACGTGTGTTTTTTGTTTCAAAAGCATCAGAAGATCCAAGTTGTACAGAAAAAAGCATATCCCATTTATTAAGAGTGGATAAATCACAAAAATACCCCTTAATGCAGCTGAGTCATTGGGAAGTTGCATGTGTCTAATCTATGCAGCGCCAACTTTAGTCCCATTTATGAACTGTTCTTTGTTGTCTGGTTTTTAAGACATTACATTTGAAGGTTGACATTTAAATTGCATGACTCGGAGTGTCACGAATGAGTGGCTTAGAGGCCGCTTAAAGAATCACCATCAAAGGTATTAGCAGAAAGTGATTTTAAGAGAAATTTATAAAAGTTCGATGGCGAGGTTCACTCTATCACTTACTACATACAATGGAAAATCAAGTTAGAATTGAGCTAGAATGATTTATACAGAGACCAAGGACAGAAAGGGTAGGGGGGACCTTCCTGTTGAGTCAGGAGGTTCAGAGAAGACCCCCTTGCTTTCTAAACTCCTGATGGAGCTTAGGTGCGGCTGGATCCAATCTTAGTCTCAGACTTGGACAACGGTTTATGTCTAATACAAAAGGGTAAGGAGACTCTCCCACTGAGTCACGAGGTTTGCAGAAGACCCCCTTGCTTTCTGAACTTCTGACAGAGCTTAGGTGCGGCTGGATCCACTCCTAGTCCTAGACTTGGTCAGCGGTTTATGTCTAAGGGATTATATGTGTTTAGCAGCAGTCTAAGGTTCATTCACAGTTTTATGGTGGATCACAAGATTTTAGCAGTACTTAATCATTAAAGGTGAGTGAATAGAATTTACTACCATCACAATAGTGACTTAATTACAGATTATGCTTGCTATTGGTTACCTAAATCAATTCACACACACACACAGAAATATATATAAATGTACAAAAGGTATACCTGTTAAAAATTACCCTCGAGTCCAGTGAAATATTCACGTCAAATGTCTTGGCATTTCTCAACAGGCAAGGGGTTGAGCCTCAAGGAGTGTTTCAGCCCAGGTCCCATCGTCAGTCAGTGATGGTCCTCCGAATATCACAAACTGAAGAGTTCGTGAGCTCTGAGAGGCGTCCCACTAAGAGGCAGATACTGGGCACAGCCCGCTGCGGTCCAGGAGAGCTCAAAGGGTCTCACTTGGGACCGCTGTCTATAGGTTCGCAAGATGATTGGCTTTAGTCATCCGTAAACTTCCATCCTGGCCACAGTCCAGGGTGGTAGTTACTAAAATTCTCAAGGTTTCGGTAATAATGATATCGTTCCACTTGAGCTACAACTCAGATAAGGGTATCAGGGGGTGACGAATTATCGCAGCTCTCGTCTCCCACCTGGGCCAGGCAGTAGGAGTACGTTCCCAACCTCAGCTATGCAGAGTTTCTGATGCGGTCAAGGGACGCTTCCCCGCCTGACTCGTTACACCAAGGCCAGGTTTAACGGGAGTTTCTGAGATCACGGAGCGGCCCAGGAGGGGGGGAGGCGGGGAATGCACCACCCCAGGGAGGAACTGAAATATTCACAAATCTTCGCTCCCCTCAGCAACAAGCTGCCTGACTGCTGCGCAGGTTCCCTTCTGACTTGCAGAGAGGGTGCGGGCCAGTTGTTACCGACATGTTTGCGGAAATGCTGCTTCTGTAGTTCTGTTTGATCAAACACCTCCCTGTGTTTTTTGAATGTGAAGATTCACAGCATGTACATACGGGAGACAGTGGTATTGCTTAGCACCGAAATATCACCATCTCCGGGATAAAATCAAATTGACAAGGGGAGGTTATTATTAGAACATAAAAGGTATATTTGGGTTCCTATTGTTTGAACAGTTATTTCTTTATGAGAGGACATTCTATATCCCATGACAGCTCAGTTTCTTGGAGCCTTTGGTGAGCAATACCGTTTCCCTGCTCTGGTATCCTGTCTCTGATGGTAGCCCATAGCAGAGTGAGATTCTGTGAAGAACCTTGTGAAAAAGCTTATTGAAAACTTACATACAATATACCAACTAAATCACTGGTATCCTTGTGCTCATTGACTTCTTCAAGGCACCGAATGTATTTGTGAGGTAATTATTTCCTCTGCAAAAGCCATCCTGAGTTTTCCCATTGTGTGTTTGTCGAGGAGGAAACAGAGATGACCGACGCTTCTGTGCACTGTGGAATAGCTTTTACATTTTCAGATCTGTCGGGTCATACATATGCTGAGACTTGCTTGTCTGTCCCCCGTTTCATTCATAGTCCTTCACTACCGCTTTTGGTGTGGTTTTCAGAAGACAGGAGCTGCTGTAGGCAGGTAATGTGCTGTATGCAGGTAATCAACCTACCCCCAGCCAAGGAAGCGCAGCTATGGAATAGCCAAGGGGTTTGGTCATCCTCATGGAGAGCTAACTGCTCTCCAGTGCATCCGCTCCCCTGTCTACCCTTAGCTACTGCCTCGTGCCTTGGTTACTCTCAAATTGTGTGACCTACTGCCTGGAGTTCATGTGCAGGGCAACGACATAGGTTGAGACACAGCTGGGCTTATTCAATATAAAGACTTCTTTGCCTGTAGGTCATGCATACTTGCATACCTGATGTATGCAAATGGCTACACGCAAATCAGCTGTGTGCATACACATGCTTGGCTAATGAGGGATCCCTAATTTGATTCAGAGAATTTGTGAGCTTTGAAAACGTGGACTGTTGTATTCTTAAGTAGTAAGCTTTGTTGCAGATTCCAGGATTGCTGCTTGAAAACCATATTAAAGTAAAAGTGATTCTAGCAACAACTACTCCTAATTGCACTTGCCTTGAGGCTGCATAAGACCAAGCCTGAGCTCTGTTCAGAGATATTTATTTTTGACAAATAGGCATTTTGCAGCCTGATTTCATGGTTTCATTAGGCACAACATGTATGAAGAGATCATGCACGAACAAATGTACTTCAATATATCAATGAGGGGCGTGGTAACAGTATTAGAAATTTGCTTAGAGCATGCCTGAGGCTCCCTGGTGCGGTTCTACAAGTTGATTCTGTTTAACAAGGCAATTTACTATTAATCCATCATTGCAATGGATTAAACTGATGCCATTGTAAGAATTTCAAAAGGTCTTGCTTTCTAACAGTCTAATGAAATGAACACGTAAGGTGTATTTTTAAGAAATGAGAATGTGGCACAAATAGATGCATTTCTGACAGGTGTGTTCTTTATGCTGCGTGCTCTCTGCTAGACCACTACATAAATATCCTTGTTGTTTTAATTCAGACATGACATTATCACATTCTGTTATCAACTGCCGGGTGAAAAGGTATTTTTGCTAAGGTGCTGACATAGTGTAGTTTTATTGCTACTTGCACCGTTCAGACTTCAGCATCACATAATGGAGGTGACACTTTCTTTTACAGAAGTATTTTAAAGCTAATAGTTTCACTATTAATAAACAGGTAAATGAGTTTTTATTAATATAAATGGAAAATATGTCATGATGCTCTTTTAGTTATGTTCTAAGCTGTATAGCATCAGTAGGAGTTTGCTGTGAATATGTAAGCTTATATTATAGTTACATTTTTATTTCTCTGGTTATTAATGATAATATTGGACAGAAACACTACTCTTGGAAGTGATTGGAATGAGGAAAGGAATTACCTATGCTTTTGATGCTGTCATAGTATCGTCTAGGTTAAAGCCTACTAGAAGGACAAAAAAGCACTGCCTTTGCAATTGAGGCTGTTAGAAGAAACCGTTTTTCAGCAAAAACACAGGAGATAACAGTAGGGGTATGCAAATATTCCCAGTCAATAGCTTTCCAGTTGATATGTACACTTAACTCTTTCCCATATGTTTAATGGTACGGCTTTCTTGTCCTGCTCCCAGCAGCTTTCCTCTTCTTTGTGCTGTTTTACCTCCAGTGTGGAGGGCTTCCTGCCGGTGACAGTTCTGTTCTCTGACTCTCAAGTTCAATCTACTGAAAGGGAAATAAAGCATGTCATTACTACACAAACATTTTCATTGTCCATGTTCTCATCTAGAACTGGTGAAAAGGGGTTTTTTTAAATGGAAGGAAAGATAAGTAGCTTCCTTGTCAAAAGCATCGTTCCCAACTGCAGACCTGTAGAAGTATTTGGGCAGAGAAAAATTAATACAGAGTTAGTAATTTCAAAGTCTTAAAAACTACGTGGGTAAAGTTTTGGCATAATTGTGGTTTAGTATTAGCCTCTGATTAGAACAGCCAGCAAGCTCCAGTATTCTTTCCACTTTTGTGGAATCGGGAGCAATAGTATAAGCATACATACATTATCCTGCATATTTTATGAGATCTGAATTCCCCATTAAACTACCTTTCTTTTTGTTTCAAACTAGACTAGGACCCATGACTTACAGCAAGAAATCCTGTAATCTTCTGGCATTTGCCAGATTCAGGTTTGACTGATGATGTGTTTAAGAACTTCCACTGTCTCTCACACTTGCACATAAACTCTTTGGGTGATGGGCCAAAGAGGGCCGGTTCATGGGGGGGGTTCCAGTACATGACTACGGTGATTAAAACATCTGCTCAAAGAGGATGCTGTTATTTCCTTCATGTCCTTGTTAATACTGGCAACGTCAGAAACACAAGCTGCAAGTTTACTAATACTCCAGGGCATTTTCTTTCTTGTTTTCCAAGCATTAACTCTGAACAGCTCCCAGTGGTAACTGTTTAGAGAAATGACTGTCCCAATAACTTAAACACAATGATTTCTAAGCTTAACTATTACACATTTCAGATATTCTCTCAGGGGGATAAGGAAAAAGGAAGGCGGCTTATTATTCATCTTCAGAAAATAATCCTTTGGCCAGACTTATGTATATGAAGGACCTCATGAAAGGGCCTGGCACTTCACTTCAGGCTATCATGATCAAGGAGATGCTCTTGTAATGGTTGCAAGGTTTTTTACCCTGTGAAGGAGAAGAGACAGAAAGGAGCTGATGAAACATGAATGTTCAGGGCCGCATCAATCAACTGACCTACAAGTAAGGTTAGTGTCTATAACAACATGTAAGATCAGGAGACCACAAAATAGTTTCGATCATCTGCTTTCCACGGCTGCCAAATCCTGGCTCACTACGTAGTCAATGGGAAGTAGGCTGAACGCTGAAGTTGGTAGATATCTATATTACATGTATTGAATATGATCTCTAATTCTCTCCGCTGATTGCAGTAGCGGGCAGGCCAAATCAACCATGCTGTCATGGGCTGAGACATAGCAGTAGGCATATAAATCTAAGATGCCTTAGGGAATGCCCCATGGTTGCCTGTAGCAGTCCTACATCAAATTTAATCAGCAAAATTGACTTTTGTTCAATTGAGATGCTTGTGTAATATCTAAATCCAAAATATCAAATGTTTTCAACTTGATTACAAGTTTGTATCAAGATAATTACAGTACAGCCTCCATCACAAATGTCACTTGCAACACCTCCCTTTTTTTAATAAATATTAAGGATGAAATAAGATTGTAGTTTCACTAGTGGTCTAACTGAAGACAATATTCTTTGCTAGGCGCTATGCAAAAGTGTATTTCAGGTGTAGTTTGGAAGTGTTGGCTGGTCTATTTTATGGCAAGGAAGATACTAACATATTCTGTTCCCCTGAAAATATTGTAGAAACTATTAGGTAACAGATGTTGTATAGATTTTACTTCTGAGAATGTGAAGTAGCAAGTTGCTTTATCATTTTCTTTCTTAAGTGAAAATAAAATTGCCCATTGTTTTTTGAGTGATTTTAATCTTAACGTTGATGGGCAGATCGCAGTCTTATTTTTCTCAAGATTACTGGTTTTCCTTACCTGTCTTTCTCCCCACTTTGTTTTTTCTTTTCCCTCCTCCTTCAGAGCCAAATCACTAAAACATAGCAGATACTGACAAACACAAAGAACACTTTATGCATTTTATTTATCATGAAAGCGCTAAAATTTTAGCTTTTTAGCTCAGTTAATCATTTTGACAATATGACAATACGATGTATCATCACCAGACAGATGACACTAGACAGATGACAATACTAATCCTGCAGCAGGTTCTCAAGGCAGATTTTTATTGTAAAAATTGACATATATTGTATCAAGGCGAGCATAATACATTTAGGAAAACAGCAATTTGCTACTTTGTGCAGTTCAGTGTATCTCTGGGTCTTTATCACTGTTGAGTCAGAGTTTCTGCTAATCTTAGCTGCCTCAGAATTTGGGTTCTGGTAAAGCTGGCAGGTCCTTCACGTCAGCCCCCGCTTCTGAAGCTGTTGAGATGCTGACAGATAGGATGTACACAGATGTTTGCTTAATGGTTATTTCCCCAGGGACTCCTGTCAGAGCTGTTGGCAGGGAAATAGGGGAATTACCTTGGAAATTGCTAACTCGCTTTCACTGAATGATAGACTGGTGCATTACAAAACAAATTTGACCAGTTTGTGAATGTATGAACTGCCTCCAGAAAGAGAGGAAACTATTCCTAGCATAGAGGTTGTCACCCATCTGTTGCTCTGTCAAATCTGTTATATTGCTCTTGGCAGTGTCCGATGCTTCAATTGAAGGGAAGCGTTCTCTAAAACATACACGACCTGTTGAGCGGTCCTGGACAGAAGAAGATAAAGAGTCAGGAAGCAATTCCTAAGGGCGGGGAGTGGGGGATGAGAAAAAAACAACAGTTTAATTTTTGTTTAAAGTGCATTTTCAGAAAACACGGTGATCAGCATGGTATAAAATTCGGGCAAAGAGAAATTCTAATTATCCCTTCACGTGATGACTGACTGTCCTGCAATATGAGGTCTGATTACTCTTTTCTTCATGATGCAAATACTGGTGGCCAGAAGACCAGGCTGCAGGCTGGGGGAACTGATGTGGCTGTACCCCTGTGGCTGCAATCAGGTGTTAGAAGCGCCAGCTTGCAGTATATTACGCTGCTCATTTTGCTCCATGGATTACTTGCTGTGCCCACATATTGACATGCTTTTAACTCGTGTGCAGACTTTGATCTTTCATATATTTTTTCCTGGCATTCGCATTTTTTCTGTGACCTGTGTAAGAAACACACAGCCCAAGCTGAGAATGTCTAAGCCTTGCTGATGCCTGCCATATGTTGACTTATCCTGAGATGTATTTTTCTTGATTTCTCTGATATATTCAACATCATAATCCCCATATGGTTACTGCTTCTTTGTGTATTCCAGTGGGAGTTTATCTTTTGCTTTTCAAAGGTTTGCCACAGAGACTGTCCTTACTGGAACATCGTTGTGCGCCTGGTTCATCTAATTATCCTCCCTAGTTAGAGATGCATCAGGGGCTCTGTGTTAAATTGAGGAAGGCTTTTAAAGTTGAATATCTGAATACTGAAAGCTGTAGAAACACCAAAGAGTGAACAGAAGGCATCATATATTGAACAGGAGCATTCAAAGATGGGAGCTATTGCAAGCAGGCAGCTTTGACTTCCCTACTACCTGCAGCTGGCTATGCCTTGATTTCCACAGCAAAACTTGGGGGATCACAGTAAAGAGCCCTCCCCTGCCCCTGAAGTGACCAGAAATATTTTCTTCCATTACAGCAAATTTACAACATGCTACATGCTCAAGGATCTTTGCTGAGCTATTACAGTAATATAGTACTGCCTCATAGTTCCACCCATGCAACATCAAAATATGAGAGTTTCTTAATGATACTGGCAAGTCAAATCCGGGTGCTCAGAAGATTTTTAATAAAAGGAAGAAAAAACCCCAATTTAAAACATATTGTTCATGATAAAGCACTTGTCCTGCTGTCTCACTTATCTCTTCCTGAAGACCATGCCTTTTCACAGCATCATACTGGGGGAATGCCCGTGTTGGTGATGTAGTGATTCTAGTGGGAGAGAACAAGCGCATCGGCCTGCTTAAGGCTCATCTTGCAGAGGGCAACAACAGGAGTCATTGAAGCCAGCAAGTCACACCGACAACAAATCCTAAAACAGAGTCCAAAGAAGTGCAAACTAGGTGGGATTCTTCTGCCTGGGCACTCAGGTACCATAGGAATGAGGACTGCCTGTGCCTAGCTAGATTAGAGAGGCATAGTGAGTTAAGGGTGTAATGTTAAACTCTATGGCTGAATCAACATTAGTTTCTATAATGTAGAATTACAGAAAATGCTTGGAATAAAACTCTGTGTAAAATCAGAAGGAAATACCAGTGTCCCAGCAATGGCAAAATTAGGTGTCTGAGAAAGACAGAAACAGTGGAACATGTATGGCTTGAAGGCAACCTCTTTCCCAGAGATAGTATTTTCACAAGACAAAGGGATCTTTAAATGCTCAAGAAACACTATAAAAAGCCTCCTGAGCTAATGACTTCAGTTCTTAAGTCATGTCTGTGGTGAAAACACTCTTCTGATCAGTTAGCTGGGTGATTTGTCTTTACTTATATGGGTGACAGCCTACTAGCAGACCTATGTAACTAAAATATTGTAAAAACATTGTGCTTATAGTCTTTGTTCACAGTTCGCCTACCTGCAATCTTTAATTCCGAGTCTAACCCAGAATCCTTTGTATGAGAAGTAAAAACTGGTAAAGATGTGCATTAATGAAGGCCCATTGAATTCAGAATCATTGCCATGTTATGTTTTCTTCTTTTTTATGTGTTTTATAAGTCACCTCAATGTATTCTAAACACTTCTACAGTGCAAAATACGTTATGGGATTCCATCTCAAGGAACTTGAAATCTAATTTCAAACACAAAATAATAGGTAAGGTAGCAAAACAATAGACAGGTCTGTGGCAAAGCACTTAAGTCTGTGCAAGCAAATGAAAAAGAAGTTGAGTTTTGTACACCGGAGACTGGATTATGGATTTAAAGAGACCTGCCCAAATGTCTATTACGTGAAAATGGAAACCATAGAACAGTGGTCTCCCTCAGTAGAAAACATAGTATCCTGTTTTCATTGCAGTTTTAAATCTAGAGAAAGCAGCCAGTATATTCCATCCTGGGATGGCCTTTACTAAAGATTTGCTGCAACTATCCGATAACATAAGAAACTTAACTTGGGGTGGTGGGGTTTTTTTTTGTTCATACCTAGAGGCAAAAGAGATTGTAACAGCTGTCTTTCATACTTCACTATTGTATGTCTGTGTTTCAATTACTGTTTTGTCTACATTTCCCTTTAGCAGGATTTAGGTTACCAAAAAAGACTTACGGCTTCACTAAGGAAAAAAATCAAGACATTTACAGAAGTCTCTGCATTTATACTGATGCTTCCACTAAACGGCACAACTGAATTCAGCCTGGGACGTAAGATTTACAATTTATGCAGGTGGGAAGGAACATCTATGTTAAGGGAAAAAACTGCTGAGAGAGGGAGGAGAAACCAACAAGTGAAACGGGGCATTTAGATTAATAAATTCTAAGCCTTGCACATTTTTTGTCTCCACCTTCCTGGTTCTTGCTACTACTCTTTTGGGCAATCACTTTATGGCATGCATTTGGTGCACGTCTCCCTTTGGCATTAGTAGGTGTCAGGAAAGTGGCCATCCCACAATATAACCAGGAGGGATCAATATGGTATCTCAGCTTGGTGACAAACTGTTTTACCATGAATGGGGTTGCTAAAACATACCCAATAAACTTAGCTGAAAGGCTGTCAGGGCTGACAATCACTAAACTGAGAAGAGCCTTGGACTTTGTGAGAATCTTTTTGCTTGACAAGTGCACTAATTCATGCCTAAAGGAAATGAGGAGGCTCAGCACATGAAGCAGAGTGGGAGGAAACTGCTGGCATGACTGACAGCTGGTAAAAATATGAACTTGAAATAATTGCACTGTTCTGCATGTTCATGGCCTCTTTCTATTCATGTTATACTCTTCTTTTGATGACAGAAAGAGAAGAGGCTAACTAACCCACCAGCTAGCCTGAGATCTGTAGGAATTAATTTTGTGGACTCTGATCAAGAGAAAGCACTCTCTAATGGTCGTAGCAGGGAAATAGAAAGCAAGTATTCCTTACTACAGTGTCAGGGATTTATAAGCCATAGCTGTAGGACAGTTGAAGTTCTCTGTAGGATAGAAAGTGCATTCAGATGGATTTCCCAGCCTGTCAGATGCTACTGGCAGGACAGTGATTTGGCCAGGGAGATTATTCATTCTCCTATAATTATTAATCAGTTAATAATCATCTCAAAACGTCCTATAAGCTTCAGCAAACCATGAAGTTGACTTCACCTCTCAAGTGGGACTTCTGAACAAACATGACTCTGTCTTCCTCATGGCTTGCCCAGGAAGTTAGGACAGAACAGGAGAATGACATACAGAAAGAGGAGGCAGCACAGAGGATAGTCAAATTGAAGTATAACACTCAAAATCCCATGCTATATTAAATTATTATGGCTGACACCAAGGTATACTTCTATACTCTAAAGGTAGAAGGCATTTTAAAGGTGCAAGGGTTTTCATGCAAAGCATGGCTAAGTGGAAAATGCTGCAGGATTGAGGAGAACAGGAGTTTTTACTCCACAGTGGAGGGAAGCTGGAAAGAAAGAGGAAATGAAAGGGGGGGGGGAAGTAAGGAAGAATAGGAGGAAAAAAAGAGATGTGGAGAACTAGAATAAATAAAAAGGGCAGTACAGATCCTTAAGAAAGAGATGGACGAGGCATTAAAAAGGAAAACAGCGAATAGAATTTCCCTGAAGAAATTTTCTGGTTCTTTCAAAAAGTTGAACCTCAATAAGCAAAGGTGCTCGGAATCTCGGCTTTTGTATCTCAGCCAAAACAAAGAGCAACCTGAGAAGCTGCAGCAAAAAGCAGATACAGGAAGCCAAACATCCCAAAGAAGCTTAGTTTTGGAGAAACTGAAGTGAAACGAAATATGCATGCAAATATGCTTTCTATTAAATCAGTTTGAAGGAAGTCACGCACGCAAATGGGGCAAAAAGGACAGCCAAGGACTTGGGAGTAGAGCTAGAAGTGAAGAAATAGTAGTCATTATCAGCTAGTTCAAAAAATTATTTACTGTTATTTCCCTCCAAAGTGTTGGTTTTCCTGAACTTGAAAGGCCCAAAACATATCAAATGTATTACAAACTACAGTTAATTAATTTAGCACCCCTGCTTAGAGAAACCAGTCCATTTTTCTCTGTGTTAGGTGGCCTCTCCAGTAGCGTCCTCAGTCTTGGCACTCTGCCTGGTCATTCCCTAGCCTCTTGGAAATGTAAGGCAGGCACTACTCCAGGTTGAATCTGTCTATTTTATCTCTGTGTAAACAAGTAAAGCATCAGAGGCAACAAATGAGCCAAGAATGAAGCTGTGTTTGATAAAGTCATATCTGGAGAGTTTTTCATCTTTAGAATCTCTTGCAAAATGCATTCAACTAAGAATGGAAATGTGTGCTGAGTTGCACTGTTTGGCAAATTTGCAGATCTCAGCTGCCGTATTTGTTCTTCTTCCCACATACATAAATCCTGTCAGATAAGAGTTGGGAGAGAGATTCTATAGTAAAGTCTCCATTATCAAAGGTAATGGGGAAAACTGTGAGATGAGAAACCTGTACAAGTACTACTGGGTGCACCTGAAAGCACAATGTAATATACCCAATGCCTGTGTCCAGTGCAGATCTGAGTTCAGTCGAGCTTATTATCTGGCCATATCAGAGCTAAGTTGGCTCTTGCAGAGTTACACTGGTGTTCCCCAGTCTTTGAGAGAGAGGATTCATTAATCAAGCGCAGTGCTAGCCCAGATCTAGGTCTGCAGCTACATCATGGCTTGAATGAACAAGCCCTGGAACCAGGAGCATGGAGCTGCAGGTGCGGAGGCAGTGGTTCTGCATGGTGTTAGCTCAGATCCAGCTTGCACAGAGCTGCTGTGCACAGCTGTACTCCGTCTTACTTCTTGTGGCTCTGGAGGTTGTCCCTGCACACTGTTGCTGACAGCCCACCTGGTCCTGTCGGTGTGGCGCAGGCACTGAGATGTTTTGAATCTGCCAAGGTTTATAGTTGAGGCTCCATGTGATGTAATGTGATGTTATCTTCCAGGAGGGTGCCATAACATGACATAAAGCAAGCTGTAGGAAGAAGGCACCTTTCTCTGGCCTGTTAAAGCTTGGCTGCTGTACAGCTAATAACGTAAGGTACATGCATTAAGTAAGCAAGATGAAGACAGAGCTCTTTATAAAAGTGATTAGTGTATGGCCTGGGAATGATGGGATAGGATTTTATACCTTCCTCTGATTTATCTGGTGGTGACAACTGCCAATGTGTGACCAACACCATTAAGCTAAGCAGGCACACTGTTCTGGAGTTCAGTGAGAATGGGGACTGAGCCTTCATGAACCAGTCTGTTCTGATACAGCAATTCCACGTTTCTAAGATGTCTTCCTGAAGCAATACTCCGTAAGTCACAGCCTTTCACTCTGTCTCAGTTTCCTCATATTTAAAAATGAAAATAATGGCTCCAGCCTATCTCACTGGTGTTTCTGAGGCTGAATTAGCAATTACGAACTGTTATAAGATCTCTGGAGAGCTGGCAGAGCATAGTATTATAATCAGTTTTCTGCTGTCTTAAATACTGGATTTTGGTAACTTGGTGTGTGTATGTTCTGTTGCCCTGCTTCAGAGAGACAAAAGGGAGAAAAGCAAGTCAGATACAGAATCAGAAATGCTTCTTTATTACTATAGAATGAAGGGTAAAGGCCCATTGATTCTTTTGACATATTCTTCTGGTACCCACATGCTGACACAGTTGTGGGTTAGAGACTAGGATTTTGATTGATACCTCTGTGCCAGTACTTTTCTTCCATGAAGAATCAATTGTTTTACTTAACATGAAGCAATAAACAATATGAGCCCCACATTTCACCTTTGTGGATAAGGATTCAGAATGAATGTTAATAGAAAAGTCCTGGTTAAAAGTCCCCAGCTTCAGTGAATACCCATTTACTCTGCTATGTTTGTGATGACAAAAAGATGATTCAGGAGCTGGTAGAAAAGTATGAGTCTTCCTTGGAGGGTGCAAAAGCCAAGTGTGCTCTGAGGGCTGGCAGGAGTGGACCAGAGATACCAGTGGCAAGATTCCTACTGATCAGTATCTACTTCATCTTGCTGCCAAGGCTGCTGGAGGCTTCAGGTTTTCTCCAGAGGTCAGATAAAGAAGTTATTTTCCTTTTCTGGTTGAGGGTGATGGAGGGGAGTCACTAATCATCCCTCCTGGGTAGCCAGCTGCCTTTACAGCAAGTTCCTGTGCACTGGGATCATAGCCAGGCATGGTCTGCGTGAAACAGATTTCAAATCACTGAGGTTAGGAAGTACAGTAAGCAATAGGCTAATCACATTTCTTTAATAAGAAAAGCGCCGTGTCGTACCCAGTCCCATAGTAGTTCTTTCTCCTGCCTGGAAGCTTCAGCTCCTTGTAAAAGCTCTAGAAGAGTAAATCTTATCTTGGCCACCATCTAATGTGACAGTGGCACAGATATAAATGTAGACTAGCTTGTCCATCTGCAGCTTCTCGGATTTATACATATTCCCCTTTTTCCCATATCCTCCTCAAGCCCCTTCCTCAGAGTGAAACCAAGTCATATTCCACGTCCCTCGAGCACACAGCCCTCATTCTTGGCCAGCTTATGGCCAGCTTACGGCCAGCAACGAGGGTGTTCTTACATGTCAGTCCCTGATACTGATATTACTGTGTCTTACAGCAAATATTTCATATTCCCAAGTCACACTGGGTTTTAATGAGCCATATTTAAGCAACTCTCCAGCATCAAAATCCCTGTTACTATTTCAGCTGTGCCTCTGAGATAAGGCAGGTGGTAAACAGATCCAGCCTGACAGCAGGTTTGCCTGCAAAAAGTATGCTTGTTCTTTTGGAAATTTTAGAAAGCGCTTGCTTGACTTGCCCTTTAGAAAAGCTTTGTTCTATTAGAGCTTCCTATTTCCTGCCCACAGCTTCATGTCATCTATTGGAAGCAGCTGACAAACGCATCACGTTCACTTTTTCCATAAAGAAGATGCTTGATGTTCTGCTTGTCCATTATGCTGATCTGCAGCATGTACCCTTACAAGTGGTTTTTGTGGGTACAGAGGAGAACAGTGACAGTATGCCCAGCCTGCTACTGTCGATCTACCCGAGCTATCTGCAACAAATTATTTACCCACCGAGTTTGAATTTTGTTTCCTAGATAACAGTTTTTCTAAGTGGATCTCGCACCCAGAGCTACTCACTAAGTATTTTGTGTGAAGAAATTTTAGCAGAGGGACTGTACTTATAGCCATCACTGTTTGGCACTGTAATGTTTGCAATCTAAAATCAGATTGATATGGTCTTGTTCCATGAGGTCATATAGCAGTTGGAAAATAGCTAGTATCTAATATAATCAGCTCCCTCAAACTAATCATTAGCAAATAGTATAAGCATGGTTTAACTAGCTATTCCAAGTGCAGAATGCTCTGTGCTTCTCAGATGTGTAAGTTAGGTCAAACACATTCCCTGTCAGTTGCCACCTGTCAGATGGTTTTGTAACGTGGAATTTTGAAAACAATTATTTTTCTACACTTTTCTTTTAAAAAAGCCATTCTGTAGTGAGAGATGAGAGACACTGATCTAATTCCTTATTAGTAGACCTTGCATGGTAGAACGACCTTTGTGAGTGGTTACACCCCAATACCACTCAGCGAAGTTTAAGACACTCCTCTTCTGCCAGTTTCTTCACTAATGCCGTTCCCGACATGGTGGGAGGCTCGAGGTGGTGGTGTTTCCAAAGCTGTTTTTCCTAGCATGAGAACAATGCCTTAGAAAATACACTTTATTGTTACGCTTGTAATGCATTTTCTTGTTGGGAAAGGTGTTGAAAGCAGCAGGAGATTTTGTTTTCTGATTCAGTCTCTAACTAGAGTGAATTCTTGGCAAAAAAAGGCTTCCAAGATTGATATTTGGATGGAGATTTCTGAAAGATGGGACCGCTTGTAAACAGACTCCCATTTTTCTACTATTGTGAAGTACTTTGAATGTTTTTGGTGCATTTCAAACATCTTCTATTCTTGTTCTTTATTTAGCACTGTTGCATTCATAACCCTCTGCATAATATTAATCATAATTATCAGATTCAACAATACAGCACTACGTAGCCAGAAAAGGTTTGGGAGGTGTCTTAAGGTGTCTCTTCCTTATATAGAGCTTAACCCCAGAAAGCACAGCAAAGCTTGCCGTTCATCTAATAACTACAGTGTGAAAGAGCATCCCAGAAATCCTTATAGATGTGAGTCCAGGAATAATATCAATTCTGGACGGTTCAAGAATAAATTCATAAGAGTATCACCATAAGGATCTAGGCTGCTTTAAGGGATAGTTTATTGGGTTTCACCTGTGCATTTTACTACAGAACTCTTGACCGATAGGGCCTTTCTTCTCCCTCACCCTGCTGTTCACCTGATCCTGCTGTGGTAGGACGAGTTGGCATTAGGGGCTGGCTTATCACCTGGGCTGTCCACTGAGCCGGTAAAACCACACCCACTACAAACTATTCAGGAACCAGCAGTAGTCTGTTCCTCAGAAACATCTGTATTTGAAAAATGAGTGAGTTTTAGATAAAAAAGAGGATGTCACCTCTTCTAAGTAAATTAAACTTGCAACCTGTTTCTATCTTTTCCGTATGAAAAATCAAAGTACCACAGGCCCTTTTGCATTTTCATGGTAAAACAAATCTTTTTATAGGTTTTCCCCTCTTAAGGAACAGACAAAAAGGGCTTTCCACAGCCAGTGTCAGAAATTTTAACTATCAATCCTCCTGCCCGCCCCCCCAAAGGGGACAACTCTATTAATGAGCATCTAAGTATCAACATAACAGAGTAGGCCCATTAATCTCCAGAACACCATGTGCTACTGAGAAAGAAAAGCTGAGTCAAAATCGCTGCTCTTAACATTTGTGAAGAACAAAATGAGGATTTTTTTCCATGTGCCACATGGATCTTGCACTTGGCCTTAGACTGATGCTTGATAAAAATCATGGTCAAAATCTTCAACCTGGCTGCGTACACTAGGCTTTTATTTTCATATTGATGCACTACCTGAGCAAATCCACACTCATTTTCAGCAGTGCTGAGCAAATGCCCCTCCAATTCATTTGACTGGCAGCTAAGAAATCTCAGCACCTCTGAAAATCAAATAGTGCTTAAATTTACAGCTCCTCTATTTGAAAATATCTCCCCCAGTCTCCATCTATTTAAATGGAGAAATGCGAAGCCAAGGGCACACAGTGATCTGGGCAGTTAATAATGTTTTTGGCGATGTAACAAATCAATGAAACGCTTGGGAATAATGGCATCAACTCAGATTTAACAGTTTCATGACGGTGTCATTTTCCAACAGATAGATGTTGGGATTTTTCCCCATGTACTTCTGTATGTATCAGCTGAGGCAGGTCACAGTCATGTCCCTTCCCTCATCCTCATCTTCACTTTGATTATTCTTATGAACAAGCAAGCAGCCTGAGCATGTTCCTTACTGCTCATTCTGTAAAGGTTTAGAAGTTATCATGTAGCATTTCCAGCTTGCTGGACACATGGCATTAGGGAAAGGTCAGTGTTGCCCTTCTCATCTTGGGGAAGGGAAAGGAAGAAAAGGGGACAATTCCAGATTTGTCCGAATTGGCTTCAGTCATTACTGAGCAATGCCATAAGATTTTTAGTGAAATGAAACAGCAGACTATCTAATCCCTCTAGGAGAGTCACACAGAGCTCATCATTGCAAGCAGGAACTGATTCTCCTTTCCCTCGCGACCTGCAATTAGCGTCTGTCTGACTACTTCCATGTAAAGCATTAATATTTCTAGGCCTGGAAGTGTCTGTGCTTGCATTTGGAATCTTACTGCATCTACCCCGAGCAGTGGTAGCTTTCTCTTCCACGTCCTCTGTGCTGGGTGGCTCTCTGGGAGCAAAGCTGTAGTGTTTGCTCTTCTACGAGACTGCCCTCTTGGGCATTCCCACATGGGCCCGTCTTTCAGGGCCTTCTGCTTCCTCTCGTTACTTATTTATTGCATTTAGCTGTTTATTTGGCTGACAGTGCACTTTCTGTCCTTCTACACTGTGTCCCCTCCAATGCACCTCATACATTTTAAAGACAATTTTATTAAAAAATAAAAGCAGGTGAGTTAAATAACAGTTTGTCTGGCCAAGACCTCAGAGGAAGATTTAGCTGATGTACAGTATGAGCTTCACACTGTTATGGAAGCTGAGGCAATATTTGGTTTTACTTCTTTCACATAATTTGTTTGCAGAGTATCCCAAGCAAATGCTGCCAAACTGCTGGGCAAGCAAAGAGTGAATGGAAAGCAACCTACAAACTATGTAATGCTTTCTGGTCTCCACACACCCAGCCAGATGGGTAACATATCAAGGTTGACATTGTGAGCTTAATGCCAATCATGTATTTAAGGGTTTACTATTTTGTTCTATGACACTCAGTGAAATATAGCTGAAAGAACCCACTGGGACTTTTTGGGCACCGGATGAAATTTTACATAAAAGCCTGCTGTGGAAAGTCGTTTTCCCTCTGGAGATGGATGATCTACAATGCCCATCTGTTTCTTTCCTTGTTATTAATAATGTGAAGTGTATATTGAGCATCGCTTTGTGAGAAACCCTTTGATATCTTTGTTAAACGTTGTCCTTTGCTATAGCTTTATCTCTAGCAACAAATCTGGTGTGTTTTGTACAGACAGAATAAATGATAAAAACAACTTACTCTATTGAAGGAAACCATTCAAATTTAAAATGAGATTACTTTTTACAAGAAAGGTGGTTTATCTGTCCCAGGGAGAGGTATCTTACTCTGATCAGATATCACCGTGAAAGACATAACACAGCAGCACCTCTTAGAAGACCTTCACAAGGCGACGGCCGGGCAGACGGAAGCGAATTCCCTGGCGACGCGACCTCCCGACCTTCAGCACTTCCCGCAGTTTCGCAGCAGAGTGGGGGCCCTGCCCAAAACGCCTGGAGAGCCGCTGTCACCGGAGGGGTGCTATCCGGAGCAACCCCGCTCCCGACAGCGCTGAGCCTCCCTCAGGCCGTGCCCTGGCCCTCTCCCCGGCTCCGCCCGGAGCAGCGCTCCCTCTTCGGGGCTCCAAACGAGGGGTCTGACCCCTCTTCCACAGCATTTCCAAAATCGCCACCGGCTTTCCTCTTCGCCCACGGCTCTAGGGCCCGCATCTCCTCCAGCGACCGCATCCCGATCGCTTCCACCTCCCCTGGCAGGCGCCCTGAGGCCGCCGTCCCCTCCGAGGGGCTCCCCCGGGCCCTCATGTCTTGCCCGGCACCTCCCCTCTTCCCCTCTCCGCCAACCACAGGCCGACGGACGCCGCTCGAGGCAGCTCCAGCGGCCGTTTAACGGACGCCCCAACGTCTCGAGCCGCGCTCGTGTCGGGGCAGGGCGGAGGGGGGTGCCCACCGAGGGGGCTGCAGCTGCGGAGCTGGACACAGCAGCGGCGGCGATTTCAGCGGCGCTGCCGCTGGTGCGGCCCCGCCAGAGGGAGCCGGAGACCGCCGGCCCCGCGGCTGAGGTAAGGCGGGGCCGCCGGGCTGAGGAGGTGGTGCCGGGGCTCCTTTTTGCCTTGTTTTAACTCTGTTGGCTCAATGAGCGACTTTCCTGGTTTTTAGCTGAAGCAGCTCCGCCACGGCAGCAGCAGGCAGGCGTACCGCAATCGGTCGCTTTCACTGCCGTGGCTTAATGCTAAGCACTGCCGTTGCTTAACGCGCCGTCCCTGTCGATGCCTTCCCAACCGGGTAGTCACACCCATACCCGAAGGCTGCACCACACTGGGCAGAAACAAGACCTATAAGTAACGTGTAGTCTGTAAATGTCACGCTGTAAATGAAGTTGCCTCCGGGGTGGGTCGTCCCCAGCTCGCTCCTAGGCCTGGCCGTGCTGCTGGAGCCGCAGCTGTCGGGTGAGGAGCTGCTTAATATGCTGGAGGTGTCCTCCGCCTGCTTCTCGTTTCATTTTGAGTAATCAATCAGGCTGCTTTGGAGCTACAGTTTACAATCTGTAATTTGTATAATTTGATTTGACAGTAGTTCCATTGTCGTTATGTTTATTTACAAGAGATGCCTCGTGATTTCTTCAGTTTTTATCTGTTGTTTTCCTTGCTTTTCCAATCATGGTTTCATAATTTCCCATTTAATTCTTGGGGACTACCGTGCATCATGGCTCCTGAGGTGGTATTCACTTGTTTGTGCCATGGTCCAGGGAAGAGTATGGGTCTGTGCAGGAGCTGTTCACCCTTGCATAGGTAAAATTGCTGTAGTCTTACCTAAAAATCTCTTCTTTTATTCTAGTATTACAGATGTTTTCTGCTTTCTATCAATTTAGTCTTGTACCCTTTTTCCCCCACTTCTTTTTTTTTTTTCAAACAGCTCGCCGTGTTCACCTTCAGATGCTTGTTCCTTTTGAGGAAGGCAAGTAAATACAGTTTCATTACATCGGTTTCTAAGAGCTAGATACCAAAAACAATTCAGCACAACAAAGTATGGCACTTTAAATGCCAGAATGCTTTATTGTTTAATCACCTGTCCTGGGAGTTGAATCTGAAACCTGTATCAAATCCCACCTGTGCTCCTTGAATGAGGCATAGGAAAAGCTAGGTATATCAAAATTACTTCCAGAACAGTGTTTTGAAACAGGACAGAACTAACCAGTAGGAAATTCTGAGTGGAAGGGTTTATCATCCATCCTGTCTCTCTGTAGAGTTCAAGTGTTTAATTTGGAATCACTTGGGATATCGTCTGGAGCTCTTCACTGAGCAGGGATGCCTACAAAGAGAAGAGAGCTTTTTTTTATTCCTTAATGTATCCTCATTGTAGGAGAAGAGATGGAGATGTCACCTTGGTATATAACACCTTGTCAAAGAAACCATGCAGAAAGTGAGAGATTGTTTTTCTTTGCAACCTCACGACTTTCAAAGTCACATCTTCCTCTACTCCTAGAAATACTCTAAGCCTGTAGCTTACTGGGAGAGAGGTGGAGTAGTTGCTACCTGTGTTATTGAAGCTGTGTCATCAATGCACAAAATAATACTTGGGAAAAGGAAATTTGGCTCCCACATGAAGTACTTCAATCACCTGGAAGTCCAGAGTTCTGATCCCTGCCTCAGGGAACACATGGTTATTTTACCAATTAATAATGGTCCTTGGAGTAATGCTCAAAACTGAATACTGGCTACTCTCAGGTGCATGTTTTAAGTCCTCAGGTGTTCTATAAAAGCAGACCATTGCCATCAATAGCAACAGCTGAGTGAAAGCTGTTGATTAGTAATTTGGGATCTTGATACTTTAATTATGCCTAAGACCCAACTAGGTGGCTGTCTTTGTTTTCCTCTTTTAAAAAAAAAAAGTAAAAGAAATAATGATGTGATCCTCTTTTTCAAGATTTCCTGTAAATATGAATGTTTCTGCACATATCTAAATGGTAAGATTTTTTTTTTTCAGTGACACAAATGGCTGCTTTGGAAGTATTACAAAAAAAATCATGTTTTAATGTCTAAATCACACCAGTATGTGTAAGCACAGTGAACATTTCAGGGTGGAGATTTTAAAGCTAATGAAAAAAATTATTTAAGCACACACTTGTGCTAAGAATGTAGATAAAAGGTACAGAAAAAACTTCTAAAGTGGGATTTACATATATTAACTTTGTAATTGTATGCACAACAGGCAATTACACAAGCATTAATAAAATAATAGTAATAATGATTTGTACTAGGTAATTGAAATTTATGAAGCAGTTTTGGTGTCTCTAATAAAGCTGTGATGTCTTCAAGTAGAGCTAATGAGTGTGATAGAAGTGACTAGCATGAATAAACTTAATTAATGTTGCATTTGTCAAACAAAGATAGTAAAATATTTTAAAAGGTGTCTGAATATTAGTATCATCATTATATAAATGGGGAAACTGAGGTAGGAATGTAAGTCACGTTTTGGTTTGCTTTGCATATTAAGTCAGAAATGGGATACTGCAGTCTTTCATCTAAACACCTTTTTCTCTTACTCAGTAAAATTTTGGCTGTTACTTACAAATACTGTGTAAAGTGCTAGTGTGCTTTGGCATTACTTCCATGCCTGTGGCATGTTCCCCAAACCACTGTTGTGTTTCGCAATTTGAATTCTTTTCTCATGTTTGCACCACTTCAACAGTAACTGTTTGTTGCTGTTGAGTTCAGATGTGTATCTGTTACTCTGAAGTAAGCTGATTGCTCCTGGATCAGAGTGTCATTGTCTGTGTCTTTAAGGTCTGTGAAGAAAGAAAGAAATGAGATCTCTGAATGTGACAATGTTTTTGTTCGAGCGTGGCTTACTTTTTAAAGTAACGTTTCTGTGCTTAGGGTTTACATTAAGGTTACTTTCTTTATCTGAGAGTTTTAATTCTGTATTCTTTCTTTTCTTCCGTACCATAGGATATATTTCCAAGGTGATAGCAAGTGCTTTTTCTCATCAGAAAATTCTGTGTAATTTGCCAATAATTACCATCCAGTTAGAATGGTCCTTGCTTTGTGTTTAGTGGGGGTTTCACCTGGACAGAGAATTAAGACCTTTGTGCTGGGAAGAGTTCACTTTTCTTTATGTTCTTGCTTTATTGCAATGTCAGTCTCCTAAAGAAAGTATGTTTACTGCAGGATAGGATGAAACAGCATGGAATGGATTCTTTCAGCTCTCTCACTGATCATGTTACTCTCTCCTGCTTCAGAAAAGTACTGGATTGTAATGGTATGGGTTGTTGGTGAGGAGTGATTTGGGGGATGCAATTAGGAGGGACAGGGGAAAACTCCAGGAATGAGGTAGTAGAAGTGGCAAGCAAGTCAAATTGTTCTTGAGATGTGGTGTTAATAGTTTGGAACTCTACTGTCAGCAATGAGTAAGGACTGCAGGGGGCACAGAGATTATAAATTAAGGTTACAAATTGGCAGAATTATGTATCAGTATTTTGAGAACTAGGAATTGGTTTATGGAATTAGGTTCTCTGTTTCCCTCCTCTCCCACTCCTTCCTTGACTCCAGCTGAGCTCCTGATAGAAAGACTGGGGGGAGGGGAATGGGAAGCAGCAGAAGGATGTTTATTGCTGCTTGGTAGGAATGCAAATTAAGTAACTAATGATATGCATTGAATAAACAGGTTTGATTTTCTTGTTTTACTACTTACTGCAGATTGCTGCAAACAGCTTGTCTCTGCCTTTCACTCACACATAAGCATGTGTAAATTTGGTGACACTTTCCTAGGAACAGATCAAACGAAGTCTCGTTTTTGAGCATCTTGCTCTTCTACAGAAACCAGAAGTTTTCTGAATCAGGTGTGACGTGGCAAATCTCCACCAACACTACAATGCAATGTAGGAAAGATGGGTCTGGTTGGCAAAGCTCTAGGAACCATTCCTTTTCTTTAAAGTAAGAAAGTGGGATTTGCAAGCCTATGAGAGCAGATGGAATGGTGGTGTTCCTCCACCACCCTTCTTATTTCTTGGTAAATTCTGAAATTTCTACAGGTGCAGGGCTGGTTGATGTTCATCGGCTCCAAATGGGCTCCTCACACAGGGAGTGACTTACAGTAAAGGTGCCAGAAAGGTTCACACATGCACGTTTTCCTTAAGCTGCATTTCTGGAGGGAGTTTGAGCTCTTATGAAGGCATTGAAGTGGGAATGTTCCACATCCTCCTTTAGCAGGAGGGAGTAAAAGGAGGAGTTCAGTGGTATTCATTACTAGGCATGCTGTATTTGGTAAATGACAGAAAAAGGAAGCAAAGGGGTGATGGCCTTAGGTGAGATCAACTCTGATCTAGCCACTGGTGCTGAGGAGCCAAGAGAATAATTGGACTGACACAAGCAGTAAATATGAGTGAAGCTACATGTTATGCAGCTGACCTTGGAATTTAACCTAGGACTTTGCCAATTTAATCTAGGAATGAGGAAGGAGTGGTTCAGTTCTTTCTGAAAACTGGAGGAGCCATCAAAGTCCCTTTCTATACAGTAAGAAATATAGGTCACTAGTCTGCATTGTAAGTGGACATAATGCTTGCTTTAGCTGCTTTAGGTTTAATATAAGAAGGTGGTGTGGCCCAATCCCAGAGTGTAGTCTCATGACTGAGTTATCTCACACAGCCCTATTAGAGGGTCAGGCTCAGATAGCTTTCTGATTGGTATCTGTTGCAGGTTTGCTCTTATCATACAGGATTCTATTTTTTCTCGCTGAATAATCCAGCCTGTTTCCACCCTAACTTCACCAGCCAAGCTCAAGTCTTCCTTGCTCATGTACATAGGAAACTGGGACAGTATTTTAAGATTGGGAGCTGTCTGCTGAAAACTGCTTGGCTTCATTCAGTACAAAGACTTGCAAAAGACTTGCAATTTTTCTCTTCAGCAGGTAATAAAGAAGATGGGTGACCGCTTTAAGGGAGTGCTGCAAAAACATTTTGCTTGATTTTTGTTGTTGTTGTTGTTGTTTTTAAATCCTTTCCCTCTGCTTCCTTGTTTTATCTTCTTTCCATGCTTGTTTTGCCCCTATGCCCAGGCTGACTCTGGGAATTAGGGATTATCTGCTAGGGTGGTAATTTCAGCTCCTTCCCAAGCCAGTCTCATAATCCTCACTGTCTCTGTGAGGATCACTCAAGCAGGAAGGTGTGAAGGAAATACTGCTGAGAAAGTGTGAAGAAGAGAGGACAGACTTGCAGTAACAAAGACGCTTTTCCTTTGGCACAAACAGTTATGATCTCTTCCTGCTTGTTTCATTTCTTCATAAACATCCTGATCCCTGAACTGTATATTCTCTGGACAGCATGTCACTTAATTATTTTTTCACTGGATGGAAAAACTGTAATTCCACTAAATTAAAAATAGAGCTGCAAATGGGCTTGGTTTGATCTCTGTGGCGTCTGAGGCAGAGGAACAAGATTAATTCCCACAATTAGATGTTAATTGATGTCTGAGCATGTCTATTCCTAGAAACAGCAAGATCACATATAGCATAACTAGCACGATTAAACCAGCAGTGTCCACCCTCTGTGCTCAGCAAGCGCAGAACTGGGCGGGGGGGGAGGGCGACAACTTACTAGGGACCTGCGTCTAAATAGAGCAGTGGGGGATGCTGTGAAATGAGCAGAAGCTTGTGATGGGGAAGAGGGAGTGCAGTCTCTTTGAATCGTTACGATCTGGTGGTTAAATGCACAGTGTATTACAGAACTGTGGTTTTGTTTGTTAAACATATATCCACTTTATTTTCATTTCATTGCTGGTCAAATCTGCTTGAGATTCACATCATAAGCAACTACAAAGGTTTATTACAAACTGATGAAGTACCTGATAAAGAAAAAAAGAAAAATCCAGAAATTTTCTTTGGCCTTTGGAAAACCATATACTAACAGTTTTTGATTAAATGGAATAAGAGGTCACTGAATTTGGTCTTTTACCTACTGTGTGTAACAGCTTCAGCTACATCCATTTCAATAATGAAATTCTGTTTCTGTGCTGCCTGTGCCTTATATATAAAGCACCTTGCACTGTATATATTTCATTTTGTTTCCATTTTACAATGCAGTAAAAATCTTTTTCAACTAGAATAGATGCTAGCCTTGGATACTGAAGTGCTGAATAGAATAATAAATCCTGTGCATCACTACCTTGACTTTCATCCAAGAGTCTAAAAGAGCTTTATAAACATCAAGAAATCTTTCCAGCATGCCCATCACAACTGGAGAGTGTTACCACTGTTCTGCAGCTATTATTATTAATGTGTATTGTTGCATCTAAAAGCTCCAATCAGACTTGGAACTCTACTGTGTATATAATGAAAAGCTAAGCCCTGTCCCAAAGACCTTTGAACAGTTATAGGAAAATAGGTGAGGGATACAAGAGGCCGGAGGAACACTGGATAACAGTAGAAGGGAGGAAAAAATTTGCAACTTGGGAAGTGACCAGTGTTGGAACAGCATGGTCTGTCAACCATTGTCATGTATCTTGTGGGCAGTGTGGTGAAGATGAGACCTGAAGAATTTTTTCAATGGTTCTTTGGATTTTACTATGTGACTGCTTCCATGTTTAAAGGGCAGCACAGGAAGGGTATGTCTGAGGCACACTTGGCTTGATGAGCTATTAAGTTTGCCTCAATATTAGGAGAAAAATTTGTAGAGTGGAGATAACTGAACTGTGAAGGAGTAAAGACCGTTGCTTTATGTGTGGTAGTAATGCAAATGGAACCAGTGGGCTGAGGAAAAGGGAAACAGAGTGGCCAGACCCTTGCCCTAACAGAGCTGTCAACAAATAGAATGTGGATTGTGGGTATTATGGCAGAGCTCACTGACCTGCACCCTGTGATGATCTCAATTTTGTATTCCTGTTTCCAGACATGCTTAGTGAGGAATTTTCAGCAGAAAAAAGGAAGTACTAAGGCTGTACCACCATATGTAAAATATTGTATACAGCCTGGTCACCTGTGGTCAAACCAATTAAACTGCAGCAGGCGTGAAGAGAGCTCTTCTGATGATTCAACAACTGCAGAAGCAATTTTAGGAAGCAATGTCTGGCATGTTTAGACTGTGCAGTGATTCTTGAAGTCTCCTGGCGTGTCACTTGGGCTTATCCTTGCATTCTTTGTGTAGTCTAGTAAGCGGGGCACTGCTTTTGGGGGTAAGAAGAACTTCCTTCTGGGATTTCCTCCTAGCCCAGTGGCAGTTAACACCTGGGATAGTCAGGAGAGCGCTTAGCTCAGAGCACCCCCTACGCCGACAGTTAAGGAATTGCCGTAGGTCTCTGACCCCTACAGACAGGGGGGGCGAGGTGCATCTGAGCCATCCATGCTCTGCATGAGTTCTTTACTTGCGAAGCTGATAAATAAGTAGAATGTCTCTCATTTTACAGCTCCTCTGCTGCAGAGTTAGACTGCAGAGCTAACTGGAGTTACACTTTCCGGTTTGGGTCTCTCAAGATGGGGAGTCTGAGAAGCATCTACAGCAGAGCTATTCCGTTTACCCTGAGATCTGCACATGCTCATGCCTAGCGTAAAGGGCAGAGAATGCACCTCCGATTGCTCGCAGCTGTTGAGTAAAGAAAACACCTGGAAGAGGAGAGTGTTTCTGATTCCTGTGTGCAGCTTCTGATGGACTAGACCTCTTCTTCTCTAGTTTTATCCTGTGACCCCATCTCTGTTTTTATCATTTGTTTTCTGGTCACCTGGCTGTTCTTGGTAAAGCTGAAGCAGAATTTGGTTCATTGTCCAAGTCTAGACAGCAGTCTGCTTTTTGAGTAGATTGCCTCCACTGTCTAGCTCCTTTCAGCTGTGTAGACAGGCCCAGGTCTTACTGATGTAAGAGAACAGATGCACAGAAACCTGTAACATTGAAAGTACAACTGTCTGTAGACGATAAGCACCTGTGTTAAAAACAAACCAAAAGAAAACCCTCAGAGCTCTCGCACTGCTTCTACCAACCAGACTGTTGGATCCCAGGTATTTCTTAGGTATGTGTCACGGTGCTTCTCCCATCCTCCACACCACCCAGGACTCCCACAGTACGTAAGGCTTTTCGTGCCATGACTGTAGCTGTGGCTGCTGCCACCGCACTCCCACAGTGCTGCTTACAGCTTGTTAGCTTAAGTTTGTTAGCATGGGCCCCTTTGCCACTCCACACCATTACTGCTGGCAAACCTTGCTGCTGAGGCCTGCCTCAGTGGCTGCAGCCTGTGAGTTGGGCAGAACATACACCTTCTGAAATCTTTGTCCAGGTCTAGCTCTTCATGCTCTTACTTAGCATCGTCAGTGGGCTTAGGTGGCTGCTGTGTCAGAGAACTGGTGTTTGTGAATCCTGGTCTATGATTCTCTGCATGTATCATATAAAATGGCTGTGCTTAAGAAATTCCTCTTGTGAAGGCTGTGTTCCTTGTCTTCTGCCATGTTATCCCTGGCTGTAATCTAGACTTCCTAAGACTTTGTGGTCTAGGGAGATGTCTTCCAACCCAAGGATAATGGACACAAGGTAAACATGGGGCTGTGCCTTGAGTGTAACAAGTCAGGCTGATTAGGAACACTGACTGTTGGTTTGTTCTCATCCTGACTAGTGACCTTACAGAAAGCTATTGGATCTGGCTGGGACTTGCACAGGTAAAGGAAAAGAGGAGTGACACTGTGGCTGCCTTGCCCTTTAACATCAGCGAATGCTATATTCCTTTTGCGTGTCTTGTTTGTCCATTCCAGATCACATCTCCCTGTTGGGTTACAATATCTGTGTCTCATTCTGATGAAGTGAGATTTCACAGCCATTTTAGCGCTAGTCTGTTGTTGTAATCAGTGCAATACCTTGCAGCTGTTGTTCTCTTTGAAGATGTCACTGGAGCTGAGGATCCAGCTCAAAGGCAATCAGCCAAGGCTAGAAAAAAAGACACTCTGACTGCACAGATCTGAGTAGTATTTTACTTGGCATGCTGGCAAACTGCCACAGGCTGTGATTCTGCTAACTTCTGTGAGGTAATGCAGGTTCAAGCTTGGTCAGTTCTTAGGTGGGAGAATGCTAAGGGAAAATCTTGTGCTGCAAGGAGTGTTGTTTTTTGATGGGGGAGCTGGCATTCCTCTCTCTTCAAGGGCAGACAACACTTCAGTGTGATAACAGGGGATGTTGTCCTTCTGGAAGTGCCATCATTCATGCATGACATGAAAATTGCATCTGGTTTACACTGCAGTTGAAAACTTCCCAAGTCACTGAGAGTCTTATTCTGCATGGCCTGTTCAAATTTCCATGTAAACAACTTCAGTGCTGCCTCCCTAAATCTACATTAATATGATAACAAATGTTTGAGGTACTGTGTGTGAAGGACTATGTTTGCAAGAGGAGGAGAATGCCTGTGAAGTGTTACTGAAGCACTGGTGATAAATTGTAACTTAGCTTTAAGCTTAAACCAGGTGGAAGTGGTTTTCCTTTGCCTTTGCAGTGGGTTAAGGGCATATATGGCCTTGGCTACTGTTGCTCAATGGGCAAGCTGTAATTCGCTGTACACCATGGTAACTCAATCACTTGCAGGTCTAGTCTGGATGGAGACAGCAATCTCATTTGAACATGATTGAGTTTTTTCATGCCAAAGAAATGTGTAGTGTTGCCAGTGTGCTCAGAGGCATAGTGATTAATCTGTGTTTAATCCACGCATTTGATGATTTTTCTGTGTGAAAAGGGTAGGGCTCTGTTTACTTCAATGTAGGAAACTCACCAGAAGGGAAAATAATCTTCGTATTCAAGGTTTCTTTCTGTAAGAACAAATTTTTTGTGGTTGGGCCCTTTGCAAGTGAGGCTAGGTCTAGCAGTAAAATTTCAGTAGTGGGGTGAACATTTGGATTTTTCTAGGGTAAAGGATAATGCTGATACTGATGTCTTGTATCATCTCCAAAGGGCGTATCTCTGATGCTTGTGGCATTCTAAATGCCATGTGAAGCATTTCAGTTCTCTGGTCTGGAATTGTTGGGCACCTAGGCTTCACTTGGGATTTCTAATACTACTTTGTTGCATTTAGACTTTGGTATGACTGTAGAGACTCACAGCAAATACTTCTGATGATATTTTAGCATTTTTACTGCCTTTTAAAATCTAAGATGAAAAATAATCAGCCATCTAACCTGTGCAGTACTTGCTGTCCCCTTTTTATATACAAGAGGAACTGCTTTTTTTCCTCTCACCATTAATTGACTTGTTCTTCCCTTCATGCTGCTGAAGGTAAGATGCTGCTATGCACTTGGAACAAGGAGGAAAAATGGCATATACAAGGCAGCTACCATATTTCAGCTACCACTGAGAATATGTACTAATTACACTGATTTCTCACCTGCATCTAGAATGACAGAATTACTTTAGAGACAGAGGGTGGGGGCCCAAGATAAACCATTGTAACCTATGTTGCCTTTGAATGGGAAACCTTCTGGGTAATTGTTTTACCTGCTGGGTGCCTGTTTTACAAAGTCAGTGAAATGATTCCAAATGAGAGAAAAAAGCCTAGCCCAAATACACCATCTCAGATGTCCTATTTGGATGGTGGGGAGTTGAGAGAGACAGAGGGGTCCTGCATAACTGTAATTAATAAAAACATCTATTTTTGCTATTCAAAAGGCACTTCTCACAGTTTCATCTGCTGGGTTCAGCATCTGACATTGATTGGCTTGTGCAGTTTGACTCTGTTTCTGATATTCTGATCTCAGTGGAAATGTATTGGAGAAAACAGAAATGAACAAATTAGGCACCAAAGCCATCCCCATGCTAAGTAATTGGATATATCTATAAACATTGAACAACCCCACAATTGCTGTTGAGGCTATTACATCAAACAATCATGACAATTCTCAAAGCTTGTAGATATAAAACATGTTGGCAGCTGGGAAAGGAAGCTGTAAAAAGGGAGAGCTTTTTAAAAACATCTTGATTACAGGTTCATGCATCTCATTTAAAAACAAAACAAAAAAATAGAGCTGTTACACAAACCATCTCCCTCTGATTCCTGCACAGCTTAGTAAACATGTGCCATTTACATTCTACCATAAAGAGAAGGCATTCAGAATGAGCCGAGCCACTGCACAGGTTTTAAGGCCATATGGCACACAGTGCTCAACTGTCCGTCACTTGAGCCCCAATGCTACCTCTGGGCTCATGGAGACCTGCTGTTATCTCGGTTTTTCTATTACTGTCATTTGTTGACATCAAGAAATTGAGGTTATGGAAGATGTTATTTATGTGACTAAAACAAATGCTACCTTATTGGCAGCTGCCTTCTGTTTAGTTTCTTCTTTGTAAAGGGAAGAAGAATATTGTCTTTGCAGCTCTTTATGGCTTATTTTTAAGTTGTGCATCAAATCTGACAACAAAAATTAAGGTTTAACACTCTGAATTAAATTTAGCTAGCTCATTGTTCCCAGGTCTTCTGTTCATGCTTGGCTGCAGGAAATTCATTATCTTGGGTGTACTGTAGTAATGAAGATTTCGGGCATGTCAGTTGAGCTGTGCTAGGACAGTTCTTGTTTTTTTTTATTTTTTAGTATATGCAAATGGCACCAGATAGATGGCTTATGCAGCAAAGGGTATAGCTGCTTGGTTTGTTCAGTTTGTTTTGAGTTCTGTGCGTTGTAGCAGAGTAGCAGTGAGGAAGAGCTGCTGTTTATCTTGTTGTAGCTGCTGCACTCAGGTGAAATACTATGGAAGTATCTGCACCTTCTCTCAGAAAAAAATAGTCATTCTTCTCAGTAAGGAAAATCTTCTAGAGGGAAAGAAGAGCAGCGACATGGGTACGGAAATTCCAGCAGAAGATACAGAGTGCCTCTTTCCACAAGGACATTGAGGAAAGGAGGATTTGCTTTGAAACTCTTTTATTGACTGCCTTACCAAGCACATCTCGTGGGCTTGTTTTTTTTTTTAATCTATTTGAGGAGAGAGCTTATTTTAGAGCTTAATAAACTAGAACATATTCTAGTTTAGAGATTGGGAGCTTCTTGGTGTACTTTAATGTGCTCATTTGAAAGAAAAGATGGGGAATAGTTCCACATAAATACTCTAGCTGATTCAAGGTCCTGACACAGCCTATTTTTCTTCTCTCCTTTTACATTAATTGGACAAATGGAAAATAATGAAGAGGGTTCATAGAACAGGCTACCTGGATCAATAAAATTCAGTTTGGCTGCATCAATATAATAGGCAGAGCTAATGTCATTTGGCTAAATAAATGAGTGTGTTTTATGCAGCATCGTGGTTGTCCAGAGTGCTTTGAAAGCAAAGATGATGACAGAGCTCAGCAGCTGCGGGCTAGTGTGGCCTGGTGGATCTTAGAGCAGAAGAGACCTTGCCCAGTTTCCAACAGGAAATGGTCTTTATGCCAAAGCATCAGCTATACTGAGGTCAGAGAATGGGCCATGAAGCTCAGTGGGGCAAGGCTGGGCACAGTTTATCTGCCAAAATGGCAATTCTGCCAAATATAAGGAATAACACAAGTTTTTACTGAAGACTGGTCAGTGTTCTGCTGCTGTCCTTCTTGCATGGTGGTAGTGTGTTGATACTGAGGTGTTGAGCACTGCATAGCTAGCAAATTTGTAGTCAGGAGATTTCAGCATTGGACTCGTCCAAGACCTACAGGTTTAGGCTGGTGGCAAGGATTCAACCAGAGTTATTGTAGACAAGTACAGCCCTAACACTCTTGGCCAGGTTTGCAAGCTAGCTTGATCAATGCCTTTGCAAGCCAAGCAATGCACACTGAGCAGTACTCCAGTGAAGTACAGAACTGCTTTTGCATCTGCGTGAGTGGAAGCATGATCAGTGCAACGGCACCTACGCAGTTGTTTGTTGTGTCCTTAGGATGGCAGCTTCTCTCCTGGCATCAGATCCTCTTGTTGCTATGAAGAAGTGTTTCTTCTTTTGCTCACTTTATTTCCCACAGCACTTAAGTAGAATTACCTACACTGAAGCATTATTACACAGTTGCATAATTCTATGCATTTTATTTCTGTCTACAGAATTGTTATTAGCAATATCAAACTAAAACTTTTTTTGAAGAGTGACACTGTCTGCAGTTTTTACTGCCTAACAGATGGTAGCAAACTCATTTTCATGGCACTTAGTATTTGTTGGTTTTTTCCAAAGTTTTCACTATTAGCCCAGAAATTTACAGAAGCCTTGTGCAATTTCTCTGATGCAGCAGCATTCCTAGAGAGGTTTTCTTTAAATACCAGTGGAAGGGGAAGGAATCTTAATGGTCAAACTGAAGGAGCTGCTAGTTTATCTAGGAACAAGTTTCATTCAGCCAGATACCAGAAATCTTCATAGTTATTTGATACATCTATTACTTCTCAGCTGCTAAATGCTGCAGCTCAATAAATTTTGTCCATTGATGATTAGATAAATATAGATGTGAAATTGGAGTGCTACCAAAGACCTGATCTATGGAAGAGGTAGCCATGTGAGATGGGGGAGAATTTCTACTTTCAAGGCTGCTAAAACTTAAATGAAAGGAAGGTTCTTTAAACCCTGACCTTCAGCTTCTGGGTTTACTTTGTTCATGTTTTCCTTCAGGAGCCATGTGCTGGCTTTATTTATACTCAGTAAAATAAATAAGTGTGTGGCCCTTTGTCCTATACACAGGCAGCTTTTTTTCTGGTAGAAAGGGTTCTTTATGTTATTCTGAAATTAATACTGACAGACAGCTTCTTAATAGTCTGTATGTAACACTTTTTTTACAAGTATTTCAGTGCTTTACAAATATGATTGCATGCTTTGATCCCTTTCCCAAAGGGCAAATACCTCTGGGAGGAAACAGCCACATTTGCAACATTGCAAGCAAAATCATACACCCCCTTAGCGCAAGAAAGAGAAGAATAGTACTCCAGTTAACCTTAGGAAACTCAAATGGCTTGTAAGAAGTCGTCAGTCTAGTGTAGAGCCTAGTCATCCTGGCTAGTGACCTGTCCTTTTAGTAATCTCCCATGTCTATTTGTTTTTCATTTCTTGTGAAAATCAAATGTTGAGCCAAAGCATTAGTTCAGCATGGAGTCAGGTATGTTATGTCATATTTTGGCACTGTGCAGTCACTGATGCAGGGCTCATCTTGAGCAAACAGAGAATGAAATTGTGGCAGAGAGCTTTACTGTTTCTGTTCCTGAGGAACAGTTTGGTCGTCTTGCACCCACAGTTTGGGTCAGTAACTAAAACTAGCTTCTGCAGGAAGCTCTGTGTCCAAGATGGTAACATGGGCACTGTCAGTTCATTAAATGAACTGCTAGATTCTGCTCACAGCCTGGCTACCAAGGGAGGCTGGTTAGTGCTTATCCTAAAAAACAGCCAAGCAATTGCCCTTGTTGCATGCTAGGTGGACTTTCCACCCAGCCTTGCATCCCCCTCCACACCCACCAAACTTCCCAATATCATCAAATACCAAGCCACCACTGGAACTTTGGACAAGAGTTGGTAGGATGTAGGAAGGAAACTTGTGTGGACCATGTGTGTCCCTTCACTGATCTTTGCTTGCCAACTGTTCAGGACCTGGAACAAGACTTGGGGGATGGAGAGAGGGAAGGTTTCATCATGGACTTCAGCAGTCCAAGGGGGCATGGGGAGTTTTACTCTTCTCCCTTCTCTTCTAGAGCTTTTGATCTATCGTTTGCCACAGTGTTGATCTGCCACTTGTCTGAGGAGAGAAAGTGGGTGGATGTTATGGCAGAGGAGGTCTTAAACCCTTTCCTACTGATGGAGGAGAGGGTCTGCAGAGTACAGGCAGATGGTGGTCAAGTGGTGTAGACAGAGCATGAGCATGAAACGAATACAGGAGATGCCTCACTAGCTCCAGTGTTGCACAAACACTGTACTGTCAGTGTCTTGCACATCACTGTCCTTTTCTCCTGCCTGTCTATCAAAGAAGGCGCAGAAAATCTCACAGTGACTTCTCTCTACAGTAGCAGGGTTTGTACTCTTTTCTCTGTAGAGGGGTTGGTGCATAGGTCTCAGCCTGGCCCAGTGACTCTGAACTTCTTGATACTGCCTATGACTTTGGAGTAATGAGGAACTTGTCATCCCCAGTGTGATTGGCACACATTTCTTTTACTGGTTTGGCATAGTCAGTATGGACAAATACACAAATAGAGCTTGATTCTTGTACATGGGTGGGTTTGGACTGTAATTCTGTATCAGGGGTGGCTACCACATTCAAATAAATTCAGGATAAGCGGATACTTTAGAGCCCAGTATTACTTCTTTTTCCTTGCCAAATTACATGAACAAATTGCTGAACTGCCTGCAGGTGAAGGTTGCATAGTCTGTTATCTCTAATCAAATAATGCCTGCGTGTGTGAGACTATCTTGTAAATGTCCTAGGCCTGTTACAACTCGAGGAATGCGACCAGGTTCCGTATCCTCGAGAAGGAAAGATTTTTTTTTTATTATTTTCAGAGTTCTTTTGCAGTGACTAAGTCTTAGTTTGCTTGGTGCCTCACCAATACAAAAGAAGTTGTTATACTTTCTCCGTAAGGCCTACATACCACCAGAGAGGTAATACAAAAGACTGGTTAGAACAGCATCATGTAAACCCTTTATCTGTTGCGAACCTTTGAAGTTCAGCTGCCTTCATTGACTGTAAGAGTCGGCATGCAATGCTTGTACTTTCATTTGTCTGGTTATGCTGGCACAGATAGGGCTCCAGTAGTCATGGGTAGCACATTGAGTAATTCGTATGCGATACAAGCATGGCATGAAGAATGTGCTTCTAGCTGAAGTGAGCAAGTCATTTTATCATTGGGGTGTTTTTAAACTGAAGACTATTTACCTAGCAGCTCTGAATTAATATGCTGATAAATTCTGTGCAGGAAGAGTTTACACAGGTTCCTTGGAAGAATTTACTATTCAGATTTCTCTGTTTTTCTGTATTTAGGGGATCAACCCCTTAGCCATATGCTCTAAAATAAAGGATAAAAATTAGCCATTCTAAGACTTAGTGCTTTCATTCTTCTCATATGCTTTGGAGTAGCAGTTATCTACTAATGGAATTACACAGTAGCCACAAACTGTAGTTCACAGTTAAGCTCTCTCAAAACTGAAAATTGCACCAAGAAATCCATAAACAGTAAGAACAGCAAGGGTCAGACTGTCTTACCGTGAAGAATGATACGGTGCGGGAAGCCTATTGTCTTTTGTTCTTTTTGCTGTTAATGCCCTATCTCAGCTCCCATGGTGCTTTCTGAGAAATCAGAAATGTAATGTTGTATTTGAAACACATTTCAGTATTAGAATTCTATTTTGGTACATTTTACACAAATCTGTGTAATCCTTACGGTAGATATTTAGCTCTGTCTGATACGTTTTATCTTCAGACTGCTCTCAAAATAATTGATCCTCCTTGCCCTTAGTCTAGAAAGGTGCTAAATGTTGGCTAAGGAAAACTGATCTGTGTTGAGGTTAAAAGTGACTGAATTAGGACTGGTGTGAAACAAATGGTTAAAGACTGCATTAATCTTTCTGGTTTGCTGGATGTATGCAAATTGCATAGGGCCTAACACTTGTTTGAGTTCCTGTGAAGTGATTTAAGTTCCATAAGCTGTTGAATTTCCTTCCCTACCTTTCTGCTATCAGCCAAAAGGCTAATAAAAGCAAGCCACCCCAGAAAGCACAATTCAATCACAGATTAGCACTGTCTTGTTTAATACATTATATCTCTTTATAAACAATTTTGTTTCACACAACAAACGTGGTTAGAAAGAGCAGGTACAATATACAACTTGATTGCCTTCATGGACTCATGGATGATAGGTCCTGTGAATCCTGAGATCTTTCAGGGCTTGGGGTAACAATGCAGAGCAGCATTGCAGCTGCTGAGCCAGTGGACAACTTGCACATGCATGCAGCTGGGGCAGCATAATTGGCTTTACCTTTATTATCCAGACTGAGAAGAGCAAAGGCAAGGAACTGGTTCTGATTTATCATCTAAGAAGTTTGTCTTGGGTGTACTTGACCCATGGTTTCTGTGTCAATCAAATCTGCCTGTTTCAGTAGTTGTGACAGTTGAGAATTGTCTTCATGAAGCTTTGATGTAAAGAAACCAAACCAACCCATAGTATCAACCACATGCTAATAATTTTAAATCAATCAGTGTGATTGATAAACATTTAGCATTACTTGGCAAATGAGTGATAGCTTTATATTTTATCCACAGAATAACAACATTGGGTTAACAATACAAAGAAAGAATTAAAGGCAGAACAAAGACAACATTTTTTTTTATTCTTGGTCTGGATGGGTATTCGGTACCTGTAGAGGTACTACTAAACACTGCTTGCATATCTCTAGTGGCTGTAGTATCAAGCTAGCCTTAAGGTTCCTTGTATTGAGAAAGTCCACAAAGAAAGTTAAGAGCAATGAAGAAGGTGTTTAAATTGGAGTACAACTCAGCCTTAATGTTATTTATTTGCTACAGTGTATTAAGACAGCTCTAGGAATTTCATATACTAAACAGCAGCAGTCAGTCATTTAACACTTAAAAATAACATTGTCATTACAGACAGAAACAGCTACTGGCAATACAAGCCTCAATACCTTTAGATGTGATCATCTCTACTGTTATGTTGTCTTCACATAGACTCTGTCTTTGAACATGCCAATTTGGGGGGGGCATTGTAGTTAATGAGGGAGAATTTGCAAAAGGGATGATGGAGAAAGCCTATGGAAATTACAGCAGAGAAGCCAGGGAGTGGCATGGGGGCTAGAACAGAGGCTGACAGAGGTATCAGTAAGTTTCAAATAGCACGTATTTCCCTGCTCCCACTAATTTAGCAGGAGTTGCTGCCTTAGAAAGAAGGCAAAGTATTGCTATTAAGGTAGCAGCTGGAATATGGTCAGCAGCACCTAGCTGATCCTACACCTACATGCACACGCACACACAACCTTCACCCACCCCTTTACAGAGTTCTGTGTCCCTGGGAATAGCATGAGACACACTATTGCAAAATACCTGTAACCCAACTGTTAGCATTCACTCAAACTTCTCAGCTGTTGGGGGGGAGTATTTTTAATGAAATTGCAAATGAGTATAATGATGCTTCCAGGACCAAGTCTATAGTAGTTGATAATGATTAAACTACAGCTACTATTAAACAGGCAAATTGAGATACTGGGACATGCTACATTTCCCCAGGAGACAAGCCAGACAAGGACTGATTATATGTATGTGGGTGTGCAGAAAGTGAAAGCTGTTTTTAGCCCAGAAGCATAATTCTGCTTCAGCCATTTGATGTCCCAGGAGATTTGTGTGTGTGTATGTGTCCATATATGGAAAATCTGTTTGGAACTATTATTTTTTACAAGACCTGAGACAAAACAGTCAAAAAACAGAAAGGGAAAACAAGGGCTGTACAGTGTGACTTCAAGATAGCTATAGAATTTGTAACTAACTGCTGCTTACCTGATTAGTATTTTAATCTATATAAACATGGGGTGTAATGAAGGGGACAATGTCTGCATGCGGACAGAACAAATGTAACACCTCTGGCTGCTGTGCACGTGACAGACTATCCAAAGGAGCAGGATTCATGCAAAGCTGATATGGGTGGATCAGTAAAAAAAACCACAAAAACAAACAAAAAAACCACAACAAAAAAAAACCCCAAAAAACCCCACCACAACCAACAAAAAACCCCAAACATTTTTAGCTAGCCACCATTTTAAAACTCTAGTGTAGACAAGAACAGTTGTGCTAGCCAACAGTGGTCAACTTAAAATTTAACTTATTCTTGGAGCTGATCATTCATCATCTTCCTCGTGCTGCTGCCAAATATAGTATGTTAAAAGATGTCTCCAGAAACTAGTCTAGCGAAAGCTTTTAGAAATCTAAAGCAAATGTAGTATACTTTAAACACTGCAGAAGAAGAAGAAAAGAAAAAAGACAAACTATTGCTAGAATGAAGAATAAACTCTGAATTTAGCTTATCTAGCAGAGGCCTCAGATTCTCTTCTCCCTCCTTTAAGAGTCTTGCATTTATTTGCTCCTTTGAAAAGTAGAGAAGACTAAGCATTTCGGGAGTTAACAACGAGCCTTTCATTTAGCTTTCTTAATGTAGAAGTGCTGATCATGCAGGACTTCCTTTCAAAAGATAATACAATGCCATGCCTTTTTTTTAAGGATTGCTACTTTGCTTCCAAGAGACCCTGAACAATTTGAGAGGAAAAAACACTGCACCATTTTCAAGTGTTCTGAGAACCCTTAAAAGAGCTCCTTCTGGTGTTGTTGCATCTCTGATACAGCAGATGACTTCAACATTTTGCTTTCAGAGATGTCAACTTTTTTTTAAAAAACCCTGAAGTGTTTAGAACTCTAGTTAGAATGTGGTTTCCCATCCTCCTTAAGTATGCTTGGTAGAGGGAAGGAAAGGTCTTCTGCAACTCAGAAAAGAATAAAAGGGACTAAGCAAGGAAGAAATAGTGGGTGCCATCTTCTGTCCTTCGGTGTGAAGGGAGAGCCGACAGACAAGAATAGAGCTCTGTAATTTTATTCTCAGTACTTACACAGTCACTGCACTGTGCTACAAGTTATTAACTCACAGCATCCTATTCCATGTTATTAGCTTTGCACAAACCTAGCAGAAAGGAACATTCTGCTTATGGTTAAACCATGGCCATCAACACTTGCTACTATCTGAAGAACAAACCCTTTTGTTAGAGGATGCAGTCATCATCTTTAAAAGCTATATATAATTTCAGTAATCTTTTCCTAATGCTTCAGATGCATGTATTGAATTTGAAATCTTTTACAGTTAGTCTTATAAGGTTCTGCTTGTTTTTCTTCCAAAGAATAGCAGCATATTGCAAAATAGGAAGGTCCTGTAGCAAAATATGTAGTTATTACTAAATAATCCATCAAAAATGTTTTCTAATTATGACAGTCCTGTTTCATTTCTTTGCATATAACATATGTTGCAGAATTGACTCAGACAAACTTTACACAGGTATGTTCACAAAGATAAAGCAGAAGAGTCTTCTGTAGTACCAAGTCAAGAAAGTTGGTGCTGTTTGGCAAGTAATTATTTGCCTCTTTACCATTTTATGATCTGAGCTGACTTGAAGAGGAAGGTGGATGTGATCGCTAAGCATTTGTCAGTTTGCATCCTCTGCCTCCTGCTTTCATGCCTTCTTTCCTCCTGAGTCAACTTCAGATTGGAAGATGGGGCATGCAGAGTTTATGGGAAGGTGTGTATAAACAGTATCACGGAATTGAAGTTCAAAAAACCCATAGCCTAACATCCAGAACAACTAAATCATGTCTGCATTAAGTTTCAGTTAATTGAAGAAATAGCCTATCACTGTAGTAAAATACACATGGAGCTTATCACTTCTATAGACCAACATCCATATTTTAATCTGCTTGAACTAACGTGCAGGGGCTTGCAAGAACAACAAAGTTAATGCTTTTTTTCCTGTAGTGAGTACTGAAAAGCCAAAAAGAGCAACATTCAAGCAGAACTACTTTGAAATGCCCAGCTGCGCATGCTGACTGCCTCAACAAAAAGGAAAAATGAATGAAGACTAGGAAGAGAAAGAAAAATATGTCCGCCTCACTGATGTCGTTGAGAACTGTTATTTAAGAGTGGCTCTTACCAGCAGCATTAAAGTTTGTTCTCCTGGAAAAGCTGCCGATAGTGAGAGATAAAGCCCACTATTGCCCAAGTTCAGCATGTAAAATATGTACTGTGAATACTTTTGAACACTTTAATCCTATGCACTGTTTTTTCCAGTGTGGTCCTTTGTGTAGCAAAGTATGTACAGACACAGTCTCAGCTAAGTCTAAGATTATGAACTGGTTACACTAGAACTGTATCCTTATACAGCAGCTCCTACCACATCAGCGTTTGTGTGAACCACAGCTTACTACTGCTTATATTATTTTTGTTTTGTGTGCAGAATTCTAATCAGGTATTTTGAGTGATGAAATAAACATCTGGTACCAATAAATACAGTTCATTTTAAGTACTGTTGTCTTAAATGTTGCCATTTGTTTTCTAGGTATAAAAGTTCCCAGGAGCATACAAAATTACTTCCAGCGTGAATTGGCTACAATCTCATTGTGACGTTAAGGGATTACTTCAATTAGACCTTCTCTTTGCTGTTCCACTGATGATTGACAATTTCAGTAACTACACTACAACAAAAAGAATGTTAATTCATTTGTCTGGGCACTTAACTGTGTACACAGCAACTGTGAGCATAGATGCTGTCAATTATTCCACTGATGCATTTCTTGGAAACTATTATAAAGTGTATATTTTTATGACACAATTAGTATCAGTTTTCTTCCCTGGCAAGTCTTTGTACTGAAATAGTCACTGTAAGATTAAAAAAAGTGCTTTCATCCCTTAGAGATTTACATCTAAGTTGTAGCATAGTCACAGAAGGAACTGCTATGATTGTAGAATGAACTGAACACCACAGTGAGTACAAAATTAAATATAAACAGGACATTGTGTTCAAGAGGCCAGGGGATTGCAGTTTGTTCAAAAGAAGGAAGTAATGCAAAATTCAAGTTTTGAACATATTTATCACCTTCCATAGAGTAAATAAAAGCAGTTAATATTACTTTTGGACTGCTGTAATTGCACCAGGACTCTTTCCAGGGTCTTGCCTGTGACTACTGAAGAATAGTTCATATTCTCAAGTACCTCATTTTACAGTTGCATTGCTTCTCATTTAAGACACTAAACTGCTTCAAAACAGAAACCAGTGCTAGTAAGGACAGGCTCTGGCATAGCAACCCTCATGGTTGCTTGAAGCCTTGGTCTGCACCCAGCTATAGGTGTGAAACTTGATGAAAAGGCAGAGCTGTTTTATGTAACTTACCTTTACTATAACACAGCCATCTTGTTCAAGAATCACACACAGTTTTATAATTGAATGTACCATACTAATTTGAGGAAAAAATGGGTGTACATGTCCCATGAATCAGGCACAATTTCAATTCCAAACAATTTTCAAAATTGTTTTTAAATAATCACCTTGATATTCTCGCTCCCTCTAATACAGCCCATTGTTTTTTTAATTAGCCTTGGGTTTCTAGCATCTAAATTATTAAGAAACAATAGTTATTCCTTTACTTATCCATTATGAGTACAGCCCATTATGATTTGAAATACAGTTACTCTAGGTGCAGAAGTTGTCAAAATGAATGAAAGAACATTTAAGACATTTTAAAACTTTGATGCCAATGATATAGTGCACAGTACGTATTTGACTTAAGAGTATGAACTTGTTCATTTGATTACTGTATCTAACCTCAAAATTAAATCGACCAATACTCAGGCTACAGTAGATTTAGCCAGATTTGCTTAGAAAATAAATCACTAAACTTGAACTCAGCAGAAATATTATCCTCCCCTTCCAAACTGGCAGAAAATACAGTCCACCTTCCACCAATTGTAAATTCAGCTTGAAGTTACTGGCCTAACATTAGTATTTTCCCCATTCATATTTCTTACATGAACTTGCAGCAGAAATGGTGCAAAATAGCAAGACCTGTTGGAATAGGCAGAAAGGAATTCAAACTTTAATCTGATTGGTTTAATTTTTTTTAGCAGGAGGAAAAAGAATAAAGTTACAAGATTTTTTTAATATTTTCACAATGTTAAACTAAAACTGAGCTCTAGGCTACATGTGTAAGTAAATCTAGAACACAAAAGGGTTAAATAAGATCTTCTTTTAAGATACAAGAACTTAAGCTTTCTTTACGTTTAACAAACTTCACAGAACAGATACTGCAAAGGAACAACCCCCTCCCCAACTTTTTTGTTTAAAGTGAACATTGTCCATAATTCACATGAACTTTAAGTAGTGTTCTCTCAAGGGCCACCTTGAAACCATCTGTGCACTTGTAACGAGATTAAAGAGAATATTAAGGAGGAACAAAATAGCATCTTCAGTATTAATGCAGAAAAGTCTTGTGTATCAATCAGAATGCCCATCAAATGCTATGATAGGATTTTGTAGGAAAAGAAAGTGCGTATCACAGCAGCCGCCAAAATCCATGTTTTTTTAAACTCCTCATGGCAAATGTAAATAATATCCTTGGACAGTCCCTCTCACCAGGATCACTTCCTGACAATGCAGCACATCACATTACAGAAGACTTTGCTGCTGGTTTCATATTCTTGAATAATAACAATAATAATAAAAAAAACAGCTTGCCTTTTGGATAGCTTGCATTTTATAATGATGGGACACTTCTGATTTGCTTCATGGTTAATTAACGCTAATACAGTCAGATGCTGAGTGTGTGTGTGGAAAGACATATATATTTTTTCTTTTTTTTTTTTTTTTTTTTAAATTAGTTGTCTCCTTGTTAAACGCTCCTAGCTGGCTACCAAAGTAACAACATAATTTGGCCTATAAGGAGTTAGTTACCTGTAACAAGTAGAATGGAGGATGACTCACACAAGCTTATTCCCAAAACGCTGGGGTTTTTCAAGTGACACGTTACTTCACCCCTCTGATGTTTTATATCTGCCCAGTATTTGAAGATGAGACAAAATCTTTCCCTTCCTCAGGTTTCCTTACAAATTTACCTGATTGTTTGTTAATACCTTACTAATAGACTCAGAAGCTAAATTCACTCAGGATTCAGCTGGGCCACATCGCTACAAATCCTTTTTACCTGCATAAACCCTGTGTGCAGCAGGAGACATGCCGATTATTATGTTTGGTTTTTTTGTTTCCAAACTGACAAGACTGGTGCAATTCAGTTCAGCTCAGCTCAATGTGACATACTGTAATACAGAACCATAGGTCTAAACAGATCCAAAACATTCTACTCCATGTAATGCTTTTCACATTCACTTGCTATACTTGCTTTGCAATAGATGCGGGCAGAGATTTTCATGAGAGCGTTCAGCTGCATAGAAACAGGGCTGATATAGCCCATTTGATTATCTCATTGACACTCTGGAAGTGAGGAACACAATCTGATAAAGGGTGTTTTTACCGGTTGTTCCCCAATACTGTTACTGAATTCCATTTGCTACAAAATGTCCTTTTTTTTCCCCAATATATAAGTCTAGCTACAGAAAGTCAGTCTGTAGAATCCAGCCATGGCTACTGTGCTGTGAATTAGCCTTATTTGATCAATTATCAGATACCTGCACTTAGCAAAAGGCAAACAAGAGCCAATCAGGTTTCGGCCGGTGGAAATGGCTGCACTGCTCAAGGTATGTGGAATCTGTTCACACAACTCATAGAATCTCTGTGGATGCCATGTAAAAAGTATGCACCATTTACTGCTCTGGGATGGAGTTGGCTTTAAAGTGAGATCATAATTTAACTGAGAAGAAAGAAAGAAAAAAAAAAACCCTGATAGGTTCTTTATAGTAAGATAGATATAAAAATTTTTCATAAGAATCTCTGTCCCCCTTTCTTTTTGGCTTCCTGGGAAGAACCAGAAAGATGTTCCTACCCCAACAGAATCCCTGATGCTGGTGACACTGCCTAACTCAAAAGCCACACGCGATGAAGGCACGAGTGACCAGTCAGGTCTTCTGGGCTTAAGCAGCTGCAGTTGCTGCTCTTAGTAGTATTTCACCTCCTCAGGATTCACTAGCAGTGAAGAGGTGAAAGGCTGCACATTAAACAGTTTGTCCGAAAGCCATGTGCATAGCAAACTTTTACACCAGCTTCTATACAACTATTTGTTTTAACTCTGCAGCTGGAATGTTTCCAGCGTAAGGCTTTTAGAGTGACTCCAGCAATAACAGAAGCCTTTGGATTTTTCTTGTTTTGTTTAAATCCACTAGCCATGCTCAAAAATAATATTTCTTCGTGTTTTATTTTTATACGGTGGCTAGCAGGCACCTTAGTAACCAGCCAGAAATCAATTTCAACCACCATCAACCCCTAAACTACAGTACCAGGACGGTTGGCTAAAGAAAGGAAACTGATTGGCTGTAGTCTGAAACTTGCCTAGTACAAGGTGTCTGGCTGACTTTGTCCTAAATAAGGCTAACATTAGTGAACTAAGAGAACAGCATTTGGTTGCAGTCTTGCACTCAGGAACATCCTTCGCCAATGCGTTGGCAAGATCTCCCTACTTTCCGATCCAGTTTCACCATTTTCATAATGGCTTCCTCACGCCCACGTCCCATGTGGTCAAATGTGCAGTCATGTTGTTCAGGCAGGCGATGTAACATACAGAACACATAACCTACCATGGAAAGGGAGAAAAAAAAAATACAGTTAGGGATTTTATAAAATGGCAGAACCTTACCTGAATCAGAATTGAAGGATCACCTGCTGGGGGATATCAGCTTTAAGTTTCTACTTATCTTCCTTACAGGATATTAATAAATAACTGATTATTTACTGCATTTTCATGAGTATTTATCAACACAGTATCAAAACACAAGTCATATTAGGTTTGGGGTTTTTTTTTGCCATCCTCTCATCTTATAGAGGAAGCCCCCAAAGTCATCTAAACTAGGTATGCCCAGATAGTAACAAAGCTAATGTTTGTTTTTTTTTTTAAAAAACAGGCTGATCACCTTCACTGAAATCTTTTCTACTTTATGTGGAGCTGGTTGTCATTTCTGAAATTCATGCCTATGCTACTTCAGATTTAGCTCCCAAGCAGGCATTCAAGTCAGAACTGTTAAATCTAAGCACCTTGCTTCCTCCTTACTGCCAGCACCCCAAGGTGGCAGTGACTGTGGGAGAGTTCACTGCTCCACTACTATTCCAGTTTTCAGAAGCTTCTTTTCATGAACTGTTCTGACACTAAGCATGGGGGGTGAACAAGCATTTGACATAAGGACATGTCATGCCACATCATCTTACTCTGTAGCTGAAAAGATGTAGGTTATTGTCTCTTTGTCTAAATCTAGTCAATGTTATTCAGTTTTCCAGGGAGCATGTGATTCAGAAACACATGGCAACACTTCTTCCTACAGGTGAGGAGGGCATCTTCAGTAGCCACCTCTTTCTAGTCTACAAAGAAAATCAGCTTTTTTCTTATTTGGCCCTAACACTTTATAACAGTAAAGAAATTGCCTCAAACTTCCTACCTCTAAAATCAATGTTACATAAGTAGTATTAAGATGATATAGTAGGGAAAAGAGTCATACAGTTACAGGGTTCATGTTGTCCACCGTATATGAAACGAAGTATGATATCGCCTATGCTGCAATATTTTTCCTGCCTGATGGTGCAAAGAGCATCACTCTGCCTCTCACTGAATGCTTTACATTACTGCTGCTCCTTGAATGTTCAAAAAATATTAAAACCACAAAATGATGATATTTGAGAGATGGAAAAAGATAAAAATGAGTGAATGATTGAGAGAATTGAGAGAGTGTGTGTTTGTGCGTATATATATACGCGCACGCGCGCGTGCACACACACACATACATATATATATATTTTATATATATATATAAAAAAAAATGTGTAAGGTATTTCAAGCTCCTGGACTATAAAACATCAATTGTAGGAGAGAACAACAGGCTACCTTTATGTTAGTGTGATTGCTAAGAAAACAGAAAGGAAAAAAGTATCACACATGGAATTATTAAAAAAAAAATAATAATGTGAAGAAAAATTGATTTATCTTTGCTCTTTGTTTCAATAGCACCAGCTATGAAAAGACATGTCTATTATCTGTGGCTGGCTTTGAAACCCAGTTCTAGAAACAAAGCAAAAAAAGACAAGTTTTCTGTATTGGTATATGCGATTCAGAAATATGGATGGAAAGATGCAGATTGAATTGATACATCTCTCGCCCCTTGTGATCATTGCCTCCACTTCAATTTCAATCTGGGTCATACCACACTCAAATGTGACAAATATCTTTCTTGAGGTGCCAAAAATTCAAGGTCTGACTGTTAAAATGAAAACATCCTTGGACTATAGTTTCAATACTGAACAGGCATTTCACTCAATTCTCTCTTACAGAAAATATGGACTGAAGGCTTCCCTTATTTCTTGAAATAAGACTTCAAATTACTGAACCACCATCCACTGCAGGCACAAGAATACATAAATACCCGACTAGATGAGCTCAAAAATCAAGTTCATCATCTTATCTGCAATGGATGTGTAAGAAGCAGATGCAAGAAAGCCTGCAGATACGGATTGGGCTGAGTCGTTTCAGTCCCTTGTAGGTAAAAAATGGTTTTAAATCCTGATGGTTTTACAGATTCTCTCCACATGGTTAACAAGCATATGTAGAAATGCTATTTAACATTATCTAAAAGAGATCTTGAACATGTATACAATCTTCTACACAGCTTTAGCAAGACCCTTTTGACAAAAGATTTATATATACAGAATATGTATAAATCATATACAACATGATTTATCATTTGTGAACATGACCTTTCAATTGCCCCATCTCCTCACCTTCTACCAAGCCTCCTGCCTTTTGTAGACCAGTGTAACTTCACGATGTTCCTTTCTACTTTGCCACCCCCCAATCTATTATATATATAGATTGTGTGTATATATATGTATACATATACACAATCTATTCTGTGCTTTGCCATCTCTTTATTTCTTTTTTGAACACCTTTTAGTTCTTTTTAGAGCACCTGTTTTCATGTAGGAAAAGCTGTACTGTATGCCACTTTTATTCCAGATGAAACGTTATTTATTTTTTCTGTTTGTCAAGTATTTCCTTATGCATTCTTGAACAGAAACGCAATAACTGTCCACAAAGAATGGCAGGTGATTTTCATTTTCCCAGACTATGGGAAAAGTATTTCTAGTTTCAGCAACTAAATGATCTAAACCCATTATTCATATATCTATTTAAATACGTACTGCTAATTAGAATTGATAATACCTAATGAAAGAATAACCAAGCACATTTTGAACGTTACTAAAGATAGTTTTGCATATATTGACTGTTCTTATGGAGGGGGTTTATTCTTGTTGAATTAGCAACGGGGATCTTCAGAAGTCTCATTTCCAAAACAGACTTCAGATCTTTAGTCCCATTGCTCCAAATGCCAAAGTCACTTTAAAGATAGGAACTTGTATTTTTGTAGGTTTTATTTAAAATTTAAAGGACTTGAATACTGTTATATAGTAGCTAGTTGAGTAACAATAGTTTTGAACATTTTTTCATTACTTCAGAGTGGATATGTTCAATTAAGTTATTACTGCTATATTCACTCCTTGCTTCTTCACTCGTCTGGAAACCAGAGTGGACATTCTGTGGTTGGCACGTGCACAAATGCCTGATGTCGTATCAAGACTATCAGTTTTTACAACAGTTCCATTCTTAACTTATGTGCACTGGGGCAGAAGGCCAATATATGTACTTCTATTTTGATCCTTAAAACCAATCCAGATTTAGAGGTGAAACCTTTTCTCCTGAGAACTCTGCTTTTATGGTTATAAAGCAAGTTAGATTAATGAACTCTTGCGGTGTATTTACTGTTAAGTTCATTATGGGAAGATACCAATTACAGGTTGTCTCCCCTGAAGGATTTTACTGCAGAAATGCTTCGTTTAGCACACAATAATTAAAAGACAAAATAAGTAACTTTCGGCTAGGGGAAAGAGCATTGGAAAAGGGAATCCATCTGCCAACTAGAGTTAGTTTACCCTAGTCATCAACCAAAAACATGCCAGACTTCCACTCCAAGCACAGAAGATTTCAGTCTAGTAAATGTAATAACACATCTCACAGCATTGCAATTGTTGTTTTCTGATGTTAGAAGTAAACTGTGAATCACCTACTCCTCAGGCCTCTAATGCAAACATTTTGGAAAAACATTATGTAGTGCCTCAAAACCTTTGAGCTCCTCTAAGCAGCCCAGCAGCTACTTCACAATATATCATAAAAAACTCACTTCCATTTCATCACCGGAGCATAAATGGCTAAAGCCATAAAGCAGTGTACCATCTCTTGTACCTTACTTGTACCCATACAGATGAGTGTAGGACATGCAAAAAAACATCATTCAAAGGAAGTCTAAGATTGCACTCAAGCAACTGTGAAGCTGCTTTCATTATTCCATTCGAGGAATCTGCTGGGAAAAGGCACTTGGAGAGGACAGAAAACAAAATAATCTTCCATATTCAAGACCAGAGAATAGCACAGACCTACAGCTCGCTCTATGTGGGTGACGATGAAAAATGACTGCATTTTCCTCATTGTTACATTCAAGAGCACTGGCTTGATGGGAGTATGGAATGACAATAAGCAAATATTTCAACTAAAACCTACATTTAATTCTTAACTTTCTGTCTTCAAATTCTGAAAACAGTAAGCTGCTAAAACACCAACAAAATGGTATGTGAAGCATCAGAAACAAGTCAACTAAATGGCATAATAATCCAGAACACAAAAACCAGATTATAGTTTTGAAGGGACCCTGATTTTGTTAAATTTCTTTTTTCTCTTTGTTAACTCAACAGAAAGTGGTCAGACTTTCTGGAACACGGCACAAATGACCAATAATTGGATTACTGCAAACTACCAATGGAAAAGCACAGCACACTGGTGGGGCTACTCTAGTGGATGTCCTTGGCCAGGCATAATGTACTGCTGGAGAACATCACACTGTTACATCAGATACATAATAAATGTAATGATCCCTGTTACACAAATAGCATCATGGTAGAAAGGAAGCTCCTTTTTCTCCCACCCCAAGATTCTGGTCCTAATCTCATTCTGGTCTCTTCTGATGAGACATTCAGAAAGCTGCTAAAGGAAGACAGATTTGTTTGTTTTGTTTGTGAGCATGTTTTGACAAGTGGTGAAAGTGCCAAACAAGCTTATTAAATATTTATACAGTTTACGCATTTACAAAGTGGCTTAAAAACATTTAACAGTGTCCCTATTTGAAACATCTTGATGTGTATTACCTTAAAAATAGTTGCATGCTGCCACAATTACCATACAAAATCAAAGCTTCTGACACTTTAAAATCATCTCACCTGCCCACTAGTACTGCTATTTATCATTTTCATTCCCAAGTCAAAAGGCAGAAGTTCAAAACTGCTAGAATTTGCAGTTAAATTTTATTTAATGAACAACTTGTGTTTATATAGATCCCCTATACAAAGCCTTTTCAAAAGTCGTCTTAATAATGGCATAGACTCATTCCTATGCAGAATTCTGTGCTGTATGCTTTGGCTTCTTCACATGCTTCACAAGAAATTTTACCTTTCTTGCTAATTTGAAATTCTAATCAACAAGAGGTTCAAACAGAACTTAAAAATACCTTGTAACCTTAAGAGATGAAGGTGCTGCAAAAATTCTCTACCAAAGGTGTATTACCTAACAAGGTATGTGTGAGTCTACATGCAGATTTCTGTGCAAGAGCAGATTTTAACATACCTTTAAAAGGTGAACATATCTACAGGATATCATACAACACAGCAAAACCAGGCAGATTAACCAGCATAGAAGATCAGCTCATGCAGTGATACATGCTGCTGCAGCACTGTTCAGAATAATGGGACATCATTCCTCAAAAGAATCTAGTAATCCCCAAAACAACGTTTATGCATCTCTCCCCCATCCCTTCCAACTGGAAAGATGACTTAACATGTTGTAAATGATACTAAAAATAAAGCTATTTTTAAAAGTGTGGGAGGGAAATCTTTTTTTTCTTTTTTCAAGACATGGAATAGGTAAGAAATGAATGTAGAACAAATAGCTACCAAGATCCTAAAGACTTGTGCATCGAGTACCTCAGAAAACACTTGCTCTCTGGATTTCAATATAATCGAGCTTGTTCCCCTAACATTTTGGGGATTGTTCAAAAAGAACATCCAGCAATGGAAGGAAGTAAAAGTGTCCTACAGTCCAGCCTAGCAAAACTCCCAGTGCAGCTTGTATGCACTGCTATTTTACAGTATAAAAATATTGTAGTCTGCTGATATCTTGTATTATTCTCCTTCTAGACAGCTCCATTCCTGCATATACTCTAATTATCTCTTCTCTCTCTTCTGTGGGGAATGCTCTGCATTGGCATTGTCAGATTTCATTACACAACTCGAGGAACATTCAGTTTTACTGACATTTTCTATAAAACCAAACCCCAACAAGCTAAACAAGAAGCTCTTGGAAGTAAGTGAGCTAAACTGTTCTCCTGCTTCCCTTTCCCAGCTTTGCAAGATGTCATGGTCTTTGATTAAGTACTGAGTAGTCCAGAAGAACTTGGCTAAGAATCTTGTCATTCCTTCCCAAGGGGAAAGGGGAGTAAGCCACATTATGGTGAAGCTTTTTAACCAAATAGATGTATTTATTAAAACTCCACAAAACATAGCTTGAGGCAGTCCTTTCTATCATTTCCACCCCAACAAGAGTGGATGAGGAATGTTAACTTCTAAGTGCTCAAAGTTAGAAGTCTCTAAATATTAATGCAACAGTATCTTAAAAATTGCCCTCTCAAGGCATTTCAGTTCCACGTTCCCTCACAAACAGCACAGCTGCAAAAGATTCAGGAAACACATAGTAGGAAGTAGTATACATATCTTAACAACTTATTTTTCTAACCATTTGCTATGGTCACTACAACTTGCCTTTCAATATTTTCTTCTTTATATAGATCGTCTATACTTACTCATGGCTACCAAAATGATCAATAACAACCAAAAAGAGGAAAAGAAAAGAGGTGGTATAAGACACCTTAGAATGTTTCCTTTAATCTGCCAATCTGTCCCCGGGACTGGATGTGCACTTGGGACTTCCATCCTGCTCTGAAGTCAGTCATAACCTCAGGTTTCATGCTAGAAGCACACAGCTCCATGACATCTATGATGCTACAAAAATTTTATGTCTGAGACTGAGGATGCTTACAAGATGCTGCAGATTCATTTTGTATTTCTACTATTGGGTTTATGCTCAGGAGAAAAGAAGGAAACAAAGATTTTTTTTTTTGCTTTCTTGCTCTATTTTGCTGCATACCACAAAAAGGGTAAAGTAATATGTATGAGCATGCATTAGAGACAAAAAAGCTATTAGTGAAAAAAACTGCCCAGGAAATGAATGGAAGAAATTGTATACAAAAGAACGATGACGTCATCTTAATCCTGGAACAGTCACTAGACAGGTATGGTTAAAGATTCTGCAAGAATTCTTTAGACTGCAAGGCAAAGACTTTGTATTTCCAAGTTTAGTCACGTAAAACCTGTGTTTCAAAGTGTCTTCTGTCTATTTTCTTGAAGATCGTAAGCCTGGGAAGTTGTTTTAGGGAGCACGCAAAAGATGCCGTTTTGCACTGTGGAGACTCTGCAAACAAACTACCTTTTATCCTGATTTGTACTAATTTCAAATTCACTTTCCTATTTATCTTACTACTTGCACAGAAAGCTGTCAAACTATTTTTTCCTACATTAAATGTGACACAAATTTTGAACGGAGAATTTATATCACTTGAGGACAGAGCACATGCTGATTTTTTAGGGTTTTTTTTGAATCAACAATTCTTAAGGAGGTTCTACGTAAGACACTATCCTACATCTTGGCTTTGGAACTAAGAACTCCTCCTCAAAAGAAACAGTTTCCTCCTGTTTCTTTGAAGACTGTGTATTTGGAGTGGGAAAAATTAAGATACGGCACTCTCCTAGATTCAAGTCCTGCTTTTGCTCTAGGGGATACCAACTCCACAGAAGCAGGGAGCATCTTCAGGAACAGAACTGAGGTTTTGAGGAAATTATTTCTGAATTTCGAAGAATCCTCAATGAATCAAAGTGATAAATACAGCATACCTGCTTTGTAATAGAAAACTGCAATTAAAAAAAGTTTGCTGTGAGTCAGGTCTTACTAAATACTGCAGGGCTCAGTCAGGATCGTATCTCAGTTCTGCCATGTACCACAGAATAATGGTGGTTAAATCTTTTGGTTTGGACCAAATATTTTCCTTGCTCTACAGAACACATGCACATTAGAGTAACTACTTTTACATCACAACTTCTTCACCCCACTGTGGATTCATGAGTTAAGGCCAACACCTATCGGAGACAGTCTAACGGAGCAACTTTGGTACACGATTACTCCCACGGATTCAGCATGCAATACTCATTTCTACACTGCTTTATACTTCAGAAGTCACTGACCTACACGTTTCATCTGTAGGCTCCCCTTCCAACCTTATACACTGTCCTCAATTTTTTGTCTAAGTTGCAATCCACAGCAGTCAGGCACAAGCAGTAGCTGCAACCCCAGAAGCTGACTTATCTGCTAGCACCAATGGTGGGTTACCACTGTAGTGAAATGTCTCTAGAACTGGGGTATGATCCCAGTTCATCTATGGTGATAGATGCAGCTTCACAGAAATTAGCATTTTAATTTGTCACATACTTTCTGAATATAACTGAAAGAAACACTTTTCTCCAAAAGACTCGTGCAGTTGTTGAAGCACAAAGGCAAAACTGTTGAAGTTTAATTTAATAAGAGAATTTTCAAAGGAACCATTTTGCTCCATCAACAGTGGTGCCAGACAGTGAACACCAATGTACGACTAACTTGAGGGAGAGGAAAAGCTAGGTTCAAAATTAAAAGTTTAGACTTTAGGTAGGTGAAGAGAGTTTGCTTTTTTGAATAATCATGTGATCTTGCAAAGATATATGCAGGAGGAATTAATATCACCGCTACACTTGTAAAAGGAACATTCACTCATCTCCCCTATCATTCCTAGTTTCACAAGGTTATATCCTGTAGCACATGGGAGAATGAATCCAAAGAACAGGGTATGCAATAAAAAAGGCAGAATTATGCGAAAAAGGCATCCTAGTGTCCAAGAACAGAAACCTAATAAAGTAGAGGTAAACCATAATAATAGGTAACACTATTGCAAATGCTAGTACTCTTATAAAAATAAGATTTTCCGTAGGCTATACCAGCATATAAGGAAGTATTTATTTTCTACCCAGAACACTTAGATTTGAGACTAGTGTGAAATCTTCTAAAAAAAACCAAAGCCTCCTGAGAAAGGGCAGGTAGATGACAGAGCTGTCCTAGCATCCATGCAGGGCCTTGGTGCAGAGTGTTTGACATTTTCAAAAGAGCTAGATGAGTATTAATACTTCTAGAATTCTCTCTACACCAAGCCCACCTGAGCTAATACACTTCTCCCAGAAGCTGAGGATTTAATTAAAAGCCAAAGTGTACCCAGTAATTTAATTAAAATAGCAAGCAATACCAAGTGATTCAATAATGTATGTGTATCATTTTGTTTAACCCAATGAAAATGCAGGAAAGATAAGGCTATTAATAAAAGAATCAGAATGAAAAATGAAAGGGTCTCTACTAACATACTGTTCGTGTTGTATTAATTCTAACTGTTCTCCTGGATCCTGCGTGTATTTTGATCTCAAATCATCACATGCTGAATATGGTTCCAGGTTTGACTTTCAATATGTTTCCCGAATTATATTATTTATGCCTTAGTTTTAAATAGCTTTCTAGAGGTTGCACCATATTGATCGACAGTCTGACAACAGCTAGACTTGCTGGCCAAATCACTGCAAAGCAGCTCTATTTCTTTTAAAGCTAAACAAAATTTATTTTATGCCTTTATCCCCTATTTACACCTTATGTCCAGGGTCTCTTAGATTACACATTCTGGTCCATGCAAGTCTTCTATTCCTGTAGCCTGTTGCTATCTATGTCAAGAGTAATTCTTCTTCTAACCAAAGGGAAATAGAGCTCCATTCAGAAGCTCTGTTTATACCATAGAGGAAAACAAACACTTAGAGCGATGTACACTTCCACCCTTCCCCTTTTTTTTTGGGTGCAAAGACTTACACAACATTCCCTGCTCCTGCTTGTTCAGAATATGGCAGGACCCCCTGTACAACACTTATGCACACAATTGAGCAACTTTCAGCTACTCAGGAACATTTAATGGCTCTGAACACCTCTATAGGTAAACATTTTCATTTCAATACATACAGAGATACAGTTAAATAAATGTATTACTTTTAAAAACCTACTGAAGAAAATACTATACCTTAGTGATTAGAATATCCATAAATACAGATTTTCAGCTCTTGAAACTTTCCTCCAAGGCCAGAAATACTTAATATCAAAAGCCGCTGACAGAGACTAATATTATTCTTTTAACTTTTGTGAAAATGATGCACACTGATCTTTATGCCATTTCCTTAGAAGGCCCACAGCAACCTAGTAGGGAACTCTAGCAGAGAGTCTCAAGTCCCAGTACCTCGCTTTAACACTTTCTTATACCTTAGATACGGAATTTAAAGACCACAGGTGGCATTTTCCTTTAGGTAATATTTTATTTATTTAGGTTGTAGGGGGGAAAAACCTCTAGTTCCTGGAAAGAATCCTGACTTTTCAAGGCAAATTTTGACAATTCCTGTCAAAATCCTTTTTCTCCTCCCAGTTCTGAGGCAGCCATTGGTGTGATGGTTTTTTTCCCCACTTCTTCCTATGAAGAATTTAGACTTTCACCAACAAAATTCACTGGGCATCATTCCTCCCTGCCTAAGCCTTACTTCATGGTCAGTTGAACTAGCTGGTGATGTTGCTTCAGGATTTGTCAGATGATTATAGCATATTTTTGGGTCTTCTGTGTTTACTTCAAATACCAAGCACATTAGTAAAATCAGTACTTATGTGCATAGCTATTTGTTAACATATGGACAAATATGTTTGATTCACTTTGAGGGGGACGCTTTCCAGGCAGTATCTTTCCTTTTGAGAATAGACTGCAACAGCCTCCTGCCGACCAGCAGAAGCTTTCTAAGTGCACAGTCCTGTAACGTGTGCCTGTGAGACTCTGGATAAATAAGAACCCTGTAAAGAAAGAATTTTCATTAGAAAAGGTAGAGCACTTTAACCTTCAAAAATGTTTCCTTTAACATCTGCCAGGTAGGTGGCTATTATCTTCATTTTTCTGATAAGAAAAAAATGACTCAAAGACTGAGCAAATTACTTCCCTAAAGGTATTGAAAGAGATGGAATTAGAAATAAGATAGGCTAGATTTTTATGTTCAAATTCATTAGGCCATGTATCTCTTGTGCATACAGGACAATTAAAAATTGCATCTTCTTTTACTTTATGCATATGCTTCTTTCCTCTGTAACCACAGTACAGGTATGTATGGAAGAAGAGACCTAATGTGGCACACCAACAAAATGCTTATTTTTTTCCTCATACTGTATATGCCTGCAAAAACCACCTGACGGTTATATACTGAAGGACTTACACATCAGTAGTGTCAAAATAAAACCTCTTTTTTTTGTTTTCTTTTTAAAAGGAACATACTAACTTGTTTTATTTAAGGAGAACTCGAAGACTTAAGAGACCAGCTGACGCATTTCAATTACATATATTGATTGGGACTATAGGAAGGTAACGAAAAGGCTCAGTATACGTTACTAAATCAAGAGAGTCGCCTGTTTCAGAACTTAGGTAGCACAGTGGAAGAAATCAAAGTCAGTACATGCTGTAAGAAACACACATCAGTTGAACAAGGTGAGGGAATATACTAGAGCCTTTTCAAACTGTATTTCATGATCCTAATTATAAACAGACCATGAACTCCATTTACACTTTTAAAGCTGTGGACAGCTTTTCTAAAGCCTAGATGCTAAAGTGTTTTTCTGGGTCCTATCCTTGGAACCCATGATACACCAATTAGCCAACTGCTTTTAACTGTTTAATTTCTAGTATTTTCAGGATACCTATTACTCAGAGAGACCAACATTAGTTAATAGCTCCTATACACTACCAAATAAATTACAGTCTTGGGATAACATCTTTGTAAAACAAAAGAAAACAAAAAACCCCTTTGAGTTTGAATTCAAACTTCAATAGTTTTGTTTGTTTGTTTTTAAATACTTGCAGCAATGTAAGCTGCTAGGCATTACTGGAGTGGCTGAGACAAAGGTACTATTCTGCAAGCAACTATCTTAGGAGAACAGTCTATAGAAGACAGCTGAATATGGTACATCTTAAGGCCTGGCAGGAAGACTTGCCAGAATTATAGTATGTAACCAGTTACTAATAAGGTTTATTTTTCCATTAATAATTCTTATTGAACTGGTTGACTCATAATCTCCAAAAGCAGTGCAGATATTTAATTTTAATCAATGGAAGTACATCTGTTATACCAATACATGATCACGTGCTGAAGCATTTTGGTTTGTACCAGATAAACTATCCATCTAGAAAGTGAATTGATCATTGCCATTACAAATTCTTCTCCACAGAAAAAGGTTCCATGGAAATGGAACCATGATTTAATATTTTACCGAGTTTTAAGAGAAACATTAGTTTCAATACATGTTGGACTACTTTGTACAAAAATGAAGAAGTTGTCAGAGCTTTTTGTTTTGTTTTGTTTATCTATTCAAGTTTGTTTCTTTCTTCCTGTCCTTTTGAAGCTAATTTCTAAATTAACTGAGTAAATCAAATCATTCCACATTTATTCTGGCATAATCCAAACAAGTGCCTCATCTCCTGTGTTTATGAACGAGCAGCTCTGTTACATAAGTTAAGAATCTGCAGCTGTTTTTCTTCCACCTGTTTTATTACTGAATCACAGTGAGACTTGCTGCCACAGTATCTGTAAAAAAGGTACGCTCTCTTCTGTGTGGACACATTTTGTTTCTGATGGCTAATAGAAATGCTCAGTGCTTGATACGAATCTGTTCTTTTCTTCCTCTTACCCCTCTGCTTAGTGGAAGACCAAAACAGAAGTAAAGCAACAGACACTTTTAAATAATCCCAAGAAAAGCATTCCGCCGGGTTATTACAGATCTATACAGGACTACATAAAAAGCAGGGATGTAGAAAAATAGGCATAATAACATATCAGAACTCTCTTTTTTATACTTATTAACTATGCTTATGTGTTTGTGTGTATATATATACATGCATATATAAAAGTAATATGAGACGAGTTTCTGAAATAGTTTAGAAGGTATGTTTTGCCAAATATTTTTTTAAAGTTTTGTTCCTGTTCCTGCCAAGATTACAGATTTTTACAACTTGTTTATAATGCTTTCTCATGATGGTTGAATCTCCTTTAATGTGCATTTACTCATTAATGTTTTAAAGTCCTTTCCATTGTTAACATTATATGTATATGCATATTTTTATAATTTGGCAAGCACCAAATTATCTTTAGAATGCACCAGACTTAAGTCAGGAGATGGTTTAGGATGTAGGATATTTTGTAAGAGATATAATGCCAGTTTGTTTTTAACTTCATTCTAGTGCAACATAAATATGTTCCCCATGGGTTTCTTCCGTCATCACCTTAAGGTCAGCTTTCCTTTGAGCTACTTTTTTCAAATGACTTCTCAAATTTGTAATTTTGTTCCCAAGAGTAACTTCCCTCATGATCACTGTTCACATGCAAAGGAATGTGGTGCACTGATACCTGTATAGAAATTAATCTGAAGGCTTCACATGCATTTTTTGGCAGTTTTTTGATGAGCTGTCATTTTTAAATAAATTTTTTTCCTCTTATTTTAATAATCAACCAGAGAACGTCTGTTTCTGTCAATGATTCCTTTCATCTACTTAATAGACATTTATAATTGCCTGTCCCATTGCCCCTATTTTTTCTGTTAAACAGTAGTCAATCAACGTAGTTAAACATTCATTTACATGTTTTTTTCACCTCTAGGCAAGTAATTTTAAGATTAGTCAAATACTTAGTTTGTTGCTTTACCTCCCTATTTTATATTCTTTCACAGTTCAGCTTCTCCTTTATCTTTCTTTCATTTTCCTATATGAATGAATTTGTCATCCGAGCCAACTGTACTATGCACCATGTACATCTTGTACCACTATGGCCTCTTTTCTTTATTTTCCATTCTTCCTGTCCCCTCCTCTAATCTAAGCAAAGAATGCAGAATCTTAAGTGTTTTTATGCATTAACCTTATGAGAAACAAGCCACAAAGTAGCTGGGTACAAATTGAGCTATCAACTATTCAGACATGTTGATTTTCTGTGTTGCTAAGCTGTAGCAAGCAGCTTGCTGTTAAATTTGTTAGAACTAGAAACCATTTTATCAAGACAATCTTACCCACTTTGATCACATCTTGATGAGGCATTTCACCAACTTCTAATAAAAATTTAACACAGCATTTATCCAGTTTGCATTAAAATCACATTCAGCACCATCTCCAACAAGCCCAGCACATTATATACTGCAAAGGCTAAAATCTGGGTCCTCTTTCTAGAGACATGCTTTAGTAGTTAGATCTCAATCACAATGAGCAGTGGACAGTGATCTATGTGGATAAAGTTATAGCCACATAAAGTTCCTAACTAATTAGGAAGGAAAGTTATGTCCCTATAAAGGCGCAGTCTGTGGTGTTCTCCAACAACGTGCTATGCCCTCATTCCACACATTCAGCACAGCGAGGCAGCACTCTGGTTAACTGGCAAAGTTAGACTCTCGTTTCCTGACTCAAAGTCTTCCTGCTGTAGAGGCCACTTGTGAATGTGCATCCCTTCAAATCAAGAAACAGACAAACATCAATACTTGCCAACATCTCACAAATAAAAATTACAGAACAACATGTTTTGCCTTCACCCATGCCTGAGGTTAGTGGTTACTGCAGAGTCTCCATCAAGAGCAGCGATGAATACATAACTGTTCAAGTCTGAGCGCGTTCTGGGAAATTATAACTTCTTACAACACAACCTAGGCCAGTAAAAATCCAAGAAAATATCTTCTGTCCACACAGGCAAGAAATACTGCTAACAACTGTTTGATCAGATTGCACCACAACTGAGTAGTAATTTTTTAATACAGTCTGATCAAACTGGAAGGTTTCAACATCTTCCCATCCTATTAAGCATCTACTCTGGCCAAAGAACACAAAAAACTTGAGGTTGCGACCTGAGAAGCACACAATCAAATCAGCAACATCTCTTTAAGGCACTGCTACTGGAAGCTAAAGCCAGGCTTACTTTCCAGGGCCCATTATCTTGGCCACCCCATTGATTGCCAAGAGTTCTGGCTAGGTGGAGCCTGCGCTACAGACGTGTCCATTAGGATGCAGCCTACAAATAGCAAACCATTCTACACAAAAGCTGCTGAAGAGCTGGCACGCTGTATAATTTTTCTTTAATTGCTGACTAGGACTGGATCTAACATGACAGATGTGAAATTCCTTTACTGATCATCTAGAATATCCTCGTCCAACTTAGGCAGTTCCAACAATAATGACCACTACAGATTTCTGTGTGTTGGCTTTGCACAACAAGTGATACCAGACTACTTTTTGCTGTAAAATACTAAACCTCTGCCATAAAATTAAGCTATGCTTTCTGTGCAAATAATTTCTATGGCTTAGAAGTTTACAGCTCAGTATCTTTTAAAAATGTACACAACTTTATTTAGTAGCGATATATATCTAGTCAAGTAATACAAGACAAGGCCCATAAATTTATAGCATAATTTGCAAATAATCAACCTGTCTTTTTCTAAAATACATTTCCAGAACTCTGTGTTATATAGCTACTTCAATTCACAAATTCGTTGCTCCTAGTTTTAAAGCCAGTCTGTGGTAACCACCTGCTTATCACATCACTGCACTGACAACTTAGTTTTCAGATCAAGGCAATTGATTTCGGACTGCTTACGCTTCCAGCAGAAATGCTCTAAGGCTCTTGAAGAATACGATTCCTGTAATTCCTTGATGATATAACTGCCTACTAAATCTGGTATTAAATAAATACATTATTTCAATACAATCGTTATCCATCATAAGACACTAAACTATTGAAAGGCCCACGCAAAACTGGAGAACATCGCTGTCTGGAAAACATGCCTAGTGTAACTGTCATCTAGAAGTGTTTCGTAGGAAGCTGGTTTTATTCTAGTAGTGTTGATTTAAAGGTTATCCAGTCAGAGAGGCACAAAATGAGAATTCATTTTAAAATTTGTCTTTCTCACTGAAGCTTACAAAGTGCATCAGCAATTAACAATTCCTATCACTTCTCCCAGTTCGGCGTGTGAAAAGGCTCAGAACTCGTCTTACAAATTGCTCTTTTGAAGATCAAAGGGAAGCCGAATTTGTCTGTGTGTGCTCTGGATGAGTTTGTAATTTACTGGAACTTTCAGAGGAGGCTTGGCAGCACGCTCGTTTGACAGCCCCAGGGTACAGGATTCAGGGGAGCTCTGTGACTCTTCCCTTCTGAGTTCCTTCCTTGCCTTTAATTGGCACCTCATTAGAAATTAATGAAAATGACATCCTCTGTTCTTCCTGCTCCAGGCACAGAACACTACAAAAAGGCCCATCACAATTCATAACACATTCAATTTATATAGCAATGGCTCTTAAGCATTATTTATGAGATGTGAATTTCTTGTCAGCAGTTAATAACTTGTACAGAGTAGAAGCAGAATGAAAAAAGATTTTGAGAGTATGCTTGTATGTGTGCATGAAAATAAACAAATCTTTCTACAGGTGAAAAATGTTGTGTGTGAATTTGAAGAACCCTTACTGGAACTCCCTTCTCATGTTTTTCTTCATGGCAAAGCCCTGCAGCACTGTCAAATCTGTCTAAAATGCCACATAGTGTCAAGAGAACGAGCTCAGCAGCATCACCTCTCTCTGGACAGGTCTTACAGGAGACAATAGAGCCAATACAGCAGTTTCCCAAAGATCTCAGAATTTAGTGTAAAGAAGCAGCCCGCTCTCTCTGTCCCCTTTTAAAAAGGTTGTGCCCCGTTGGACAAGTCCCAGTTACGCTGGATTAATATCTGCAGGTACATTAAAACATTGTCCCGTATGTATAGATTTTTCTTTCCACTATGTCTTACTAAAAATCTCACTGGAAGAGTCACCAGGACACATCAGCAAAAAAGGAGATGATTTCCAGTACTTTTAACATTAGGACAAAAAGATGTGTAACAGCAAAAAATAAAATTGCTATTCTGTGGAGTCTTAAAGAGTTAATTTGGATTTTAACAACAGTGTTTCAGACACAGCTTTGGAACTACATAATATTTATGTAGTTAATTCTTTTTCTTTACATCCAAGCAAACACACACATTTGTCCTTCTAAAGATCGTGTCTGCCTTTTTATTGATTCTGACTATCAGAATTTCTTTTAATGTTTAACATTAAGGTTTTTTCCACGTTTTTCCCCATTGCTTCAGTTAAGGATTAAGATGCCAAGAATTTAATAGCAGGGGTCCAAAGTCCAGATCAAACAATGTTCTACCCTTGACCATTACTTTTGAAGAATATACATGCTTATTTTACACCAGTTGATTATATTTCCAACACTTCCAGTTAAACGTGCATCATTACCTGGGCTTCACATTATGACTAAAAGGATAAAATGTTTTCTAAATCCATATGTGATCAGGTTAAGTGAATGAGAATTTTAACATACTTATTCTGTATTTCCCATCACCCCTTCCCTAGGGTTTTTGATCTGGCTTGTCATTCATGACCTAAAGCAACCCAATTTTACAGATAGCAGGGCAAAGTTAGTGAGAATGGTTTCTAAGGCAGCTTCTTTAAAAATGACAAAAGCTACATGCTGGTAAGTTTTGGTAAAGCAGTTTCAGTGATGTGAAGCTGAGGTGACTTGTCTTGCTCAGTAGTAGGGTTTTGTTTGCTTCTTATCAATATTACTATTAAAAGTAAGTAGTGGAGGGTATGCCTACTTTCACATCCCATGAGAGCATTTCATTACAGATAACACATGTACCGAATACACTATTAATGAAACACTGTAGCTGCACAGATGAACCAAAGATCTGCAGTCTTTTCAGCCGTGTTGTAAACATGGAAATAGACTCCTGTCTCACACTTTTCTCATTAAATGTGTGGAATATAAATGTTTATTATACATCCTTTAAACTATATAGGATGTAATATGTAATGTAGGAATGCAAATTTTCATTTCCTCACTTATTGCTGAGGAACTCAGAATTTTTTGTTTCATATTCATGTTTTATTAAGATTTTATGACCTTTAACAGAAGTATTTCCATAAAGCTGTATATATCCAGTAGAAACAATTTAAAGAATAATTCCTACAACATTTATATTGCAACAATGTTGAATTATGGAACTACTTCAAGAAAACTTGAGAGGAACCAAGTCATCTTGAGAGGAACATGTCATCCAGTTTATGAAAAAAAAAAGGCAGGTCTTATTTTATAATTTTAAAAACATTACTAATCAGTAGAAAGACTTCTAAAAAGTTGCTTTCAACTTCTTTGCTCTTACATAGCTCCAATTTTGCAGAATGCAGGAAAGATTCATGATAGAACATAATCTCTAAGTCATCTTTTCTCCAATTCTCTCCAGACTTGTAAAACTCTCTTGCTCCCAATATTAGAGAGGATTCTTCTATTTCAGTTAGGTACCTGTAAGCAGCCTCAGTCATTTGATATGTGACAGCAGCAGACCAAGAGCAGAAAGTCCCGCCTCTACCATGCTGAGCAGAAAAAGCCATACCAAACCATGTCATTGATAGTGCTGAATTTTTTCAGTTTGATAAAAATCTTACTGGATACTTCAAAATATCCAGACACATGATTTCCATAACAAGAATATCAACATTACAGCTTTTGATTTCATGTTTGGTGGCTTCACATATAACGTTAGTTAGTTCTACAGCAGTGCTCCACTATCTGAAGCAAAGCCTCATATCCAAAAGAGCACAACACAACAGTAATCTCTAAAGGTTGAAGACAGACGCTGAAGAAAAGAACAAAGGATAAGATGGAATCTTTGCAGCTTTCTATCACTTCTCTTCACTTGATATTAGGTATTCAACATAGAATTCATTAACCAGATCTTTATAACTAGCTTAGCTAATCCTTTCTTTCCCCACTGCAGCTCAGAAGGATATGCCTTCTATCCAGAAAACATTTTAATACAATGTTCTGCATTTCACACATGCAATGTGAATTGCACATATCATCTATGCAAATCCTTTGGAAATTATCCTTCTGCTGAGACACGATAAAGTAACTAAACAAACTTCTCCAAATGTATCAATACAAGCATGGTCAGAGAGCGCAAGTGTAAGCTTTCAATACATGATTATATGAAAAAAAAATTAGCAGGTAAAACTACCATGTGCATTTTCACTGGGTCTGATGAGCAGATTTAAACCAGTTGTGAACACAATTGTTCCATGAAGGAGAGAGCATCTCCTCTGGAATCTAGTCACATTAATTATTATTTCAGAAAGATTATTTGCATGTAATATGAAACCCCAAATTAGCTGTCTGCACGAGATTATCATCCTCAATTCAATTAGCTGAAAAGTGCCATCAACTTTGGAAGCGCAAGGTTGGATGATTTTAAGTGTATGGTGAACCCTCAACAGCTAACTGTGAGAATGAAAACATTTTCAGTCAGAGGTTTTTTGGGGTTTAACTTCTTAATAATAACATAATTATAAAATGCAGAATGTAGATGCTGACCTATGCTCCATTAAGCTCTGTAAAAGCCTTGTCATCTTTGTGTATTTACTGATGTGCTTTGTGTTTCTCCTCCTGTCAAGTAGGTATGACGCTCTCCCGTCTTACAGGGACTTCTGAAGCTGAATTCATTAACATCTGAGATCTCTTGAGACAAGGCAGTACATCAAGGCCAAAGTTTTAAAGGGGAAATTAGACAGGAACTAATTATAACTTTTTGCTACCAGTGGAAGCTATAGCTTTTGTTTAAAGTATCTTTGAAAGATACAAAATGCAAGTGTTCTCTGTATTTCCACCTCTGATACGAATCCAAGCACAGCTGCGTTAGAAAGCTGGACACTACTGACAAACAGTACTCACCACAGCGACATGATCCCAGTTCCTGCTGTACTAGCTCCAGTTTTGTTTGGCACTGGAAGCATCGGCGTCTACTCTTCTGTTTGGATCGACTGGTTTCTTCAGGCCTGTCATTACTGTCATCCAGTAGCCGTGGCCGTTTCACAGGAGAAGCCTCACTCTCCGACTGTGAATCTGTTGTATTCACAATAAATATTTTAGGAAAGATATTAGAACTTCCTTGCTGAGGCATCCCTTTGGGCAGATTGAAGGTATATTGCTTTCAGCTGGGGTCTCCACCAAGCAGCGTGATACTTCCCATTCTATTGCATATAAACATTTTCTTAACAATCAAAATGAGCATCAAGTAAAGGACAAATTATCTTTGTTCCCTATAAGAACCCCTCCTGCTGGCAATACTGAATAGAAAATGAACTGATTAGCTTCCTTCCAGCCATGGCTGGGTCACAGACAGATACATGTAGAGTACACACCATCCTGAACAATTGCAGGCTTCATCTGTCATCTCGTTTAGTTTCTCCTGTGCACCTGCTTCGTTCTCCCTGCACAAGCGAACTGAAGCAGACTGCTGATGAAAAACAACTGAACACAGGTTCAACCTGTTTCCTCCCTGGGCAGGAGGGAGATTTTTAAGGCACAGCATGTGAACTCTCTCTCTTATGACTGAAGGCGGTACATGAAAGCACCATACCGTGCTTCCCTCTCTTTCTACATGGATAACAATTTAAATGTAAATTAGTATATACACCAACAATACAAACCCAAACAAATAAGCCTAACCTGTATATGCCCAGCCATTTTTAAAGTAGTAGTCAGAATACTATTTGCATTAATAACGTTATAAATTTCAGCTTATAAGAAAATAGTGTGTGGAAAACGTTAAGAATTTAAAGTTCAGGAAAGTGTTACTTCAGGTAGTACAGTGCCTATGTTTTTTTTTTTTCTTTCTTTCCCCGCCCCCCCCGCCCTTTTACAATGGAAAGTATGTGGATCAGGGCTCTAGAGTAGCACATGAAATGCACATTACTGACTGGAACATGGGATGCCCAACCTTTATTTTTGTGTCATGTCAGAGGCAGTGGATTTCAGTAGATCTGCTGCTCTGCAATCTGAGTCAGGTCAGGCTAGAAAAACCCTTCCCAAACCTGTGCATAGCAGAATCAGGTCTGTATTTCTTTTTCATAGAAGCTGCAAATAAATTTAACCTAAGCTGTACTAAAAATTAAATTGTTTGTAGTAGTGTTGCAAGGAGACTAACTGCTGAAAGCCATTACTGCAATCAGTCAGCGCAAGACTTGCGCAGTTCTAGTGCAAGACTGTGATCAAGGAAAACAAAAAAAGCATTAGTTCAGTTAAATCCATTTTGAAAGGACATTAATCCAACAAATAACAAGATAACTATATCTTTTTGGCAGAACAGTAGCCTATTGAACATGTTTTTACCTTTATTTTAAGTTTCCATTGCATGGTGTCCTGTGCTTACGGAAAACATGTCTACTTCATGTTAGCCATCCTGGATTAGCCAGAAGAAGATAACTGCCATGGCTAAAATATTGTCCATATCCTTGTTATTTCAGTGATCTTAGCTGATCCACTGCTTATCAACATCATGCCTTTCCTTGACCAAACACCTAATGAAGTCAGACTAGGAATACCTGCTAGCCTCTCCCTCCAGGGTATGCTCTCTTAACTTTCCCTGGTTCCTCACATGCTGTATATACTAACCCACTTTTCTTACCTGTGTTTCAGACCTTGTCTCAGAGTGTTCTTCCAGTTGTTAGACTCCAATATTACAGCCATTACGAATATACAACTTAGCGCACTTGGGTCTGCTTTATTTCTGTGATACTGCTGTTGAGATATGCTGAAAATGCGCCTGGGTTTTCAATAAGTACAAAGTCCCCGCATCTCACATTTAATAGAAAAGTGAGCTGCTTTCTGCACAGTATACAGGTGATAAGTTTTTATTATGCTGCAATAATTTTATCTGATGTGTGCCTCAATACAGCCTTCTTTTTGATCAATGTCGTAGATTACAACTTACACCTTACAAAATACATCTATTAGGCCTAAACCAACATTCAGTATGTAACCTACTCCACCTCTGCATGCCTGGCTGTGCAGGACCCTTGACAAGGAAAAGAAAGTAGTGCATAATGAATTAATACCGTTATGGAACAACTAGTCCTGTCTTAAATTACATCTCTGCAGAAGATCATCTAAGACAAAGATCCTCTGAACAGACTGCAGAGATCCCGACTCATACTCCAAGGCAACAGTCCTATCACACAGACACTCGTTTTCAGGGTGCCTAGAAGGGCAGCCTCGCCTTAAATGTAGTAGGGTGCACCCTTCAACAGGCAGCTTGTGTACTGTAACCTGGCTGATTGAGGGTTCAGTAGAAATCTGTTCCAGGCCACCTTGTTGCCAAAGATGGGGAAATACACGATTTGTAGTTTATTCATTGCTCAGACAAACAGGTACACTGCTATTTTGAAATAGCTGCCTCCCACACATCTTTGCTTCTGAAAACATAAACCATTCTGGTACTTCTCGGAAGTGAATTTGGCATTCTGAATTAAGCCAATGGAAACCATAGTGGTCTGCTTACAATAAAGTCCAAATAAAGGATTCATGTGCATGAGTCAACCAGTATCTAATCAGTTAATGAAGCCATGTGCCTTAATGAGAAAAATAGCTACTCCAAGTCAGGCTAGTAGTCCTATAATTAAAATATTTAATTATACATTTCCTGTTAATTGATAATGACTAATTGAGTATTACCATAAGTTGGTTAATATGATAGAAATGAAAATTTAGGTATCTCATTTTTTAAAATGCCTATCTTTTTGCCATAAATTAAACAGTGTTAACACGGAGGTAAAATTAGCCTGACTCTCAGGACAGTACCAGCTGTCTGATCACTGACTGCATAGCGCTTTGACCATGCGAGCACAAGCTAATACTCATTACAAAACAGACCAACAGTACACATGCTTACATCTTCTCATGGGCAAGTACACAGAGCAAGGAGAAAGCACAGATTAGAAATCAGAACTTTTAGACTCAGTCCTGCATGCATTTCTTCCAGATCACGTTGCCTTCCACAATACTGCCACAAGCAATACAGGATGCAAACTAAATCTTCCAGCACCTGGAATCTTGCAACATTAAACTTCAGAGATGTGATAGCAAAAGGAAATTGTCATGCAGAGGTTTACTATCTGGATTACAGAGAAAAAAAAAACCCTAGGAACAAGGTGAAGTGCTGCAACTGGACTCGAGAGTAAATTCTCAGTGTGAACTATTAAACAATCAAAAATGGCTACAGAGAAGAGGATTCTTTCAGCCAGTGACTGACAGTGGCTTTCCTTAGACGGATGGTTCGTGCAACAAGAATTACTTCTTGCTTTGCTTTTAAGAAACATTTTCCACACTCAACTTGCATTTTAGCATTACACCTAAACCAACAAATACCGTCTGAGAAAAAAAAAAGAATGCTTTCCTTTTACTTGCAGATGTCAAAAATCATAAAACTTTTCTGTAAAAATGAAGAAAAACAATAGAGATGAGACATGCCCAAAACGTCACAAAGAAATTGCTCAGCAGAGTAACTGCCATTGACAGTCTCCCATCGCAATTTTAATTCAGAGTTAAGAAATAAGGATTCTTCTAATCTATAATCTGATAATGGAGATTCTTCTAATTGTGGTGACTATCAAACTCCTATTTGAAATGAGAGAACTAAGCAATTTAGCTGAGCAAGATTGAAACTGGAGGCTTGTCTGGAAACAACAAGCAGAGTAGTGTTCTTAAAAATTCTGTTATGTCTTGGACAGAAACCCACATTTGTTCCTTACTGTCACTGTTCTCGTCTTCATTACTCATGTTCTTCCCTCAAAATTTTCCAAATAAATGGTGTTACAACTGTCAGAGCTGAATCCCACTCTTACTCTCCTGCCATGGAGGAGTTTGCAGGCTGCATGCACATGGCTTCACTAACAATCATGATGGCTCTTCCATGGCATTTTGCGGAGAGGGTGGGAAGCTCTAAGCCCAGCAGAGACGTGGGCTGAGAAAATGTAACAGGGAAGGAGGAAGGAAGGAGGAGATGGGAGAGCAGTAAGAGAAAGAGGAGCCCTCCTCTGCTGCTGCTTGCTTCAAGAATGAGATGAATCTGTTTAATCTCTGGTTTGATGACAGCTTTTGAGGCACTCAGTCAGGTTTTTTTTTCTTTTCATGAAGCACCCATCACACCAACAGACTGACATTTATGATCTCAGCTGTCTGTGCAAACACCAGTAAGAGCAATAATTAATGAACCCTCAAACATCACTGCCATCTCCTCTGAAACTATTCTAAAAGGAGCTTGAGCTGTTAAAACCTCTGTCCATGAAGAAACTTGCATGGTCACAGACAATAACTACATAACAGGGATTAACTAAAGTTTGAGCAGTATCTTCTTGCCAGTTTCTAGATTTGAGGTTTTTTTTTTTCCTTCGTTATTCCATTTTTAGGTGAGGGATTACTTAATTCCCTGGCATGTTGACTATGCATTAGAAATTTCATCTAGAGGAAACTGCTCTTTACAAATCCTTCTTATCACATTTACCAGAATCATCATTTAAAATTATCTCTTCTGCTTCAAATGAACCTAAAATTAACACAGTTGTTCCAAAACCCATTTGCTTGTTAACTATTAATGAAGAGACAGAAATTCAAGATTAACATCTTATGAGCCAAGTTTAACAACTGCGACCACCTCAGTTCCTCCCTGTTGCTGTATAATGCTGTGGAAACAGTTATTTTGAAACTCTGATATTTACATTGAGATGAACATCTCATCCCCTCATGCAATCAAGACTGCATCTCAAAGCTGTGTCAGAAACTTAAGCGTGCATCTCTTTGGAAGCACTCATGCTCATAAGAAATTAATTTCTTTTGTGAACTCACCTCAATTTTTCTTAAAACACTAGAGACAGATGTCTCAAAAATTGTTACATAAATCCTTCAGTAACATTTAACCACACAATGTTTTCTAATATCATCGCAGTACCCTTAGCATCACCATTTCACTGATTTATTCCTCCCCCCCGCCAGAGTTTAAAAGCAATTGCACTAAAACTCATTGTCCCTAAACAATGTGGAGTGGAGAGACTGTACAGGAATAGTCCCTATGGAACTCAAGTCCTGTCAGCCCCTTCTTTGCCTCAGGAGGCTCCCGGTGAAATCACTCTGGAGACTATAAAAAACCCCCAGAAGTTGCATTATAGAAGTTATTATTTCTATATCAATTACCAAAACCATTCAACAGTAGTTGTTTCCAGCCCTAATGAGTAAAAACAAGCAGCCAAACAACAACAAAACCACCCCAACAACTTTTAGCCTAGCTGTTTGAGATGCGTAATGGAAAGAGTTGCTGCAAGACGTTTCAAATATGAAACATGACTGAGGTGCTTCAAACTCTGCCAGCAAAACTCTCCATTCCCCTTTGCAATAGAGATGAAGAAAAAGGCTTCCATTACAGACAGTGACTTAAAATGTTCGGTTTTTTAATGAACACTAAAAAACAGCGAAAAAATGAAATTTAGCATGTATATTGCTTTTGAGTGTAAGCATTGATTTTGAGCATGGCTTAATTTTCCCAAAATGAGAGCTGGCACACATGATGCACGTGTTGCAAGGAAAGAAGAGGAGAATCAAACTTGTGCAGTAACCAAGCCCTTTGCTAGCATAGTGAAAACAAGCATTTGTGAAACACAAAGATGACCACTCCAGAGCATCACAAAACTTGTGTACGTGGCTAACTGACAGCATGTCTTACAGCGCACAAGTACAGTGCTATGCGTAAGCAAATATGCTGCCTAACAGCGTAGGGCTGTGGCTGAGCTAACGCAGCTAACACAGCCTAGCAGCTCCAGCTGATTTGAATCCGGACAACCTGACACACAGGCAAGGCAAGGTGGGTCCCCCGGCCACCAGTCACCCCCCAGAAAGCAGCCTGGCCTGGTGCGGAGGGGAGGTCAGCCACCGCTAAAGGTTACTTCAATAGGGACACTGATTTGCCTCGTGTCACAGGTGTACCCCCTCCAAGTACTATGCTGCCAGTTTTCACAAAACCCACATGTGGGATTAGTGTGTTCAAGACCTTGATACCTTTGTTAAATTTGATTAAAATAATCCAAGAGATTCACAAGTTATTGCAGAACAAACTATGGGGACCTTATTTCCTTAGGAAAACAGTCAACAGCCCCCCTGCCCAGTGGTTTACGTGCATCAACCTAATTCGTATTTCTTATTACCAAACTTCAAAACTTAACACTCTCTAGTTAAAATTTTATATATGTATGTGAATGAGTATTAATGCATGTATTATTGATGGCATACGTCTTCAGGAAAACAGAAAAATGTTGAGCATAACCATATAATTTTAGAACATTCCACTTATAGACAAGAAAACACTTTTTTACTGTAGGGGAGACCCGAGACTGGCACAGGTTGTCCAAGGGGGTGGTGGAGGCTCCATCCTCAGAGGTGCTCAAAACCTGACCGGACACGGCCCCCAGCCTGCTCTAGGTGACCCTGCTCTGAGCAAGGAGGTTGGACCAGACCGTCTCCAGGCGCCCCTTCTACCCTCAGACATTCTGTAATTCTGAGATTCATGAACGGGGGAAAAAAAAAAATCATATACTAATTCCTTCCTACCTCTCACATTTTTTGTTTTCCTCTGAACCTGTATTGTTGGTACTATCATCCATCAAAAAGGGAGTATACTGTACTGCAGTGTAACTTAATGAGGCTATTAACTACCATCTCTAATGAAACGGAAGAGACTAATCTAGTGCCAGTAACCCAGATGAATGAAATGCATATTGAAAATTGTATGACAAATAGTGAGCTACATAGGCTACTGCATACATTTGAGCTAAGTCACAATTAGAAAACGTGTGAAAATGCCTATTATCCTTTCTTGTCAATAAATTTCCTAATTGCTAAATTAAGTGAAAAGTTTTCAACTCCTATTTAGGCTCCTGTACTACATCCGGTTTATTGATAAATTCTTGCATTACTCTCCCCTACACTCTCTGATGTCAGAATGTCTTTAGTTAATGGAAATGTTCATTTATTTCTCAAACATTTTTACTTATATACCCAATTGATTCAAACAAGTTCGTATTTAAATGTATTCAGCCACCTGTACTGTACAGTTCCTTTGATGGATTAACTTAGGGCATTTCAATCAGTTGAAACATTTCCTAAGGCAATGGCCACCCCTATTGCTGCTGGCTGAAAGAAGGATCTTGTTTATTTAGGAGATGAGGCGAGTGGGGTTCCTTTCCTGAATTACATCAACAGGCCAAGTCCGTAAACCTCCGGAGCCCACAACAACGGATGAGTTTGTGGAGAGAGCGCAGGTTGGACAGTCCTGCTGAGCACTCGGCCTGGTGCTCGCAGCCCATCTCTTGCTACAAGGGTAAACACCTGAAGAACGTGTTTAAAAACAGCTGCTGACAGCAAAATCATACACAGATAGCGACTGCTAATGCATGCAGGCACGAGACTGAACTCCCGTTGTCTTGATTACTGGGGGCAATTTATGCAGTGTAGAAGCTTGATACTATTCTAAGGATATTAAGGGAGGCTGGTTTGGGTGGTCGTTGTTTTTTAATAGCTGACAAACAGCATCTCAAGCCCTTCATATATTCAGACTATTACAAAGAACGAACCTTGAAAAGGGCAGAAGAGAAAAAAGGCCACAATGCTAAGCTCACTAGTTTTCAAAAAAATATTTTACAGGTGTCAATTTGAACTTATTTTCTCATTATTAAATTATGTATTTGAGCAGCATAGGGTTAGGGTTGGGAGAGGAACAAAGGCAGATTCTGGTGACAGTTAAAGTTGGGGAACAAATGATATCATAGGTGGCCTGAATAATCAGAACAGGATTATTAAGTGAAGGAGTAATGCACAAATACAGATAGCTAAATGGAAGAACAGAAACACAAGAAGGAAGAAGAAAGCTGTAACACAGGAATATACATGATGAAAAAGTTATGAAGGCAAATCATGAACAACCTGGCCATTCCACAGCACCTGAGCTATTCAAATATGTATATTTACATATATGAATATGTATGTACAAACACATACAAATAAGCTTACACTGGTTCTGATAAAATGGGAAATTCAAAAGCATTCAGCAATATCATAGTTTTGTTTCTGCTGGCTTTAATGAGAGCCCTCTTATGCTTTGTGAAATTCTCTAATACTGGATTAACAAGAATAGATAATGCTATAAATATTGCATATCTGCTAGTCAGCTCAAGAGTGCATAAATAAGTGTGCTGCTCTGCTTCAAAATCCTAGTAGTGTACTCCAGCTATGTCCTCATCAATCAGATGGTACACAGTATGCAGGAAGGTAATTCTTCAAACTAATAGCCTAAAACCAGTTCTATATAGAAACTACTTGCTCTGTTATTTTTCATTCATACACTGAGTTTTTCTTAGTACACCCTTCCCCCCATTGGTGTAATGAGGGTTTTCCAAGGCTAAGACACAGATTCAGAAGAGGAATTGTAAAGAACTCTTGCCTGCTAGCAGTGAAAAAAAATATATTTTCAATATTTATCTTTCAAAAAACTTATTTGTCATTAACTGCAGAACCTCAGTGATGCCATTAGCAACAGAACTCTTGCAATGAGAGGCTATAATTCCAAGGACTGTAACTGATTAATGTTAAGGAAAAAACCTAAGATCTCTTGTATTTTGATAAAAATTTTACTGAATGCATTAAGAGTAGGTTCTGAAATGTACAGCTAATCTATCTTCAAAAACCACTTGGTTTTGATTCAGTTATTTTAAATAAAGCTTGAAAATCCGTTTGTATTTTGATTGTGTTACTTTTTCTAGCAATTTTTGTGGGGAAAAAACAACCAGCCCTGGCATAGCAGACAATTTCTGTACACCTGATTGCTGTCTACCATACATCAGAAGTCAGGCTGGTTTACTGGGCAGTTCTTACTGTTTTAGGAAGCATCTACACTAACCTGAACCAAAGCCCAGATCTACACAAGGGGAGAAGTAGAACAGAGCAGTGAAATTCAGAGGATGCAACAGTACATGCACTGTCTTTTATCTTACATCCAGCTCTTTTTCAACCCACTTCTGCCTCAAGATGTTGGTCTCATTAGTTATTCCCTGAAGTTTATGCTTTGGAAAATAATTTGGAACGGGAATAGGAAAAAGAGGTAACTTGTTTGCACGACAATTCAGTGAAAATACAAATATTTATAAAACCCTTACTTTGTAGGAAGATACACTTTCCCCTGTGTACGCTCAACAGACTTAAGGATACTTCCAAGAGACCCTAAAATTACTTCCACATATTTTTAAGGTCCTTATGAAAATTAATATCTGAATGGAAACTAGTGAAAACTTGTACTTAAAAACTGTCTGATGCTCACTGAAATCATTAGTCAGAATAGATGCCTTCACTGAGAGTCAGATGAAACCTTTGAGGCACTGCCCTCACATCAAAAAGTACAGCAATAACAGGATCATGGATTAGCTCCCTGCATGTTACATGTGTTTTAATTCAAGATAGTAAAAAAAAAAAAAAAAATTCAAAAGCAAATGTAAGTGGCTATGTGTTTTTAAGTATATTTCAGGCCAGTTATTTAATGCTGAACTTGTTAAAAAAACCTCCAGTGCAATAAAATAACAAATTTAAAAGGTAAAAAGCTGTGTCTCATTTGCTAAAGCATACCAGTAAGAAAGTTGTCTGACCTGTACAGATCAGATGAAGGTGCTGACTGCAACACACTGAGGTAAAACCAATTCAGTTCTTCAGGCTGACAGGAGCGGAGTTCCTCACAGATTTTGAAGTTAATGATCTCAACTATTCATTGCGACATTCTCCATATTGTCTTGCTATTGGGCAAGCCCAATTGAAATTAAAGGAAACCCTAAGCTCCATCAATCCTGTTCCAATATATATTTTTATTAAGTTTTAGGAAGGGGTTGCAGGTGGGAAATGCAAGACATGTAACCCTGATTTCTTTTACCCTTGAAATTAATGAAGATGTGGTTTATTTAAAGTTATGAGCTGCAATTTTGTTATTTGGGAATGGCTTTCCAGCAGTCTGTGAGTTGATGCTGGTAATGAAACAAGGAATTCAGAGCTGTTGGGAGCATAATGCCAAGTAAGCTTAACGGATATATATTCTCTAATAATAACTATGTACCTACTGTCAAAGGTCAGTTAACTGATCAAAGAGCTCCTGATAGTTCTGAAAACTAAACATGGCATGAAACCACGAAAAAAATATTCAAGGTAAAGTTGTTTCATTTTAATCAAAATATACATAAAGAATAAAATATTAACTCTTCCGTTTCAATGAATTCGAGGACAAATCCTTTGTCATAATTCCCTAAGACTTTAATATAAAGATGTGGTCATAACTGAATTTTAAAAGATAATGATCTTAAAAACATACAATTTTGTATTTGGCAAGAATGTCACCAACCAGACTGAAACCCACCTATCAGACCATAGAGAAAAAGTGGTGAGAAAGGATAAGGGCAGCAGCACACATTTTTTCAGGACAGGAGAGTATCTTCGCTTATCCTGCTCATGGCCACTCAGAACCCTGCTGCAAGGACCGTTCTCCCAGCTCTTTGCTTTGCATTGACCATCCCAACTCTCCCACCCTTCCAAGAGTCTCTCTCCTGGCTCTTTGCAATGCTTGAGGCACTAACCGCTCGCCTGTACTTCTAGAGCCTACCTGCCTCAGCTCTCATTAAGTGCTATGAATGCTATTGAGATTAGACTTTAATCACTCAGATTGTGCTTTTTTTCTGGTAGTGTCATTGAAAAAAATTAGGTTGGAAGGGATTTCTGGGGGTCACCTAGTCCAGCCTCCGGCTTGATGCAGAGTAAACATCAAAGCTGGTTTGCAACCCTGGTTGCTCAGGGCCTGGTTCAGGCCATGTTCAAAAATTTTCAAGGACTAGGATTTCGCAGCCTCTGTGGGTACCTGTCCCAGTGCCAACTAGAGGGCAAAAATCCCTCCCTTGATCTCCCTTGATCCCTTCCTAACACAGATAATCTGGAGACAGTGTCTACTCTTCTCCTATCATCTGGTACTACCTTTAATTCGACATTCGAAATAACTTTCCTACTGTCTTACAATTCAATGTGAACTCAAGAGATCCACCTGTCCTCTTGACTTAAGCACATTTTCCTCAAAGTTGTTCTACTTTGAATGTGGTCTTTTTCATAATGGGATTCAGGATATGGAAATGAAAACAGACGAAAAATTTGAATCAAGAGCAGCAAAAAGAGATACAGACAAGTGAAAGCTGAGGAATGAACTTACAAGTAATCAAAAAAAGTCTTAAAGGGGCTATTTGGTGAAGAAAGAACGAAAAAGGAAGGTTCAAGGGCATATCCGAACAGCACAAAGGATAAGAGAAGATGAATTTGGGTGATTTAAGAGGATAAAGGTAGTAGGAGTAACAGTTTTAAGCACCTGAAGGACATTCTCTATTAGGATGCTGGACTTGAAAACTTAGACTCTGAATGAACTGCCAACATGGTACTGACCTCAGATCATTGGGAGTATTATGAGGTACACAGAGGTGTGTCTCAGCACCTGCTGGGAGGTTATATAGGCCAGCAGACCCTTATTCCCCATCCACATATACATTTTGATTATTATTTTTTAATTCTATCATACTGGGTCTTTTTTTCCTCCTCACAAGGGAGGAAAAGCTTGTTTCTCATAACCTATGTATGCCTGTATAACCAAAATCTACTTAAATTGGTACACATTCCTGCCATTCACACTAGCATACACCGATCCCACTTTCTGCACGAGGCAGCTAACTACAAAGATTCGCTGATATACCACACAATGGGAAAGCAGCAATCCTCTTGTTTCTGAGGTCTTCCTGTTGTCTTTAGAAAGGATGCATTAGTAACATGGAGATCGTGAGTGAGTGCCTTACATGCTCTTAAGAGAATTAATCTGTGTTATTATGGTTTTGGGGAATACAATGTTATAAAATAAGAAACATTAATAAGCGTATAAATTATCATATTAATCTACTTATCCTATTCCATAACAGTAAGGCCAGAAATCCTTTCATGAATGGCTTCAACAGATTGATTAGAAAAAGGAGTTATTCCTAAATAGGAATGACTAGCACATTTTAGAGCCACCTTCAAAACACTGTCTGTAGGTATTTCTAATTCATCTATACACATGTGAAATAGGGCTTCCACAGTCACATTACATTTTTTGTCCCTTTGGCTACTTCAACTATCTAGCTTCCTCACTTCATGAACGATGCAAAGGAAAGGAACACCTGGGAACCGGTAAGTATGAAAGTTATTTTCAAAGAAATACCAACTATGAAAAGGATGAGTTTCCATTCATCTCAGTTTAGTGTACTTTAAAGTACCTGTAAGTACCTGTAAAGTGCCTGTACTTTACAGGCAGATGTAAGTATTCCTGTCCTAATACTCCTGTCCTAATATCGTAAGATGATAAAAAAATAATCTATTTATTTTATCCTGTACTGAACAGACAAGGATAGGAGTGACTGTTTTCACATGCTGTCATGCTGCTCCACACCTTTTCATTTCTGAATGTTGTATTTTTTCCACTACTCAGAAGAAAATTCTCTTCAGAAGTAAACTGCATGAGTGATTAATGTATGAACTATGAAGATGCTTACAAAACTTCTCTTTAGATTAAAGCAAGTACAGGCTAAATTTCAAGGCATTTTTTTCACTATGGTTTAGTAAAGAGATGATTTAGATGTCTAGCACAGAAATGTGCTAGACTCCATGATAGATAAAAGTTAAAGAAAGACTTTTTTGTGAATATTACCAATTACTGCGTGCTAACAAGCGGAAGTTTTTGTAACTCAGAGGCAAGGATATAGCTGACTTTTAACAAACTTTTTGATATATTGACCCCAAGCCCATCTCTTTGGATTCTCCAACCACACTGGTTATAACATGTTTAGTCTAAAACGCATGGGATGCACCTAGTGTAAAAGATCGTTCAGGTGACCATATCCACTATTTCTAATGAATGAGGATGATTTTGTAAAGTTGAACAAGGTGAGAGTGAAAATAAATCCTACAATTGCAGCAAGTCCTTAAATTTGTTTACAAATTAGACTATTTGATCCTTACCATTAGGAGGATTTTAATCTACAATAATCATAACACTTTGCGAAAGCTCTTAGATAACCAGTTCTGGCAACTGGTGCAAAGCGTATGTGCAAAAAAGCAAGCTTAAGTATATCTGCTCAAGCTCCTTTGAGCAGGAGAGGAAACCAATTTGTCCATCCAGATAGATACGGAGCACAGAACAGATAACACAACACATCACAGAAATAGGCAATAAGATGAGATAGTAAAAACCCATCAACATACATCATCTGATCATGGTACGGTGTCATCTCCCAGCCTCTATTAGCTCTTGCTGCAACAGTGCAAGTCCCAGACACTTTATCCTGTTTATAATTGCTGATGAGCAGTAATAAGGCCTCCATGCCTCAGCTCCTGTCTGTTCCACTTCAGTGCCCACCTATTAGGTTATAACTTTTATTTACAGCCTTGCTTGATGCGCTGTTCTATTAGTACAGTTGGAAACTGAGCGGGGGGGGAGGGGGGGGGGAAGAGCGTCTCTAATGGGCACTATTATTGCCAGGGCTGTGTGATTTATTATGCTGCTCGAAGGCTGTTCTATCATTACTTTCCTGTCGGTTAGAGAGCTCCAAGAAGGTTGGATTTCTAACACGGTGCCCTCCAGAAGTCAAACACTAAAGAACACCTTAAAAGTCCCTTGGAACACCAATGAAAAGCATACCTCAAAGTTGGTTTAATGTTATAAACCCCCTTCCATAATCTTTTGTATATTTTTTGCTCAGGAGCTTAACACATTAAAAAAAAAAATTCTAATTAGTGGTGTACCAGGTCTTTTTGTCCTTACTCAATACATAAAGATTGATAAAAAATGATCACACAAAAGTAATGGTTTCTTGGTTTTGGCTCTAGCTGAAAATTTGTGTACTTCTATTTCCACAACCTGCCCTTTCTGTAACTCTTAAAAGGCTTTCCTTTCAATTATATAGGTTCATCCTCAAAGTGTTTAGATTTCTGGCACCGCTACAATCAAGCACATGACTTAGTTTGAGAACATCAATAAACCCGAAACGTCAAAAAGGACCATACACTGGCTTAACTGCTTTGCTCAAGCAGTGGAGGAATTATTTGCATCTTCTACACTCAAATTTTAAACTAGAAAAAGCATAGAGCAATGAGACAGATACTGTAATCTCACATAATATAAATACCACCACACCCATCTAGGACAGATATGCTCATAAAATGCGAGCTACCTGCACATATAACTATACAGAATATTAAAGATGCATGTTCCTCGTGAACTGCTACTGAGAAATAAAGTACTTAAAAACTCACCGACTTTATGGATATAGTGTATGAATTGATTGCATCATTACTGCATTTTATCTGCCTGTTTCTACTGCCCTCTCTACTGCACAATTAAAAATTAACTGAGCGCACTCACACAGTTCCACCAATTTTTTTCCAGGTTTCTTTAAGCTGCACAAAAATGTTTTAATATCTGGCTGTTTAGAATTGAGTATTAAATCATCTTTAAGTTGTGCAGCAGAAAAGGAAGAGTAATATGCCACTTAGTACTGCACTTTCACGACACGGGCACCCAATATAAATGGGATCTGGATGCCCTCCTGACTAGAGTAAGCCTCAAAGTATCTGCCATCAATCATAGCATTACCTAACCTATAGAAGCTATACACCAGGCCACACAGTCCCATCTTTTTTCCTACAAAATCTTCAGACCGCTGGCTCTTAAAAACCTTTGAGGCATCATCCAAGCTAATGATTGCAAGGCTTTATTCATTCTTTTCATTATAATCCTTGTCCTATGGGCACACTTTGGAATAGAAATACTTTTTACCACAGCGATGATTCTGGTGAACAGGAGGAGGAAAAAACCCACTATTTGGTGTCATAATACAATTTTTTATCTGAACAGCTCCTCCAGCATGCAAGTTGACAACTGCATGAGGTAAAAACTCTTTTTTTTGTAAGAGAACTTTTCTTGTGTCTTGGCAGATTTATTGTTTTGATCTTTCTTCAACAGTTACATTAATGCTAATAAAATATGAAAGGTTTATGTCTTCCTTAATATCCTCCTGATGGGAACCTGCATGCAAGATAAGTAGGTCAAACATCTAATTTTCTGTCTCAAATGCTGATATATGGCAGACTTCAGGGAAAAACTATGCTTGAAGGGGGAAAAAAATTACACAGATGAATTCCACTGAAACATTCTTCCTTCAAAGCTCTTCCAAGCAGAAAAAATGTAGAATACTTACAGAAAAGAGGCTTATACACAATGTGTAGTATTGACAAATATTGCTTGTATCACTTAAATAGCTTCCTAGGAAGGGACACTAAGCTGAAGTGAATGTAGTGTGAAATATTCACCTACATATTCTGCTGCTTATGCCTGAAGATGTCACACCATTTCTGGGTAATATTTGGTAGCCAATGTTTTCTTGTAAATTCCCATATTTATCTGGATTCCCAAATGCAGACTTTGAAAACATGGTAATTTATTTTAAAAACGAAAGTTTGCTGGAAATTCAAGCTCTGGAGAAGAAAATTGTAACTGCTGGTAACAGGTTTATTAGTGTAAGGGACTACAAACAAAATATGCAGATCACTGAGCAAATAATGTAAAAAACATTGGGGGAAAATGAGGTAATATAAAATCATTAGGTTTAGTTGACTGAAGATGAAACTTGTGGCATCAGATTAAGAAGATCTAATTTTCTTGCTAAACACACCAAATGATTAACATACAAGCATGTAGGGACCAAACATTAGCATAAACTGAAAATAAGAGAATTACTGAGCAAAGTTAGCCAACCATTTAATGGATATTTTTCAACATGTCTAGTAGCTTCATCTGCTTTATTCTAAGGAGCTTTTACTGTTGCCATTTGACACTCCAAATAGCGGACTTACTTGCCTTTTTGCTAACCACAAGCACATTTTTTTAAACATTCATATAGTACTCTCAGTTTTCAGTATCTATAGCATCATAGAAAGCTTTTAAATTACCCTGCAATGAAAACCAGAGTTAAACATTACAACAGCTAAAGTATAAAGAAAATACAATTTAGTAATATCATGAGCAAAGCAGATCAGTTTGCAAGGGATACAGCGGCAAACATTCTTTCTTGTTTAGGTACACCGCAGTGGCTACATACAAAAGAAAATCCACGGTCTTCCTCTTCTGGAGAAATTGAATCCAGTATCTTCCAGCGCCAAACTTAGAGAGGTCTTTGGCAAACCATACTGACAACATTGTCACAGATTATCATGCATCACTTGAGAGGTCTGCACCAAGTGCAAGGTAATGTAGTTTCTCTTTAACCTTCCTTCACTGCAGACCAAGCCAACTTGCATCATCACACATTCGCTGCAAGCTAACAACATGCATACATGGAATAACTACAGTTCAGCTAAACATTCAGTAATTTGAAACACTTTTTGAAAGAACGACTTCAGAGGAAATTTACCTTGAACTCCTGAAAGAATAAGAGCCCTTAATCAAACAGAAATACCCTTCCTTTCTGCACGCTCAATTGGTACATAAATGCAAATATAGGCAAAAATTAGTTTGGAAACACAGACTGCTAGAACATTACCACTATCTAGACGCCTGCCACTGCCACTTCGCAGGAGGTTATGGCTTCCCATAGTGGTACTGATGGAAAGGATTGTATGAGCTCTCCTTAATCCATGCAAAACCAAATTCTGAAAAAGGTCTGAGCCAATGCGGGTAGCTTGGCTGCCTGCCTGAATGAGTGCTCACACGATTCTTCGTGACAGATCTGCTGCAGAAGCAGAAACTTCAGCCCGGCAATGACCTATCTTGTCACTATTAACACTAGCTCTGTGAGAGATGTTCCATCTATATCCTCCATGGAGAAATAAAGTCATCAAAAGGACCCAAAGCAGGTAAAATTTAGTCTCAACACAAACATCAGCTGTCTATACTGCACCTTCGATCAGGGAAAGTAAAGTCAACATACTCCAAACAGTTTTCTACTCAATACTTTGCATTTAAAGGGGGATTTCCAGAACGCTATCACAATCACTAGACTTAAATCAAACCGATTACTCCTGTATGTCTCATGTTTACAAAGATTAACTGAAAACTAGTATATTTACAGAATTATGTTTAACAGGTCTCTGAGATGAACTATCTGCCATACAGATCCCTTTATATATAAGCATTTCTGACAGCAAAGCAACAATATTTATTTTCATTTGGTGTTCACCAGATATAGTTACTATCCTTGACTATTGAACTATAACCATAGAGCTATATGTCATGCCAAATCAATTTCTTGACCCCCACAAAACACATACCTGAGTCGCAAGATCTTTTGGTTGGTGTGGTTAACGAGGCATGAGCTGTACCTGTGCATGGCCCACCTGGAAACAGAGAAGATCATATATCTCAAAATACCACCTATATTTAACATTTACAACCACATCAAGATTATACTTAGGAATATAAAACGCTGAGGAGCACTTGTCTTTGGAAAGCACATATGGAAGTCGTCTACTATTCTCAGTATTTCTTTCCCAGTCAAATCCAAGTATGTCTTGCACTGAAAAAATAGATGAGAAGTTGGGACAAAAAGACAAGTTATATCATACTTTATATTCCAAGAGGCAGTATTAGGAAAATATACACTGTAATTGCCATTTTTCCAGCGTTGACAAAGGTACTGTTTATGTCGGAACAAAGCTAGAAACGTATCTAACTAACCCACAAGTAACACAAGGGACGAAGGGATCGCTTCCCTGATGTCAACAGAAACCTTGTCACTGACTCCAGTGAGATAACAACTTTGCCTCTTATCTTGTTCTCATTATGTTTTCAAAGTGTGGCAAAGCATATGCTAACAAACTCTTTCCATGTTTAAGTTTTTTTGTTGAACTCTGGAATCTGGTTGGTAGTAAATTGCTTTCTGGCTTTTTTCTTAACATGCATCATCGTTGAAGAGTTCTCCAGAGATCTTGTTAAAATAGCAACCAATTGAGTGTACTCAGTGACTTGCAGTAAAAATAAATAAATAAAAAAAAAAAAACCCCGTATAGTGAAGCCAAGACAAATTGGCAGTAGCATTACCAGTGGTAATAACACATCATAGCTTTGATAATTGGATATTATAAATTGGATGATGCTGGAGAGCCTGAAATTAAGTTAGATCTAGTAGAGTTTGGCTATCAAAATACCAATAATCAAGTTTGCACTGGACTGCTGCGGATATAGTAGATGCTGGAAATACAACAGAGCTTAGTATGACAGGATAACCTTTAACATAAGTCTTCACGCCCTGAAAAACATTTTTTCCCTTAATTTTTTTTCAGTCTTTGCATATCTGGAAAGCAGCGCTGTGGCTTTGGCAATGTTTTTCTCTTTTCAAATATTTTCAAGTCTGGCCTGGTAGTAAGCTGTTTCTTTTTGCTTCCCTCCAAGATGCTCCCCCTTCAAGTTTTTCTTTCATTTCTATTTTTCAGTAAGTATCAGGTCTTGGGTAACTTTGTCACCTGTAAAACTCATGGCATTGTAACACTACAAAAAAAGAAAAGCAACTTCTGCAATCGGGAGGGAAAGGTTTGAGGAAATTATTTCGGTGCATTTGATTTCAATGAAATGCACTCGGGAGCAAAGATCTCACAAGTTTTACACTTTCAGTTTTCCAGAGAAGGACTGATAAACTGCTGGAGTTTTCCGTTATCCCAAAAAGTCCTTCTGGCAACATACACCATTTCATAACCGTGCAACAGGTAATATCTTTAAAGGGGTGGTTACAAAGGCCAACAAGCCAGTGTTTGGCCTGCAGGCGAACGCCGAGGCCACTCAATAGGGCCTGGCCCGAGGTTAAGCCCCGCGAACAGGACACGGGAAGCTACCGAACACGACCGAGGAAACGGCTGCCCGAGACAGGCAACAGCACAGGCGGCTGGCGGAAGTTACAGACAGCGCTGTGCGGGAGGGCTGGATTTTGCAGGCTGGTAAGCAGCGCGCTGGTGAGAAATGGCTGAACTCCGCAGGAGCGGTGGGGACCTCTCTGCAGAGTCAAGTCTGCGTGTGAGAAGAGCCAAGCTTGCTTCGGCAGCGAGGAGGACTGGGAGGCGTGGGCCGGGTGCCTTCCCTGGCCAACACGAAAACATCCCGGATGGACGGATCGAGCATCCCGGTATCACCATGTTGGTGCCCGCGCCAGGCCTGACAGCACTGGCAAGCAACAACCGCTTTGCAACAACCAGAAATGGTCAAGTAAGCTCCAATCATTTTTTACAACGTATCTTTTTCTAGGCTAGGATATAAAAAAAAGAAAATATCAGCTTGATCTAGGTAAGTAACACTCTCATAAAAAGCTCAAAAAAATGCCTAGTCTAAGGTTTGGTGCATTTGGTAAGAAAATGAATACTGCAACAGAACCCTTACGAGGTTTTCCATTGAAACCTTTTGGATATTCAAAAAATTACACAGCAGGTCTGTTAAGTCAGTCTCAACTTTCAAAGACCAAGCATATAGTATTTGGTTTCAACATAGAATTTGGATAAACAATATATACAACAGAATGTGGAACGTATCAAAATATATTTCAACAGGGTATGGAATTTCAGTGAACTGACTTTAGACCACAGCTGCCTCTTAAGATGCAGCAGCTCTTCTTTAAATAATTTTAGTTACATTCTCCCAGTTTTCACTGAATAGACATTGACAGGCATCATTCACTGTGGACTATCAAGTAAGGCTAATCCTTGCAATTATTGCACAGTAAATATTTACACTAGTTGATACTTTCAGCATCCAACTATATGTAAGATCTTTATTTCTCACTCTCTAAAGTACAGTAAGTCGGTATGTATTCTGCACTTCCCTGTGTCAGAGTTTTTCTTTTATTTAATCTTCCCTCATGAGGTATTACTTTCATATAGCTTTGATTTGTCTAGCACAGCCCTAGAGTTTCAAAAAAGAGTATCTTGGGGATTTGCATGCACGTACACCAGTGCCTAATAACCAGCCAAGGCTGCATGTCCTTTGCAGCACTTCCTTCTGCTACTGTTTTTGTTCCACCATTAAAAATGTCATGCATAATTCAATACTATGTAGTGTGGGCTTGGCTGTGCAATTCTATGTGGAAGTAATTATGTTGAATCTTTTAGTATACATAGCGGCTAATACAGCATCTTTGTATTATTTGAAACAGGGCAGTATGTTATCCGCCGTTTTGATAAAAATTCTGCATGAAAGAAAAGGGAAGTCAGGTAAGAGTAGAACACCACTCCTTCGTAGCTATACACAAAGGTAGGCTTATTACTCAGCATGATTCAGGATATATCTGCACTTCCATTCCCCCAAAAAATAAGTGTTTCAAGGGAATTTAACTGTGGTGCGTAAAACGCTTCAGTGCACAGCGAAAGGCCAGACACATCTAGCTTCTAACATAACCCACAGGGCTGTAGACTGCTATTTTTTCTCAGCACAAACAAGAGATTAAAACGGAAGAATAAAGATATCTTTCTACTCTATATCCAATTAACAGATTAAACAATAGCTTCTGCTCCTATTTTTTTCCAGTGTCTGGTTTCTGGCATTTGCAACTCCTCTTCCAAACAAAAGCAGCCACTGCCCAGCAATAATGTAATCCCCAGAGAAGATGATTAAAAATGAAAAAATACTAAAAGCTACTGAAGAAGTTAGAAGAATTGTGAGAATCACCGAGTTTGCAAATTCAAACACAGAATTAATAAAGGATAAAACAAGATCCTTTAACTCGAACATTATCATATATTAAAACAAATGGTCTTGTTAATGTAGCTGCTATGTTTTTGGATTCTGATATCCCTGGCTTTCTGTAACTTACTTTTAATCGTACTCTAAATATATCAATTTGGAAAAACAGGTTCAAAACCAGTTTCTCTGCTAACTCTCCGAAGTAGTAAAATTTTATATATTACTTACATGCCTATATATATGTTAATATTGTTATTGTTTACTATTATAGACTATTATAATTTGTGAATGTTTAAATTGACCTTTAGAATGTCTTTCTGCATTGTCCACTTCCCTTCCTGAAAGACGGTAACAATTGCCAAGTAGCACCTGTCCTGCAAGACATACCCTGAGTCAGGGTAACTTCTTATTTCCCCTTCCTGAAGTTTTTGTAAAGTGAAGCGATTCCACTCAGTCAGAACTTCCTGCGCAGGAAAAAGTGAATACTAGGGTAAGCCCCCTCTTTTTGCTGTTCGAGGAAGTGCTAAGTTTGAACCAAGAGTACGTGTGTCAGGTGTATTTGAACAGCACTTGGAAGCACTTATGGAGCAGAGGAAGAGAAGCAAAATGGAGCGAAACCAAGCTTGCACAAGAGTACAAAGTCTAAGATCACAATAGTACACGGAAACGATTACAGAGAACGCAAAAACTGCGAGTCAGCTAATGAACAAATATCAAAAATAAGTGAAGGAGCCTGAAGCTCAGTAACATTTGATCAGAGTGACATAAGCATGTCTGAACACTGCTTTGAACTTTCCGTACCGTGATGGTTCTTTCCGACAAAAAGCACAGCAACTCCCTGCATGCAACGGGCTGGAAGAGGGTAATAAGTACGAGCTGAATTTCCTTGGACAGCAGTGTTGTAGCAAGGACAGGGAGAACTTAACAGCTATTTGCAATACAGGAAAGGACCCATCTTTGGAAACCTGTCCAAACCAGTAATCTCGTTGTGTGTTTCCTGAATTGGTACAGACATAATCTAAATAATCTACACAATTGAGTTTGAAAAGAGTCATTGATTACAAACACCAATACATAAACAAACAGGAACATAAATCTCTAAATTCAGTCTGCACAAACAGAATACACACTCTTCAAGGAAAAAAAAGCAAAACAACTTTACACCACTTAAGAACTGCTTGTTTGCTGCAGAATGGGTAAGCTGCATGAAAATTTAAGTTATGTCATTACTAAACAGATAAGAGGATTATATCACATACAAACACATACTTTTTAAATTCTAGTTTTACAAATCTCCCATTATTTATTTTTGTGGATTTTTATCTACATGCAGCTTCTGGAGAAGGAAGTAAAACCTGGACTGCTTTGCTGCTGCTGAACAGCTGCTAAATTTAACAACTATAACAAAGTAAACAGAGACAGGATTCAGATTCCACTTTTTTCCCTGCTATTGTCTTACTTTGTTACTTGCTTTTCCTCGGTTTCCTCATTGGTAAAATAGACACAATACTTTCCTACTTTATGGGTGTCAGTTGAAGTGTAAAAATGTGCTTTTGAAACAGGCAGTTAAATTATATTTTTATAAATAATTTTTACGTAACCTTGATAGCTATGCAGCTCTAACCCACATTTTTCTTATGTGACTGTGTTTCTGTTTCATGTTCCATGGGGTCCTTTCACTTTAATAAATGGGACCCTAGGATACACTGTCTGCTCTGCAGTGTGAAGCGACTATAAATCAGAGGGAACAATTAACAGCGGTACTATGCCGCTGGTCTTCATTATGTTTCAAAATTATCATGCCACAGATGTGGAAAGAAGTGTTCATTCCATAAATTTATGTGCCAGATCTTTGCTTAAGATGTTAGAAGAGGCAGAAATGTCCTTTAAATGAAACTGTGACTGTAAGGATTAGATTGAAACTTACAGAAAGATCCTCACGCCATGAAATGACGATCAAGGCGACATTTCTACTAGACACTGCTTTGTTCAAATTTCTAACTGCCTATATGTTCTGCACTGGCACCTAATACTAGTGGCATTTCTCAAAAGACAACTCAAATAGCCCACAACTTAATCAGGTTTTATATTTGAAAGCATTCTTGCAAATTTCCAGAGAAAAAGTGTTTGCATCAATACATTTGGTTTGATAACAATCCAAATGAAAAACTGAGTTACTGTTAATTTTAACATTAACATTAAAAACAGTACCAAAAGGCTATTTGTACATAGCATCTAATGAAAATAAAGCTAAAAAAAAAAAAATCCCTTAAGATGTAAAACACCTTTTACTATTACCGAACTTAATAAAAGAAAAAGCCTGAGAAAATAGCTAGTTCTTATTCTGTGGCACAGAAATCCAAAGATTTCTGTAATATAGAATATGTATCTGGCTGGTTTTTTTATTAGAGGTGTGTCCCCTCTTGCTCTGATACAAGACACACAAAATTTAGTACAAGAAGAAAGAACATATGACAATCTTGTGAGCTGATAAGTAAAATTAGAATTATTCATCATCACCACCACCTAGCTGCAGTATTCTCAGTTATGTTTGGGTACAAGTTTAATTGCAATATTAAATCATGTAGCTCAGCATAATTTTAACAGTTACTGCATTCTTTTGGATCAGAGAAAAACGTACAAATCGGTATCAGAAGTTGGCAACAAAGCAAATTATTTTCTACAACCATTTGTAACAAGCAAGACAAAAACAGGCAGCTAGCTTGGTCTGTTTATACATTTAATACTTTATAGAAATGGGTATGCATGTAACTTTCAGTCAAAGATGAGCCAGAAAACAAAGTTCCCCATAGCCAGGATTAGGAAAAAAAGACAGGATGTACAAAACTGACTCCTACAATGAGCGACTGAGTTCTCAAAGCCAGGGAATTTAGAAAAGTATGCAATGGATAGCATCCAGTAGCAATTATCATCTTAAAAAAACCACTGTCCTTACTTAAAAGGCACAAAACGCAATTAAGGATATCACAATAATAATTCAAAATATGAAGTCTCTTCAGACTTTACATAGAAAAGCTGTCATCTCTGACTCTACTTACAAACCCAGGCAAAATGCAAAAACTGTGAAGTTGTTATAAATTGGTAGAAACCTCTTGATAGTGTCAGAGAGAAGGCCATTCAACAAAAAAGAAAGAAAGAAAAGAAAGGACGCACTTGTTTATCCATTTTTCATAAGGTTATGTTGAAAAAACTGACGTAAGATTTTTTTTTTTTTATTCCAGAAACAGAAAAAATATCATTACTTTTCTAGTACTATAGCCTATGTGGCTTTTTACACAGTCATGCTTCAACAAGCCATGAAATTCAGAGTAGAAACATCAAATAGGTGCAGTAGAAAAAACAATCTCTCACCTTTCTGCCAGAGATCTTTTACAGAAGCCTGGTGCATCTGTGACTCAGATGTAATACACTTTATGTACGTGAAGTAACTTCACCAAAATAACTTCTTAATCGGGGATATTTCAGTGCTTGCAGCACATGCAAATGCTTAATAAAATAAACAAAGTTTTAAGGCATTCTTCAAACTTGTCTTGCAAATTTAAGTGTTTGAGATAAACTAATGATGTTTTAAACACTTAGCTTGACATGCAACAGTTCAATTCTGGATGGTATACAATAACTAGCCAAAATTTAAAGACATTCAGTCCTGAAAATTCATATTTAGGCATCTAAAATTCAGCACACACAGAGGTAAGGTGTGGTCAGTGATCATCACCTTTTTCCTGAGCTGAAATCTCCAGTGTATTTTTTGATATTTACAGCAATATCTAAGATCTTTGTGTATCTTCTTACAAAGTCTTCAATGCAGAAATGTAGAGCATCTAACTGTTCTAGAAGCATCAGATACTCCTTTTGTCCTTTTTCAATTGTAGTTCTTGCTAATTCAAGGAGGCCAGGAAAGAGTTAAGCACATAATTAAAACAAAATCACGTCAACTGAAGCTAAGAACTACCGAAATATCAAATCTGATGCAGCTGCCAGAGTCGGAGTTGTTCACATTGACATTTCTCCTGTCACATAACAACACAGTTAGTTTTAAACCTGCACAGCGTCAGCTTTAGGTCTAGTCATATAGTGACAGAAAAATAATGTGACAGCCCCAAAGAAAGCAATGAAGGCCTGAAACTAAGCAAAATTATTCCATGTGCGGTGTGACCTTTTCTTTGCCAAAATACACAGAACCTTCCTTAATAAGCTAAATTTTTAAAGAGTGCTGGTGGCTGGAGGTAGGGAGAGAGAGAAGCGAGGGCCATTGTCAAATCCATTTTTTCCCTGTCTGTTAAAAATAAACAAAAATCCTGCCCACCAAACAAGAAAAGGAAATCTTTGACAGAGCAACTGGCTCATATGCTGACTGACACTGAAATAACTACCATTAGGACCTCCTAAATGAAGGGAGGAGATGGAAGGGAAAAATGTGAATAGATGGAAACTATACAAGAACTTGAACGAGAAACTTATCTGCACAGAAAGCAGCAGAAGAACAAACGTTAGACTGATTTAACCATCTGTTAAGAAACAGATCGTTAAAATCCATACAAATCTAGACTTAGTAAAGCTATACCAATATCAAGATACTCCTTGTCTGCAAAGGTTTATTTAAGAAAACTTACTGCAACTGATGAGACCTGAAGGTTCTGGATAGAAAAAGGCAATGCAAGAAGCGGGGGGGGGGGGGGGAGTGGGGAGGGGAGGAATGTATTAGAATTCCCCCCCCCCCAATTGCAACAGCATTTTTTTGAAATTGGTGGTAAGTAATACTTCATAAAAACAAAACACATCTGAAGGAGGAAAAAAAAGTCCTGAAGCTTGCGTCACTGGTCTGGGCATAAATCTAACACATTTTTGTCGTCCGTAACTGTAAGACTGAGAACTACCTTTCATCTACTAGGGGAACAGATATTAATCAGCAAAGCAGCCACTGGGGTAGGTAATTGTTCAGAACTGAGGGTGGCAGGGGATGAAAAGTCGCTACAACCTGGTTGTGTACATAAGACACTCAGGAATGCAAATGCAACTCTCACAAAAAATCAAAACAGTAACGAAAAAAGGCAGAAATACTTGCATATTGTCAAACTGAATTCCTGCAAAATCCAGTCCAAGGAACTTTTCTCCTATATTATTCATTCTGTGTTAAAAAAGCAAATGGCTACTTAAAAACAAGTACAAAAAAAACCCCTCACTTTCTCTGACACAGAATATGAATCTTACCACATGAGATTTTTATGGTTCTCTTCAGTTGTCATAACATAAATGGAATTTGTTAATTCCCTAAATGACTTGCTGCAATTCTGTCCTATCTGTCTACCCTATGGACTCAAGTACTATGGCAAATGCCTTGATGTGAGACTCTTCTCAAAAGCTTGAAAGGGAAGAGAGGGGAGTGGAATGCACCATGAGAATCCTTCCCGAGTACTCCAATCTTTCCACACTTTGATAGGGATTACCATAATTACCCTATACATGGATTTCTGGTGAATTACCACAATTCTATTCAGAACAGCACATAGCTGTACATCATCACATGGCACTGCAAAATATCAATCTTTGAAGAGCACAGCTGTAATGAGAGCAGTGCATGCTTTATAGAACTTGCTGCAAAAGAAATAAATATTGCACAGAAAAAGACACCCTCAAATTAAAATCAAAAAGACATTTAAAGTTTGGGCATTCTTCATTATGGGAAGGAATCTTCTACACTGAGGACATTATCCATCAGAAAAGCTCCATCTGTGTATAATTATTTCTGATAAATGATATTAAACTTCATTAAAGAGATAGTGGGGATGCGAGAGAAGACAGAGAGAGATCAAGCTGTAAATAAATCTCTCCATTGTATTTCATTTAAAATCACCCCAGCAGGAAGTCATAAAGAATTTTTTTATAGGTAATATTTTCAGATGCTCTGCAGGCTGTGCTGCCTAATATCCATCACCTTCAGTGTATGTTCACAAGCTTACAGCAATTCAGAATGAAGGACACTATTTAATTTCCTTCCCTCCTTCCCATCCCTGTAATCACCTTCCCACTTACCCCCAAGTCCTTCTCAGCCCCATTGTTGTAATACAATTTATTTCCTAACTAAACAAATTTTCAGAAAACCTGACCCCAGTAAGCACTGGAGAAGCACCCCGTAACACCAAATAGTAGATCCTGGCTAATACACCAGCAGAGGTGCTGAAGCCCCCTGCCCTGTGAAGGCCCATATGTGTTACTGAAGCATAATGTTTTGCTGAATTCTCTAGGAAGGTTGTTTTAAGGCCTTGTTTTTACAGCAGACTACAGGTTTGCCCTGAAGAAACGCTGGACAGAAGGAAGAGATGATGGGTGGTCAGCAGCAACTGTGTATGCGAAGGAGAGACAAGAGTTACACGGCAAGTTTACTCTTATTACAAGAACTGGTATCAGAACATTCATGTTTGAACCCTGCTGTATTTCTGAATGTTCTCACATACAAATAGAAAATAATAATTAAATTTAAATTTTATTTTAGTTAGTCTAATAAACTACCACAATACCAAAATGACACTTTGTGCTTTGTTCACAGCCAATCTGCAGAAGTAAAAAGAATATATAGGCCAAGTCTACATACCTGTAAACAGAATAAATACTTCAGCAAATCTGCAAAACCATCCTATGCAAATAGTTAACACAACTGAAAACAAATGTAGCATATCAAAGATTTTTTAGTCCTAGTGCTTTATCAGCATTTTTACTTCCAGCAGTTGCCTTAATGTTCAAGAATCAGAGCAGCTCTAGCAAATTCCCTACTAAAAAACGAGCATGTTTTTCTTGCAATGTGCACATCTCTTTACCAGCCAAGAGGCACAAGCAAACTCAGCTCAAGAAGGATTCTCTCCATAAAGCATCTTCCAAAATAAAGCTACAGTTGGAGGAAAATGAAACTACAAATTACACAGTTGAGCTTAAGTTGTAGTATGCAGATTTTAGAATACCATATATTAAACACAGAATATATAGAGAGGTTTAGAATAACTTAAAAGACAACTTAGTATCTCACTGTGTTTGCTAATCTTTAACATCTTAGCTTACCTTCAGGGAGAATTTTTGCCTTACCGAGTTCAATAAAGAAGAAAGATGGGTCATGAAAGAAGAGATGGATTACCACATGAAACTTAAGTTTTATGCAAGTAAAAAGCAGCAGTCTAGACAAACATGCACTACAGCCAGTGCTATGTGCAATTGCAATTATTAAAAAACAAAAGGTTTTAAAGTAAAAATTTACAAGACATTGGTGTTTGTCCTAAAATATATATATTAATTTACCAGCAATGTGAGAAAAAGTTTCTCAAAATGAGAATGCCTGAAAACTGTAATTAAATTGTATACTGCAGTTCAAACAGATGTAAAATTAGTTAGAAACTCCTGTAACCCCTTTTAACTTGTTCTTCGGTTAAAGCCATCAATGTCTATTTTGTGAATAACTTCTAAGCTTTCCCTTTGTCCAGAAAGACAGGCCATTTACTTCCAAAGGGAGTCAGTAAAACATAAGCCTGAGAACAAAACAAAATGTTTATGCCTCCTCTGCTGTCACTTAGGACTTGCGCACTTACATTCCTCTTTGCTTGGTGAAGTTACATTCAGTTCTGTCAAAAGTTGCTGGTTGGAGTTAGCGGCCTGCGTGGTTAGAGAGGTATTGCTGTTGTCACTGTTCGTTTCTCCAGAGAACAAATCTGACTGGCTGTTGCTTGTGCTGGGAGTAGAGTCATCGTCTGGCTGCTTCTTCTGGAAATCTATCAAAACCAAGATTTCATGCGTCACCCACTTGTTCAATCTAATCATCCAATGTTATGCAAAAAACCTGAGCATAACAAAAATACCCCCAAAACACTGCCACAGGTATCACCACTCTGGTCATTTGTCTATCTCATACAACACAAAGTTAGAGCAGCCTTCAAGTTTTTATTTCAGATTTAAAGTATCTTAAAAGTTATTTGTTGTTGAAGAACAACAAACAATTTCAGAACTACACAAAGTTCTTGTTTCCAAGCTGTTCAAGAGCATCCAAAGCTTACCACTGTGTGTATCAGTATACAGCACATAGCATCATTTTAAAAATAGTTCACACAAAGCACGTACAAAAGCATAAAGGAGCAAACATCTGATGAGGGAAGAACTAAGGCATGTAATACAAGTATAAGGAAATGTTACACTTCTCTAAAAATAATACTTCTCACTGCTGTTTTATAAAATCCCACCTGTAACAGTTTTGGTGAAGCTAGCGTAGGTAGCTACGGTTCCAGGTTAGCACGGAGGAGCTGGTGAGGGATTTGCACCACTTGTTTGATGGGGGTTTCGGTGTGTGGGGGGGTTTGTGCGTGTGTTTTTTTCCCTCCTTCCTCTTTCCTTCACTTACTCCAACACGGGTAGTAAAAGTTGCTCATTGATCTATGACCATAGAGTTACGTATGGGAAGTAAATCACTACAATACATTAAAGCTATGGACAAATTATTTGGCTTCAAAGTTTTCCTTTTGTTTTCTTTTTGGTCAGCAAGCGCCAAGCCATGCTAAGTCTCCAAACTGCCCCCATATTCCAAACTCTGTGATTTGATAGATGCCATCCTCAGGCTTACCTTGCCTCCAAACCAGATTCAGGTTTGAGGGGAAATACTCTCTTCCTTTTCAAGTGCAAATCCTCCCTCAAGGGCTTTCCCAACCCCACAGTCCTGATACCTGATTAACTACAGCATTGGTCTCAGTTCCTACAGCTACACTACTGGATTTCAGTCTGGGAACACCCCTCCCAGCCAAGTGGCTTTTGGTTTGCTTAACATGCAGTTACTCTCATACCGCAAAGGCATCTCTTCCTTGTAAAGAGACAGCTGAAGATGAAGTGTACCACCTCTTGGTATTCCCAAACAAATCTTTTTTAAAAATGACATACAAAGGCAGAACTCATTATGCAAACACATACATATATCAATAGTGGTTGCTCATTATTATGTCATGACAGAGAGGAAAACAGAACAGTCCATAAATATTTGCAGATGATGACATGTTAGAAACACGAGTCGCCAACATGACTCACTGGGAGTGGGAAGCACTACAGTCAAACAGTCCCTAAATGCCGATTTAGGATTTAAGTGATTTACCAGAGAAATTAAGCTGTAACTTCTGCTGTGGAAGAGTCAGCCGGAAGTCCAGCTTGGAGAGGAACTAGCTCAAAGATGGGGAGGAGGAGGAAAGAGGCAGGAGACAGGAAATCATCCAATCTCTACAACATAGCTCTGAAAAACCAGTGGGATGCTCTTTGTCAGGGATGAGTTACTGGACCCAGGAAGATGTCCTACTCAGGCCTCACTAGTCATCAACAAAATTTCACCCAGGTTGGGCTTCTGGATATTATTAGTGTGTTTGTGCAATCAAGAAAGCTTCAAGCACTTGGGATTCTGCACCAGCCACAATCAGCTGCAGCAATTGTAACTGGAGCCACCACCCCAGAAGATACCCAACTCTTCACGCCTCTACTGAGGCCACAGTCCTGTCAGAAGGGGAGCTCACAGCTGGAGATGTTTTGGGAACCACTGGTCTATAAATAACCAGTACAGAAAATAAATGAAAATCTCACACGTTGCCTGCAAATATAAGGTGGCTACAAAGATTGTAAGTGTTTTACATGAGATTGCATCCAAGGCATTGCACAGAAGTAAAGCTGTGTTGTGTGCACGTATCAGAAGTGGGAGCAACTCCATCTTCAAGGAGCAGCGCAAAAATAATGGTTACACTCAATATTATACACTGCGAGCAATCTATAAAATGCATTAAAAAAGAAAGTGTAGAGTTACAGAACAGCAATAGATACTATGAAATATATTAAAATTCAGCAAGTTAAAAATTCTCAGCCAGTGTTTTGTTTTTTTTTTTTTGCTAGATAGCTGCAAATACTTTACTTGGTCTGCACTACCTCAGTGTCATCCACAAAAGGCATTTACAGAAAAACATAAAACATTTTTACAAAATGGTCTATATAATAAAAAGTCCTGACAGTCCTTTAATGAGAGTATGGTAAGTACTAGTGCTACCCTGTGTTTCCCAAAGCTGCAAGTTTAAAAGTACACTGACCAAAGTGTTTGTTTGTTTGGTTTTTTTTCCCCTGAAAATCTGTTCACTTTTGCAACTTACTGATAAATTCTCCAACTTCAAAGAGAGCATTAAAGGCTGTCAAAAATGGTCAGTGACAGCATTTCCCAACAAGCTTACTAATGAAACAGTTCAGAGCTGTCACAGAGCAGCAAAATCTACCATGGCTGTTAAAAGCCCTTTGCCTTCATGAATCCAGGACCTCGTGTTCAGAACTAACTTTTACTCAGACTGCAAATCAATTAACTTTCCAAAAAGTCATAGCTTGCTCAGTTGCGTGGAAGCTGAGAACATCTCCCATCCCCCCTTTTTAATCACTTCTTCACTGCAGACAAGAGTACTTGAGGAAAGTGTTGAGACTGCTGATCTCAAGCGCCCGAGATATTAACTGTAACTGAAGTTGTACTACTTACTTATACTACAGCAAATTATTAACAGTCGCCTTAGTAATGTGGTGTTAACAGCAATACAGGACCTATTCAGTAACATAGTTTATATAATAAATTTGACCTAAATTATCAACAGATTTCTGAAATGTTGCTTTATGATTTGTGGTCCAGTATTTACCTGGCACAAATACATATCTAATGACATACTGGATCAGCTGTATTATATTTCTTCTGTGTATCGGTGGATGGCATTTGGCTTCTGCTAACCAGGACTCTTGTTAACAGAAATAACTTGCAGATCACCTTGATCTCCCCCCAAGCACAATAAAAGCTGGCAACAATTACAGGAGAATAAATCCATCCAGTCAAGCCTTAACTGCTTAACAAATAAAACAAAAATACACACACAATACAGGCAAGACCCTGGCAAGTTTTGAAGGGGAGGCTTTATTCTGATTAAAATCAGAATGTAATTCTGTTGACAGAACACTGACGTCTCCTAATAGTCTCAACAAGGAAAAAACAGAACAAGAGTTGGCAAGACATTAATCATCATTTCCAGAAGTTTCTATTTAACTAGAGATGCATGCAAAACACTTTCATTTAAATTAATTTTTTCCTTAATTTTTACTGAGACTTTCACTATGCTAGCAAAATCCATGCCAAAATGCACGACTGACCAAAAATCTATCAAATCTACCTTCCCCTTTCCTAGTTAATGAAATGCAACTTTGTAACTTTTTACAGAAACTTCAACTGGTACACAGGTTTAGTGGAAACAAACTTTCTCCATTTGTCAGAAAATACGTTTTTTTTTTTCTTCTCAACATCGTCTCATTTTCTCCATGGCCTTCAGGTTTGGGGGTTTTTTTGTGGTGGTGGTAATTGGTTTTTTTGTGGGTTTTTTTGTGGTTTGTTTTTTTTTTTTTTTAAAGTGCAAGATATCCCGGTGTTAGTTACAAGGTGGAGCCAGCACCAAAATAAGATGTGAAAATTAGCCATTTCCTGCATGGGGGAACTACAGGAGGAAAGATCTGTCAATAAAATGCATGAAATACTTCCAATAAACTATTACTGCATGGTAGAAAAACTGCGAGTAGCAAGCAGCAACACTGCCAATCTTCTAGCTCCAAAATGCTTTTGCTTTGTTGAGTTTAAGGGTTGCACCCAGCATCTCAACTAGCTGAGCAGGAGCAGAAGATCTCAGGCAGGACTCTCATGCACTGGATGTTGATAGTGTTATTTTTGTTTTGTTACTTAGGATTTCTTTGTAAACAAAACAATGGCTATGTGCATATATAGACATGATACAAACATTTCATATTCTATATATACAATGAATTCAAATAGTTTAGATTAAAAGAAAGGTAAGAAGCCAGATTTGTTTCCAGACTTCAGAAGACAAGTTATTTTGCAAGACAATTTTTTGTCCATTTGCATTCATAAAAGAACATTGATAATGAAAGCCATTACCTTTATAGCTTCCAATTCTAACCCATAAAACCAGAGGTGTCACAAAAAATCATGTCTTCTGCACAGGACTGAAACTCCCTCGTATTTGTCCAGTTCCTGTTAGCAGGTTAGGGTGAGCAACCAGGAAGAGCCTGTCTTCCCAGTATGTTCATTTTACCCATTACCTCAAGATCAAACTAACAAATATTTAGAACATCCAACCTCTTCCATCACCTAAAATACTCCCAATTCTGTGAGACACAAAATCAGACAGTCCCAATTCCAGTATTTAGTTTACTTTAGCCATCAATATCCAACAAAATACCTAAGGAAATACTGAGTCCTCAACTTCTGCTGAACTGTAAGGGGTCTATAACTAAGCAGGGAACAACCCTTCAGCTTCTGGTAAGCAACTTCTGCGATGATGATTAGCTGAAACTTGACGTAAAGGCAAATATGAGCAATATCAGTGTGTCAAAGCATTTTATTCTGAAAAAGACAGGCATGTCAAAATTTTACATGAAATGACTTAATACTAAGCCAAAGGTTTTTATCATTTGCACTCATGCTATGGTATAAGAAATCATAAAATGTACAGAACTCCCAAAGGGTCTTACACTTAGCTCTCCTCTTGGCTTATTTTAAGGGTCAAGGTTACAAACACTTCCTATTCTCTGGTCTATAACAGATGTTTTCATTAATAAGAAACGGGTTCATCCAAATAAATTACGGATGTTGCAAGAAGTGTCAGAGTAAACAGCATGCTAAGAGGAGAAAATTAGTGTCTTTAAAGTAATTGTTTTGTTGATAGGCAATATTGCACCAGTTCTTTATTCTTCAGTCCAACAGCTCCCATAACTTACCAGTGTGAACTAGCAAAAAAGTTATTTGGAGAGTGTTTGCTTCTTACACTGCATTAAATGTGCAATCTGCACATTTTCTATTACCAGAGCATCTTGTTCTTTTACAGAGCATAAATTAATGTGTAAGTGTCACATCAAACATCTACTAGCTCATTAGTATCCCAAGGTACACAAGAGACTTTGACCTTACTCTAGTCTCACCAGAAAACAGTTCCACACTTAAAAAAAATGCATTTTGAAAGTACTTTATGGAAAGTAACACAAATATTATGACATTGAAACTGCTACAATGAAATGTTTATTTTAAGTTATTGCATCATTTTTTTTTTTTCACGTGCCTCGAAATACTGTTCATATATGACCATGGAATAGTACTGCAAGTCCTAAAGTTTTTACTTATTTATTGAGAACTCTTCACTGGACTTTTCTGGTTCATAGCTTACAAAGGCATTTCAAATGTCATTCATATATAACTACATTTTGCATAACAAATTAGTGTGAAATGGATAAAACCTTTCCTTTAAGTAGATAACTGAATGCAATCTAAAGCTCCAGTAATGGACTGGCAATAAAACTCCACTTGAGATGATTTTTTTTTTCCTTTTTAAATAACACACAGAAAGATGCACTAGCCCACTTGCAGAACAAACACATGCCCTGAGGGGAATGCACCGTAGAATTTGCATAAGCATTTGTATTAGGAGAAGACAACCAAAGTCATAAATCAGAATGAGAGTTAAGTACTGTACAAAATTATATTTATAAATATATAAACAATATATAACATATACACATAGATAAAAAGATATTTCTCAATAATCCACAATAATAATAGCAACAATAGGTGGATGAATTTAAAATTAGACTGAAGAGTACAAAATAACTATCGCAGTATATACTTGTATGAGCTACCAGCAGAGCTCATCACTTTCACAGCTAAGCATAAAGTACAGGGAGAATTAAAAAAACAGAAAAATACTAGAAAGATTATTTTCTATAGAACTGAACTTTATTTAGAATAGTGAGCACATATGGTACAGGCAAGCCATTCAGCTCTTGGGGTTTTTATTCACAAATACAACTTCCCCCCCACCCCACTGAGCTCTTTATGCTCAGTTATCCTTCATGATTGCTATACTTTTTTAAATGGCAACATTATTAATAAGAGTTTCAAATATTATTGTGATTTGCATGTTGCATATACTGAGCTTTTCATAGACATTTCTTTTTTTTTCAAATAAGCACAAAAAATACTAGAAAATGGGCAAAATAAACTAAAAAGATAAAAAAAGATGGATCTGCAAGGATGGCAGACAGTGAGAACATGGATACAATTACATGTATTTATCATTCAGGAATTAGGATCGAGCTATGTAATAAGACTGCCATATTCGTAAAATTACTGGGATGTTTAACATGATTAAGTTTGTTGTTGTTTTGGGGGGTTTTTTTTGGTTGGTTGGTTGATTGGTTTGGTTTGTTTTCCAGGAAGTCTGATGACATTGTGTTTTGAGGTGTTCTTCTCTCAAAAAAAGACACCCCTTGCTTAAAGGTGACATTCCGAATTGGCTTTCTGTCTCCTGGCTCTATAAAATGATTCTCCCCCAAAGCTACACAGGAAGATTTTGCCTATTTTTTAGCAAGAAAATAACTAATTGTCATGGTTTTGGCTGGGATAGAGTTAATTTTCTTCCTAGTAGTTGGTATAGTGCTGTGGTTTGGATGTAGTATGAGAATAATGTTGATAACACACTGATGTTTTAGTTATTGCTAAGTAGTGCTTACATAGCCAAGGACTTTTCAGCTTCCCAGGCTCTGCCAGGTGCACAAGAAGCTGGGAGGGAGGATAGCCAGGACAGCTAATCCAAACTGGCCAACGGGGTATTCCATACCATATGATGTCATGCCCAGTATATGAAGCTGGGGGAAGAAGAAGGAAGGGGGAACGTTCGGAGTGATGGCATTTGTCTTCCCAAGTAACCATTACGCACGATGGAGCCCTGCTTTCCTGGAGATGGCTGAACACTTGCCTGCGGATGGGAATTAGTGAATGAATTCCTTGTTTTGCTTTGCTTGCGTGCGCGGCTTTGGTTTTACCTATTAAACTGTCTGTATCTCAACCCATGAATTTTCTCACTTTTACCCTTCCGAATCTCTCCCCCATCCCACCAGTGAGCGAGCAGCTGTATGGTGCTTAGCTGCTGGCTGGGGTTAAACCACGACACTAATAAATAAAGGCTAGCAAGACAACAAGCATAACATTATTACATATGACCTTCAACTTAAGATCCAGGTAATTAATAAATATATATGCAGACGTATTTTTAAGGAAGAGAAATGCAGTTTTGTATAAAAGTGAGTAGAAGAACCTGCAGTAACTGTATTAACCAGGCTTGTAACACCTTACATGACTGCCATGAAAAAAATTGCCATTTTTACACCATGTGATCCCACCATCTCCAAAGTACTTGCGAAATCCTGAACTGATGAAAAAGGAATTTCATTATCATCTACAAAAGCATCCTCTGAGAGCGGCTTCCCTACAGAACAAACACTCCTTGCTCTGCCTGATAATAACAATTTGCTTACCATAGCTATTTCAGCACTGACCAGGAATAAGGTCACTGAAAACCCCCGTAACATTTTAAAAACCCTTGTGTCACATTTCCTATTGTTACTTAGAGTAGCATGCTTACATTATAAAGAAGAATAAATATTATTGCCTGTCATCACAGGATCCAAAGTACTGAAGCTATGAAGACTGAACTACTATTTTAACAATCCACTTTAAATTTCCTGTTACAGAATCCCTCAGGTCCGCAGTTAGCATACATACTTTAATTCATTACAGAGCATGTACAATGAGAAGGTACTATACAAAGGTACTATTACATTGCAAAACCTAAAACCAATAAGGGGCTAGCTATGTAGCACCTACATCTGACAGTGGAACCAGGAAATTAAGACAATTTATTGCCCAACTAATTGAGACTATATGGATTTTTGAATCCGTATCAAATGATATTGGTAATAATCCAACCCAATGGGAAAGCATGAACTTTAAACAAACCGTGGAAAACAAAGCGACCACCCCTTGATCATGACTGCAAGAAATATTTTATTTTTCAGTGATATGTAGAGTAGGAATTCATTAGGAAGAACATCTACCAAAACGGACTACTAGTAAAACACCAACCAAGTGGACGACTCTTACGTGCTGCCACTGCAAAAGATGGCAATAAGAATAATTTGACCAACTCTAGCAAGAAACAAGAAAAAATCCGGTACCCAACAGTCAGGAAGAGTAAACTGATATAAGGTTATGGAAATAGTCTGCAAATCTAACTGGCTGCAGCCATTTGAAGGATCCATTTGGCACTTAAGAAGAACAATCATTTAACATGATCTGAGGGTAATACAACAGTGGAGATGTAACAGAGAATTAAATATAGGAGAGTTTAAAAAAAAGTACCTGAGGAAAACATCTAGGCAGCTGTGATCTACAGAATTTATTCTCAAAGACGACTTGGAAAACGTGTAACATGAGCATTTAAAAACAGACAAGACAAAATTCTGGAAAATACTTTAAAGTGTAAGTTTAGAATTGATGAAGAACAGCACACAACCTACAAAAACCACTCCCCTAAACTTCTGTATCTTTATCTCTAGGATTTTTTTAGTACTAGTACCCCTTTACGAAATGAAACAAATTAGTAAGAAATGTCCCATTTCAAATTAAATTCACAGAGTGATGATACATCAAAATCTATGCTCCTAAAGGGGGAGAAACCTTCATTTTGATTAGAAGAATTTGATCCATAAACCCATAAATCAAGCACTCTGCAACAGCAGCGAGTCATACGAAGTAAACTAATGAAGTGAACTTCTTGAGGTGCTTTTCTAATAAATCAGAGATCTTGAAAATGGGACTGTAACTGATAGAATTTAATTACCATTCATATTTATTCTGGACACTTCATTCACCAGGCACATAGGAACTAATATTGTTTTAATAAAAGAAATGTTTCAATTAGCTTTTCTTGTACTGGAGCTACCTTCTAAGTCACCTTATCACGCCCTTTCCAATACCTAGAGAGAACCCTCCAATTTCAACACACGTCTATTATTTTTTAATTAATTCCTCCAGTTCAATTTATGTGGTTCCAATTAAAGTGAACGTTTGCCTCATTTTCTGTCAATAATAGTCACATTTATAGTTCAAGCATTCCCAAATATTTGACTATACTATAAATTGTCAGGATTTTCACAAGGGATAAAAGGCCTCTACAGTAAATTAAACCTTTTCAGTACTAACACACAAACCCCTCATCAATTCCCTCTCCCTCATCTCCAGTTAAGACACCTTAATAATCACCATTACTGAAACTCTCAAAACATCCCTCAGAATTACTCATTTATCAGACTCTTTTCCCCAATCTCCTTTGAACAGCCAAGAGGCAGAGCCAAAGACGGTTCCGAAGAGAAGGGAGAGAAGGCACTCTTAGTATTTTATCACTGTTTGGGTTTTACCAAAGCCATGAATGGCGAGGTGAAGCATAAGGGGTGAGCTTCTTCCCACTCTTCCCAACCTTACTAGAATCTGATGCTTCTTCTTGTAATAAATATCTGACTTCATATGCAGTAGCTAGAGAAAAGCATGGAGAGGAAACTCCAAGTCTGACAGTCCTTAGTCGCGGGGGCAAAAACTTTAACATGGTTGGAGTTTATACGAGCAATTTGTGACTGCAATAATCTACAATAATATGAAAAAACCCAGGTCATGTTTTAATGACACAAGTGAGAAAGCTCACTGGAAACTCATCTGACACCTTTGTGCCTTAGCTTCAAGCTCCACATTTTACTAACTTCCCAAAGGAGTCTGGGAGGTTAAGGGAGTAGCTGTAGTCTCCCACTTACCATCCCCTCCATCCTTTTCTGTAATCACACAGAAATGCATGAGAGCACAGTGTTCAACCTGCCAACAAAAAAACTGCAGAAGTTCAAGGACCAAGGAAAGGAAAGTTGATCTAGATTTATGAATCCAAAAGGTCAAACACAGCAAACTCTTACTAGATGCAGTTGCTGCAAACCACTGCGTTACATTAAATTCTGACTATGAAACACTATGGCTCAGAAACCCAACCCCAACTTAAGCACCCCTTGCTTATTTTCAGCAAATTTGAAATATATATATTTCTTTTCCAGTCTTTTAGGAACAAAAATATGAATATGCACAGATACCAAAGAACTGCCTACATAAAATAAACATTGCTTAGGCCTTCCTGTGAGCAACAAAACACGCTGAAGTTTTCAGTTAATAAAAACAATTTTTTTTTTCCCCTACTTATTAAAATTGTCTTCTAGAAGAACATAGTAGCAATGTTGAATTCAAGTCAATGACAGCACACATTTTCATTATTAGCCAATTAATCCCAAAGAAAACAGCTGGAGCACATCTCAAAATTTGAAATCAGTATAAAATGGCTGCAAAAATAAGTCATCTAGTGAGTTCATATATAAAACTTATGGATTTTTTTAATGTTTTTTCTTACAAATGCTGACTATTTTAATATTTAGATACTTCTCTGGTTTCTTTACTTTAAAAGAAGTGTAGAAAAGGAATGGAAAAACTACTCTCCTCAGAATGATGCATTCCTGTCCCCCCAGTGGAAAGGACAGATAAATACACTTCTCCTCAATTCACTTATTTTTATATAGCAAATACATGTGTACTTAAAGCAACTCTTGTGATGATGAAGTGATCCTTCCGTCTGTCAGCTGGAGGATCACTGCTGATATACTGGCTAAAACACCCACTCTTGTCTATGTGTTAATATGGAAATAAAGAGAAAGTGCAATAAACAAAAAAGCACATGAAGAAAATTATCCTTTTGCTTCTCGCATCCACAATTTGTCATTTGATATGATCTGACTTCTTTTGCTACCACTTGCAAGTTATTGGAGATGAGAAAATTAGCCTTTTACCAGCGCTGTTTCCAGAGATCTGGGTTGCAAATGGTTGTTATTGGGCGTAATAGATCTGGAATCCCTTAAATGGGAGTCTTCATCAGCAAAGCATAAATCTCTAAATCAGAGCAGCAATGTGCCAACCTTGAAAAATACATTGATTAAATGCTGGTAACATTGGCATCCTGCACATGCAAATAGATTCTGTGGCCAGTCTTCCATGTTCCAAGTTTTGTTTCTACAAGTTTAACAGCGTCATGGCCATGGCATTAGGATTCCTACTCATGGAAAGGCCCCAGCTGTTTCACTTTTCATCTAGAGCCTTAGAGAAGATTTACAAGCTTTTGCATACAAAAAAAGCAAAAACTATTTTGAGTGTTCAACCTGGGGGCAGGGAGAAGAGCAGTTTTTGTTATGCTCTGAAAGAACAACAGGAAAAATCATCCTAAAACACTTACTGAACAGAAAGGAAAACAAGGATGGAAAATGTTATTCTCGCACATTCAGCTGGTTTGTTACACTTTCTGAAGTGCAATGGCCATGAAAAACAAGGAATTAGAATAAGCTTTCAAGAAGCATTTGAAAGCATTCTTTCAAGCATTTTTTGTTATGCCTAAACAGAGCTAGAAATAACAATTATATTACATAGCCTCTCAAGGAGCTCGCATTCTATAGATTGATAGATTGAACCTATCCCTGAAAAGCTTATAGAGAAAATCTTAGAAATTATCTGCTTCTTGGCATTAATAAACTACAAGATAAAGAGTTAACAACAATCTTTCTCCTCCAGTTAGGGTGGCTAATTGTGTTTGAAGTACAAGTAATTATAGGCATTACTTTGGAAACTGAGGACTGGCACATAAAATTCAGATAAAACAAATAAATATGAATAAACTAAAGGATGAATAAATTTTCAGAAAGAGCCAAATGATTGCTAGAAGCTATTAGCTGTTTCGTGCATGCTGTTCTGATTACCTGCTTAAAGCACAAACATCCATAGAGCCTATCTTACAGCCCAGCAAAAACGGCAAAATGCAACCGATTCCAGGAGCAAGAAGGAAGGGTAGCAGAAAAATTAAATTAACTGACAAACTCAGAATAAACTGGGTCAAGCAGCCCAACCCTCCCCCATCATACTCAAAGAACTAGAGTGGCAGGAAACCCCATATGCAATTCAATTCTCTACAAAAAAGTTCTAATTTTTCTTCAGGAGCAGCCTAAGAGGCGTCCTGCACCATGAAGTTTCCAGTTCAGTGTGTGATTCAGCAGATTAAAGTATGTGATGTCTACCACCAGAGGGAGGTGTTCTATTATATTGCATTTTCCAAAAACTTCATCCCTGCAAGTTGATTTCAACTCTATTTAATCATCATCAGTAGGGAACAAGCTTCCTTCTTTCTGTAAAGACACTTTGAAGATTCTCTTGTTATGTATATCCACTTTAGACTAATTACTGCTATGGCAAATTTGATTTTCTGTTTAACAGAAGCAACTTGGTAACTAATCTATCATTTCCATCTCAGACAATCAACAAAAACCCTGCCCTTTACACTCTCTTGCTGACCCATAACACCAAGACAATAGAAATGCTCATCTTCCATATGACCGGGGACCATTACAGAATTTTTTCCAAAACTGAAACTACTCCTACTTTCTTCAGTGGGGAGGGGGAAAAAAAAAAAAAAAAAAGGGAAATGGCATCACCTTGCTATCTTGCATGAACTGGTTCAGCAAATCATCAAACTTGAAAGATACATAAATTAAAGAGGAGAAAAAGAGAGAGTGTTTCAGAAGCATGACTGATGTCATTTAATCTTTGGTAAATTCTGCTGTATAAATTTGTGGGAATAACCAGTAGTACAGTTTCCTAAAAGACAAAGGAGTGGTGCCAACAATGTCTAACTGTAGTCACTTAATTTGTGCACAAGCGTGAGTAAACAGAGCCAGATACCTTTTGAAAAAGACTCAGAGTGCCAACATGAGGAGAAAAACTACTGCAATATAAAGTGCCTAAATCACTCTCTTGAAATACTCACTTGCCTCTGTTGACTACAGTGGGCAATGCAGTTATGCATGGGGAAAAAAAGAAATCCCACAACTCAGCCATCTTGCTTTACAATGATTCCTCCTATTCTGCACATGTAGGGAATAAAAACCACCCCCTTGTGTTTGAAAAAGAGGAGTTATATGCTTCCTACGCTACAGAGCTGAACAGATAATACCTGCAACACTTGAAACAACAGCAAATAGAAATACAGATGAAAAAGAGAGGTTTTCCTGTATCACTTCAAATACAGAGTACACCAACTCCAGTCTTCAGGAGAAGAAACCTGTCATCCATTGCACTGGCCATTTCTAATTAAAGTCTGCAAGTTCTTCAATATATGAACTTTAGATGATAGCTTTCATCAGGAGACTCTCCAATGTTAAATCTGATCTTGCTGGAGAAGCAGAAATATATCTAATAAAAAAAAGGGGAGTAAAGTTTTTGCTTGGAAACAGCAACAGTAAATCTAACAGGTAATACTCTGGCTGACTTGCTACTCTTCTTCCTCATCTAAAGTTCTGTAAGGCAACATTTTAATGCTGCCTAATTGTCTGTATATTAAAACATCTCTGAGGCAAACAACTTCAGAAGTTGTTCTTCTGAAGGATGGATTTTATTCTCATAATCATATAGTAGGACCATAGTGATAGATATGACACCAGATACATTTTTATGCCTATATGTAAAATAAACTTCAACAAAAGAAATATATTTAATGCAGGCCAAAATGGAAGAAAAAGGATTTTTTTCTTTTCTGTATGGGAAAGGAACACTAGAACTATTACTTTTATTCATACTATGGGCTTGGATTCTCTCTAGAAACACTACTTACACACACACACAAAAATGTTTTATGTGTTTATTTAAATAAAACATGGGCTGCACTAGATATTTTAAAAGTCAACTTTAAAGAACATTTATCTTTTTCTTACTTGTCCAAGGTTTCTGTAAACATTAATACATTAAGATTCCCAGCAAATAATAGTGGCAGCTCAACTGAAAACACGAGTAAAATGAAGGTATTTCAGGTGGTTACATCAATGAACAGCCTAATGTTTGAGTTTTTTTCCCCAGAACTAAATTCCAAGTTGATGCATGTTTTCTCCAAGATTTTAACTAAGAAATTGATTTGTAGACTTGCATGCTAACTGCGTGATATTCCACAGGAACTCAAAATTTGAATCTTAAATCTTGTTTCATAAAGGCAAGTCTTCTGCAAATCTCCTGCACTTGATTTCACAAAGACCCAAGAGTGTTCCTGGTTCTGCCATGTCTTCTTCCTGCCAAATTCAGCAATGGCTAAGAACACATTAGCACTACAAACACTCTGGTATGAAACCCATGTATTCAATTCCATCAACATACTTCCTTGCTAATTAATTTGTGACCTCTGCAACACACTCTGGGATTTGAATCCACAATCTCCTCCAGTTCCCAGTTCAGAACATAATTCAATCTTGACTGCAACACTGGTCTGGCTTCCTGCTTATTCTTTCATTTCCAAGCTCCCCAGGCTACATTAGAACATGTCAGCTGCATCTGGGATAAACATTGTGATTACAGAAGCTCAACTTTCAATTACAAGATTTCAATACCTCTTATTTAGTTTTAGGAATACTCATTTTTCTATTTTGCAGACATTTACACAGCTGTGCTACTTCTGTTTTGCCTAGTCTGTCCCGAGTCGAATTCTGCTTTATTAAATTACCATCAAACCAAGTTCTGGTTGTGATGCTGCTTGAAATAGTAGATTTAAATTTGCACATTTAAAAGAATTTTTGAAAAACAAAGACAAAAAAATCAGTGCCCCAAAAAAGATCATAGTGGCAGAGGTGACAGATGAAATCCAAGCTTCTGTAGTATGTTCAACTAGATTATCTCAAGCTGCTTTATACTGAACTGTACAGCATTTAGAGTGAAAAATATCCCATCTCATATGTCTAAAGGTAAAGTTTGTGTTTATTGTTGAGTGATCTTTTCGGTATTTGCAAATACACTTTCAACGCTGTTAGCTACATTTTCATAACCACTTTGTAAGGGTATCCAACTGCCTTTAGAGATAGGGAAAAGCTGTGTATGAAGAAAATTAAGCCACTTGCCCATTTCATGCTGGAGATGCATGACAAAGTCAGGAAGACTACATTCATTTCAAATTTAGGAAGGGTTTTTTTTTGGTGAGTATTTTTAGAAGTTTTGAGAACAATTTGCCCTGTTTTCTTAGCCTGGCACTCTTGGCCACTACTGATGACAGGGTGCTGGCTAGTCATAGCTTTGGCTGGCCCTGTACAGACATTCTTTTATTCAATTTCATGAATTATTTAGGAATTGTTCCTTGTGCACAGGAAACAGTTTGAAGAGAGCAAGAAACACTGTAAAGAGAATGGAGCTGAGGAAAGAAGAACAGAAATCAGCAAAGAAAGAACATCGTTAGGAGTATACTGTGTGAAGAACTCAATCCCTCAAATCAATTAAAATTATATTCTGATATTAGCCATTTTGCTTGCAAATTGTAAGGTTTGCCATTTATATCTTGCTTAATCATACTGACCCATTCTAGACAAATAAAACCTGTTTTTTAAAATTATTTCTGAAAAAGGGCTCACCCAGTCCTCCTCCTGAAAAGAAAGAGCAACTTATAACATCTTTATAAACATTACACAATACCTAAATAGCCTGTTATTTTGCAAACAGCAAAGTGACTACCGTGAATTCAAATAAAGTAATGCCACAGCTGACATCAAGAGCTTTTTAGTCCCTGACTTTTGTTCTCCTTTTCCAGAGGACCCTGAAGTAGCTCATCATGATGTATGGAAAAATTACTACTTTCTAGTTCTAGAACTTCTTTCTCTTATTCCTGCTCATCAAACTTGAAATCTCCTCCCTTCTCCACACTTCGTCAAAGAAATAGTTTTAGAAACATGAAACTTATGTTCTCTGGTCAATTTAAAGATTATTTACACAGTCTGTATTTCCCATCAAACTTGCTTTATAAGAAAACTGCACAATGATACTGATTTGCAATGCCATGAGAATAACTGCATCAATCTGAAAATCTGCTGCAGTCCTTCATGTTGAGAACATGGCACTACTCTTAAGAATTTTCACACTAGTTCTCACATTAAAATTAAGTAGCAGAAAAGTAATGCTTTTTTTAAAAAGCGTTACAGTCACAAAGACTGCTAGGAACAGGCTTGTCTGTCAAATTCGTTGCAATGCTAGATTCTCAAGCTTTCTGTTTAATTCATGCTAAAGACTGAGGCAGGGATTGGTCAGTGGAGAGTGGTAGTTGTACATGCCCATGAATGATGTGTCACCAGCTTCTAGATTCAAGACTCATGTTTATGATTTTCTGCATTACCTGCCTGCCAGACTTCTTTCAGTGCTGTAAAAGGTATTTTATCTTAGCAATAGATGTCTTCTTTTCATCACTTATTTTTAGGGAGAGAGTATCAGATCTTACATTGATGGACACTTCCTGCAACTTTTTTTTCCTTCTTTTTGATAATAACCCCAAGCAAATGATATCTTAAAGATACTCTACAAAAAGGAAGTTAAGACTATTGTTGGTCGTATTTGTATTGCCTTCTCACTTGAGCATAATTCTACTTTCTTTTTCTTTAGTCATTCTCTTACTTCTGCTATCAAGCACAACGAAAAAAAACACGGCTAGAAGCAAGTAAGAACGCCTTTATTCTTAACATGCTGTGTTAGCAATGCTAACACTAGGCAAATGGAAGCAGTCCCAATGCATCTGAATCCTGTCAGAAGCACAGCATGCTGACAGTATCGCGTTCAGGAAGATCTGGAAGTTCAGTAAAGGCACAGAGCTATCCCTCTGCTATTCTGAACGCATTTTCATAGTTTCTTTAAGGAAATAAATCTTAGCCTGCTATTCTGATGCTGAGAAAGTAGAGTTTCTATTATCTTCATTACCTGTTCAATGACAGCAGACTGAAAGGTTTTCATCAAATCTCATGTGGTGAGGAACAGAAAGCTGTAGCTTTCCACCTCGATGCCCGATCAGTCCTAAAATACCTTCAAAAATATCTGTTTTTAAAAATAGAAGTTGGAAGCACAGGTCTCTACGTTAATACAAAATGACCGTCTAATCGAAGTTCAAATGAAACTGATCCAAAACTGCCAAGCCACAACTACTTTGCAGATTTTTGTCTTACTGACAAAGTTACAGGTTATTTTTACATCGCAATTTTCCACAAGAGAAGTTACGTCACGGACCTATCACTGATGTCTGGAAGTTTTTCCAAGCTCCTGTGCTTGGGACCTACACTTGCTCAGTTGTCCAGAAGGAGTAGGAAGTCCACAACTAGGAATTTCTGAAACTTTTAAACAGAAGTTACATGTCTTTTGTTTCAGCAAAAGACAACATATATTCTGTATGCAGCTGCAAACAACAGATTTTTGGAAATACTATCTAAGCTAAAGAAGTTACATCAGAAAAATAAAGAACACTAGAATATATACGTATCCGCTTAAGAACAATCACTATTTCTTGAAAATGTCCAGACTATGTACCAATACCTTATGCAGTTTCTTTAAAAAAACATCAGATTACGCCATAGTTCAATTATTCATCTATTAGAAATCTGTAGATGCAAATGGAAAAGCATATGGTAGCAACTTCAAAGTATTGTTTCCAATTAAAACTGTAAGTGCAACTGAAATATTGTATTTATTTAAAATGCCGTTCAACAACTAAATATAATGAGAGCAGAGAGAATAAATAGAGAATAATTAGCTATACCAAGAGAGAAAAGATGCTCCTGCGGTTATCATGCACCTGAAAGTAATTTTATTGGAAAATAAAAATCAGAATGGGCCTCACAATGAGACATAGCAATAACAGCATGCAATTTACATACTGCTTTTATTTAAAAAATCATCATTTGTCATCTTTAAGAAAGCACTAAATAGTCCTAGGTTAATTAAGACTCAAAATTATTAGAGAAGTATATATATACCAAGCACTCACTAAACTGCCCAAAAAAGCCATTTAGTTTCGTTAGTTCACTTTAAAGCAAAATGCATCAATAAATCTCTCTTAAATTTAATGAAGTTTATGCATATCTGCTACTCTCCTAAAAATGATTTGGCAAGCAAAATTTTTGTGATGAAATCCAGTAGGTCCATCTCTTCTCTGTAGAAATTTTCAGCAGGCTGGGACACGTCTCCTTGTTTAAACTGTACCATAGTCCTCCTTTGCAAATATAAGTGGTGCGTGAGAGCAGAAGTATTTAATTCGCCCATTTAATCCTCTTAAATATTTTAAATATGCCAGAATTTGGTCACAATGAAGAAAGCTTTTCTCTTGTGGCACAGTATTACCTTTATCTACTGTTTTTCAATATCTATTTTCCATGCTCATCCCCCCTAATTAGGGCTTTACTGAGCAAGAAGGTAACAATTACGGAGCTCTCTAGCTAGTATAACATTGCATCTAATCTACATGTTGTAAAAAGACAAAAAAACAAAAACAAAAAACAAAAACCTACAACAAAAAAACTCTGAAACCCCAAAAACATCAAGTTATTTTAATCCAGTACCATGACAGGCAGTTATTATCAGAGACTGTGATACACACTAAACTGTCAAACCACATTCTTAGTAAATACATGAGCTAGAATTACAAGAGATGCTACTCTGCCCTTGTTAAAATCCAAGTCCATAAACAAATACAAAACTTGAATTTTTCCACAGAAGTGAAAAGAAGCCAGAGCAATGAAGAAGTGCAAAAGAGCAGAAACTTACATTTGGCTTCAGAAGCTTCTACTACCTTAATTGTTTTTGCTGACTTCATGACATCTTACTTTTAGTGATTAAGAACCTTTCCCCTCGGGTATCCATACTAGCTGTATAGTCTCCACTGAAAAGACAAGTCTTTTGTATAAATATTAATGTTTCACACCTACAAAAGCAGTCAGCTGTGAAAAAGTTTTTCTTCAAAACTTTATTTTGATTTTCTGTGGCTCCACCCAATATTGCATAAATTGAGTTAGCTACAGGATTCCACTGGGTTTTTAATCTTTTATATGTTCATTGGTATTTTATATACTTAATTATAAGGATAAAAAAAAAATGCATTCAAAGTGTTTCTGTATACAAACCCCATGCTTTAGGAGATATTGTGTGGCAAAGAACTCTGCAAAGACACTTTAAGATGTTGAGGAAAAACATGCCTCCAAAGTGAATTTTTTTTTCCCCTCTTTATTGCACCAGACTCAAAAGAACAAAGTAACTTCTTGGTTGGCACTCATTGTTTCATGACTTACAAACATGCACATTTTTGGAATTAGAGAGCAACTCAACTCTTCAGAACATCTCCTGACATTTACATTTAACATAGCCATAACATGTTCACAGCACTTGGTGAGTTATGGTCTGATGAAAAAGGAGGAAAGGGGAAGAAAAGCCATTTGGAAAACACACAAGTATTGTGATTATACTGATAAAATCCTGAGAACTGACAAGTTACTGAATGTGTCTGACATTTGGAGTCAATACTTTGCTTTAAGATCTGACCATCAATTTCCAAGTTGCAATCATGGGTCTGTGTCAGACATGAGTTAAACACTCATTAGATTTCAGTTATAAGCACCTAAACAAAGACAGGTTTAATCTGAATTAGGACCTTTCAGCTATGGAACAAGTCCTTGTACTTGTGAAGTATCTTGCTTCCCAGTGCTAGAGTCTCAAAGATCTTTGATTAACATATTTTAATTTGATGGTTTGCTATTTATACATAAATGTTAGAAAGCCTTAACCCCTCTGTCTTAAAGCTTCCAGAATTCGAAATTTTCATCAAACCCCAATGACATTCTGAACATATGATGTCATCTCCACATGGTTGAATATGTATCAGTATTCAGTGTACAGGGCCAGGAGTACGGGTTTGGAATACAGGAAAATACTAAAACTATTTTCTTCTGCTTGTTGAGATGGTATACTGTTTAGTGCAAGGACCACTTCATTTTTGTTTACATGGTACTCAAACCTGAATTTCTATCTCAGAAATTTAAATGGCACTGATTCCTTATAACACACATCTTACAAATGAGACATAAGTAGAAAAATTAAATAATTTTTTTCAGGGTAGTAAAGTCATTTATGAGAAATTCCAAACTGATACCACATCTTCGTATCCTTTTCTTTTCCTACTTGCATTTCTTTCTTCTACGAGTTTAACATCACTTTACAGACTTAGGTGCCTAGATAATAATCTAATTAGTGAGTGCACATATCTATCTATCTATCTATCTCCACATTAAAAGTAAAAAAAAAAAAAAAAAAAGAGACCCTAAATGACCACAAACCTGTGCGTCCTACCATCTTTAATGTAAAGAAATCTGAAAGTCACTTTTGAAAATGTGCTAATGGACAATTTGATTGCATTGAAAGCTCTGCTTTCACCTCCAAAGGACTTCATCAATGGGAAACAAGTTATTATGGCTGTCATTTTCTACTGGCTAGAAGATGTTTTCCTATCTCAGTGGAAAACAGTCCTGGTTATGATTGTGTACATTTTCTATGCATACACTGAATCACAGTTGTGGATTCATATAGGCACATCTGCTCAGAAACCAGAGGGTGTTATGGGATTAAATCAATCTTTATTCTTCATATACCTTCCAAAACAGTTGGGATCATATTCAAAATGCCCTCCTTTAAAAGTGTTCCACGAGAGACGGCACTGACATCATGGCTGACAGCTCTCTGCAATAACGGAATACTTTTTTATAATAAAAATCAGATAGGTGAAATGGAGGAGACAAATTGTTCACCAAAATCTGCAATGAACTCCCTCAGGAACAATGAACCACTACCAGCTCACTTCATTCTGCTACATACGGCAAGTATGTTTTTTATCCCTTCTAACATGTAACATACATATATACCCTATCACCTACCTAGTCCCATCCCTTTTCCAAAACCTTTCAAACAAAACACACTTGCATTGCCTGCACATGATTTTACCCCAGGCAAAAGGAAAAGGGAATTGCCAGCATGAAGATATCATACTTTTTCAGCACTGTTGAAAAATGCTCAAAATATACAGTGACACATGGTAAAGACGCCTGCATAAAATAAAATGTCATAAAAATGTGCCTTAGAGCTGATTTAATGCTAACTAATGCTGGTCAAGATGAAGTAGTAGGCACTCCAAAGATTTTGAGAGGTAATATAAACCACAAAAAAGTTTATGCAATATCAGTTTACAGAAAAATTTGAAGCAGAAAATGGGAAAGTTGAATGTTAATATTTTTAAAGGGGTTGTTTGTTGGTTTTTTGTTTGGTTTTTTTTTAATTATATGGGAGTAGAGCACAACAGAATTTTTAAGCACGTCCAATAAAATTTAGAAACTTGAGTGGACCTTTTTTACTATTATCAAGATCTGAGTACATTGCATTCATAAGTTTCATTTTCAAAACTGGTGCATGCAGCAAAATATTTTTCTTCATTACCTATCATGTTTCACCCATTAAACTATGAGTTTGTCAGAGGCTAGAAACAAATCACTAGCCATGTTTAATGGGTAAAAGCACCAAAAATAATTAGGAAAAACTACAGAAAACCCAAGAGAAAGTATTTATTTTCTGTTAAGACAGCAAGTCCCACTAGAATGGGGAGAGTAGATGGGAGGGAGAGCAGAAGGAAAAAGGAGACACCAGATTTTAAAAGCAATTACATGTTTAAAAGGTAGGGGCTTTTTTTTCTTTTTCTCTGCAAAAGTGACAACAGCTCTAGGAATTAAATGCATCTTACAGTACAGGAAGGGCAATTGTGTGAATTTTCATCAAAACTTTGTATGAGCAACAATGCGATGATTACTAAGGAGCAGAAAGGAACTCAAAATATTTAAGTCAAATGATGAACATGGTTTTATACTGGTATCTCCAAGAGGCCTAGAAACTATTAATACTAGAACACGCCTGGTGACAAAGCTGATTTTATTCCTACACCAGGATTTGGTTTATATATCTGTATTTGTACGCAGCATAGAGATGTTGGGTAGAGAGAAATACTGCGTAGGGACAAAACACAGAACACACAAATGACTACAAGAGAAGGTATTGAAGATCTTAATCATCTTTAAAAATTGCTTATTTCACCAATATGTTGTGACCAGTGGAAATAGAAAGCTTACCCCCCAACAGGTTTGGCAAGAGAGGTAAGTATCTGAACATTCAATAGTACCCTTAGCTGGCTGCTTGAAAAGCAACACTGAACAGCCCTCAAAAGACCAATTCAATGATACTCAGCAAGAAGTATAAAGAACATAGATTCTGAAGAGAACACTACTGGGTGAAAAATTCATGGTCCTGCAGAGTGTGAGAAGACACGGAAAGCTGAATGAATAGAAGAATGAATAGAAGAATTTTTATTGCACTCATTTTTAGAAGACTGCACTGGCCAGTGTATAAGATATGTATTTGTATCAGAGCACTTAGGAGCTACTCTGCTCTCCAACACTGATTCTGGTTGATGTTGCAAAAATCACTTCAGCTAAGTCTCTTTCCACTTTTTCTGTATGCTGGCCCTGTCAAATTAGCTTGCAAACTCCTAAGCACAATGATTGCTCTCAGAATTCACCTATGAAGGATGCTCAGGAAAGCTAACTCAAATGAAAATGAATGAAGTCCGAAGCCATAGAGCATTAAGTCTAACTATAGTAAAGCCTCACATAAATTTCTCAGAGATATACCAAATCTTTAGATTCAACTTCACACCTCCAGTCAATTCACTTAAGTTTTCCCATGTCTTGTGTTGGCCTTCTATGCATGTTCACCAGTAGATAACCAAACTGAATGCTTTAATAAAAGCCTAGATATTCAAAATTACTGCTTTACTACTTAATTATTTATTATTGCTTTTACTGCTTCAAGTAGTACACAGAAATTTCCATCCAAAAAAAGCTTCTTTGTCTTAAGAACTAGAATCAGAATTTCCTATTCTGCAAAAATACACCATATTAATATGCAGCAAACTAGCTGCAGCCCATCAAATTGACCTAGCACTCCTCCTCCATTTTAGTACGTCTCTTGGAAAGCCTTACCCTACCAATAACCCTACTATATACTGACTTTCATGGACAAATCGTTAATCTTCCCCACACTGCTTATCTCAGCTAGGATAATGTTTGATCTAATTCTAACAGATTTTCATTTCAGAACCAATTGTAAATCTCAGCATGGGATTATATACAACTTCAATGAGACAGTCTCATCCAAGAATCTGCTGACATGCACTTGTTTAGATTTGCAGTATTTTCCTTATGGGGGTGGGAGCTCAAGGAGAAAGATTAGTTGAAAAAAGAAAACTTAAAAAGAAGTGACACTTCCTTCCTGCTAATCATATTGATATGACTATATATGAAATCTGACTTAACTACTCATGGCATTCTATTTACCTTTAGAAATTTCAAGGCAAACTCTGCGTTCTCTCTCTGTAGGTGCTTTTCACCGCAACTAGTAAGTTGCGGCAATTAATGCAAAGCAAGAAAGCAGCTCTGTAAACCTGCTGACAGCCATTTAACAGGAGAGGTGGCAAGTGGTGGACATGTCCTGGCAGTGTGCTTAATGGATACACAAACACCCACAGTCAGCCTAAAGTGATACTGTCAGAAAATTAACTGAGAGATACAAAGCTCATTTAACAAAGAGACCCACAGCAATCTGGACAATGTAAGACTGTGTAAAGGTTGGGAGAGGGAAAAAAAGAAGATGCATTTCTTCAAGGAGATGGCAGTCTTTAATTTCACAAGTCATTTTATTTAGCCTTGTTGCTTCAGTGCACAAACCATCGCCCCTGCTTTGCAAAGCAAATGCTTTTGCACAGATCTGTAAGCTCCCTCGATAGAGCATGTCACAGACTTGCTTGAGTTAAAAGGAGATTTTCATGGTAATAACACCGCTACCATTATCATGTTTTCTTCAGACACTTCAGAACATGGCTGTAATAGAAATGACAGTTTCTCTCTCACATTATGACCATTGCAAAACTCAAACCTCAACCACTGTCAGACCTATTTGTAATTACTGGCAGAAAAGCAAACCAGTATCTTGACTTATGCCAATTGCTGGAAAATAAAGAGAAAGACCTACCAACAAAAAAAAAAACAAACCCCAAACAAACACCCTCCCACAAAAAAACAAACAAACAAACAAACAAAAAGTACCACATGCTTAAATAAGAAAAAAACAATTCTGTATCTGTTCATGCTGCAGTAATAACCAGCAGCCCAAACAGGGCAGGGCTGCTGTTCTACCATACAAGGTACGATGTAAATAAAAGAGAACATGCAGAGGCAAGACTGCAGAAAGTATATTTGGGATATTACAGTGTACTTCAAATCTTGTAATGAAATCACAAGTTCAAAGTCTTCTGTAACATTTCTATGGGATTCCGCCTTTGTGGTGACTAAGATAAAAAGATCAAACCACACTGGTTTATGACCTAGTATAAAGAGTAATCATCCTGTTAATTAGCATTTTTAAGCAACTTTCTGTGGCACTGAGAGCATGCTTCTTATTGCAGAGTAATGAAATTTCAAGTCCATGAATCCTCTGCAATAATTAAAATGAGGAAAATGTCAGGCTGTTTTCTGGGATCTGACACTTCCCAACACAGAACACAATCCTGAAGTGACCTGTAAATCTACTACTTGGCTCTCTTCCTCCAGACCTTCTCTTTGAACTACCTGTGTATCAAGAGCTAGGAAAAAAGTCTATAAATCCCCAAATACTATAATGGTATAAATAAGCAGCATTCCCTGAAGTTTTAGAATTACGCAGCTAATGGTAAGCCTTGCCATCCTCCCTTCTTATATAACATTAAGGAAAAAAAAAAGTTTTACATGCTGCAATAATAAAAAAAAAGTTTTTACCCTCAGGAAAAATAAACCTCCCTTCACTTTTTAAACGTCATTTTTCAAATACAGTTCATCTAATCTCTCGTTGTAGATTATTTTATTCCTCAAACTGGAAAAAAAAACAAACCCTAAACCTATCCCACCCAATTATCTATATAAGCCAAAAGTCTGAAATTTTGTCCAATGCAAAAATACCCTAAGCACTTTCCAACCAAAATGTGTCCAAACAGGATGACTGCATCATTTAAGAATCTCATCTTGAAGAGAGAAACATGCCACAGTTCAGAAAACATTTCTTCTAACAGCTGCGGCATTTTAAGCAGCTTTCCTTGCATGCTCCTCAGCCGACCATCCTACACTGCGCTTTCAGCTGTGCCAGTACTACGGTGTGATGAACCACACCAGAAAATTCATCTGAATTTGGAAAAAATACACCACCTCCTCTCATCCCAAAGAACCTCACACGCCCGAACAAGCACATTTTTATTGTCAAGCAACTATTAAATCAGTAGACAGTATAGACCTTCTAAAAGTAACTTACAGAAAAAGTAGTAACCTGAAACGTAACATTATGTCTCTAGGGAATGGTTTTATCTTTGAGATAAAAAAGTTGAACACATCATAGTGTCACTTCACTGTCTGCTGAGAAATCTTTCTCCTGTCATCTGTCCAACTCAAAGGACAGCACTAGGAGAAATCTGAGTGGTGAGCTCCACAGCTTCTGAGAGGTTATGCGATTTTCTGTTCTTCCCTTCAGGCTAGGCGATAGCTACAAAGATGTGGAATTTTCTTTTCCTCCTATTGCTTCCACATTGTCAAGAGACAATAGAAAAAGCTTTAAGAATAAATACACATTTCAGAATTTATCTTGAATCCCTGTATGTACAAAATGAAGAGAGGCAGTTCAGTGTTTTCAAAAACAGGAACATTGATATAGTGGAACTAAGCAGATCAAGCTTTCAGACTGTATTTTAAAAGCACTGAATACATGGCTGGCTGGGCACATTTACAACCAACTTCAAATACCAGCTGAAGTAGCTCTATAATGGAAAGACAGCCTAACTAAATGAATGCCAAGCAGGAAAAACAGCTTATTTTTCCATTACTCCTATTTGCTTGTTCACAAAACCCACAATAGAATTCTCTACTATTTGCCGGCTATCTAATTTATCATATTGAAAACTAATATACACAAACTCGTGTAAGTGAAACTTGAGAACTATTTCGTGTACAAGGCTAATGACTTGGGTTACATTCTCAAAAAGCACCCTATTGTTTTGGTTGCTTTAGAAAGCATTACCCACTGTTCTAAAAATAAAGTCACAATTATTGAACTGTTCTGAATCTGGATAAAACATATTTCTTTAGATTTAGGAGCACTATAGTAAACATTTGCTTTTTATTTTCCTTTGTGCTGGTTTTGATGGGGTAGAGTTAATCTTCTTCATAGTAGCTAGTATGGGGCTATGTTTTGGATTTGTGCTGAAAACAGTGTTGATAACACAGGGATGTTTTAGTTACTGCTGAGCAGTGCTTACACAGAGTCAAGGCCTTTGCTGCTTCTCACCCCACCCCACCAGTGAGTGGGCTGGGGGTGCACAAGAAGCTGGGAGGGGACACGCTGGGACAGCTGGCCCCAACTGACCTAAGGGATATTCCACACCATATGACATCATGCTCAGCATATAAAACTGGACAAAGAAGAAGGAAGGAGAGGATATGCAGAGTGATGGCATTTGTCTTCCCAAGTAACCAATATGCGCGATGGAGCCCTGCTTTCCTGGAGATGGCTGAACACCTGCCTGCCGATGGGAAGTGGTGAATGAATTCCTTGTTTTGGTTTGCTTATGTGCACGGCTTTTGCTTTACCTATTAAACTGTCTTTATCTCAACCCACGAGTTTTCTCACTTTTACTCTTCTGATTCTCTCCCCCATCCCACTGGGGGGAGTGAGCTGTGTGGTGCTTAGCTGCCGGCTGGGGTATACGACATCCTTATATCCAGAACAGTGAGAATGACCTCCCTCTGTTTCTTCCATGTCCTCATGAGTTATAAACCACAGCTGCAGTCCTCATTTAATTGTCTGAAGAACAACCTGGGATACCCAAGCATGGGTATGGTACAGTACTTCTGTTACTACAACTATTTTTTAATCTGAGTTCAATAGATAATCCTGACTATGTTACATGATGCAAGTCAGAATGGAAAGACTCAAACTGTATGTCCCAGGTATCAATGCAAAGTCTAACAGATATGGTCAATAAAAAGCATTTTTAAACCATTATGGCAGAGCAGTGGGAATTAAGAGATCTAACACTGTGTGGATTACAGCAGAACCCAAGATACACGTCTCAGCTCCTTAATTGGAAAATCATTCCTGCTCTCAAAAAACTCCCACACTGTCCAAGAGCAAGGAAAAGCCGTGGGAAGACATATGAGAAGCAAGAGAATTAGCAGCTAGTAGTGAAAACAACAAGATAATCTCTTGAACATATGCATATTAATTAGCATGCTAGAACAAAGTCCAGTGCTGGCTGTCACTCAAGTTAAAAGCTATGTTTTCTGGGAGAAAATTTTGGGATAGAAAGTATACAGGACCCATGTTCTTTAGCAGTAATAGGAATTTTAGGATCTGTTATTATTCATAGTTGGTGAAATGTATTGGCAACAAGCATAATGCGAAATTCAAAATTCAAGTAAGGAAAGTAGTGTGGCTTACAAGCTTTTGTTAACCATCCAAATATTTATCACATTAGTAGTAGGAAGCATGTGACAGATGAGAAAGCTGGGGTTTCCTAAATGGAATTATGAGTTTACAGGACCACGACAGAGGTCCCAAAGCACAGAAGCCTGCTTTGGCAGGTTGCTGCAAAACCAACAGATGTAAAATAGAGATTTAAAAATGTTATATTGTTTCACCTGTTATTATAAATTGCAGTATATTTGAGTTGCATTTGGTGAGCTGGGAGATAAATACTATTCTCAACAGATACATGGCTGTGTTTTGGAAAGGATACAGGTCTGCAGAGATGGATTGTGAAATATCACCTATAACTAACAAATACTAGTGTGTGCAAGAGAGATTATACATGACACTGCTTCTGTCATTTGCACACTGGACATTAGCAAATATTTTCCCCATGGCATTATATAAAAGACATTCAAATAAACAGTAAGAATTGTCATACCAAAGATGGTTGTTCATTGTTTTGGAAGGCACAAATGCAGCTACTTTTCCATTCATTTCTGTTAGTATGACATTAATGTACAGTAAAGGAAACTTTCGAAAACACGTGTGAAACAATCAATAGCAATTTACCTTAAGGGGTTGATAATCTTTGCTCTAGTAAATCAAGCAGTATAAGCAATGTTTCATTTTTATAGAAACCCCTCAAAGGTAGCCCTTAGACCACCCAAATGTCACCTATGGGGGCGGGGGGAATATATATATGCAGACACACTTGAGAATTTGTTCCTATCACTTTCCACAAAAAGAGAATTCAAAATAAAGGATTGACGGAAGTTATCTGAGCTTCTTGATAAGTATTTCTGTTCTTTAAATATTTTAAGTCCAATAAATTCAAGATGCTTTTGTACTGTAATGCTGCTCAGTCGGAAGACAAAATAGGTAACTGAACAAATACACCATCAGGGTCCAGCTTAAGAAATGTAATATGGAATTCCCCACTCACAGAACTTGGCAGATGCTTTGAACCAGCAGAAACACTTCCTATTCCTCCTTCAGGAAGAAGGTGATTTTATTATGCCTAATATAATCATCAGCTTCTCTGGAAAATGGCCAACACCATGTCAGCTTTCAATTAGAAACAGACACGGCTAATACTTCACACCACCCGTGATCAGCGGTTATTTAGTGGCACAGATACCCTGCACTGCTTGAAGTACCTTCCAGTACATAATGCACAGTAGCCAAAATTTAATGTTTTTAAAGCTACATATCAAGGTAGCAAAAGATTACAACTTATGCCACTCATCATGTGGATAGGCTGCTGTGGTGGGGGTCAGAGAAGGGGTCACGGCAATAAAATTATGTTAATATAAAAACATGTAGTAATTGACATCCTTAAATGAAAGGTACCTTTATTTTGCTCACCCAAAACCAGGAACATGCTTTAAAAATATTTTCTTCTTGCAATTTCAGTGTTTCTGAACCAAATACTGATGACATTTAATTGATTTGGGACCAGTTTTCTATATCATACAGCCAGTTCACTCATTATCTGACCAACTTAACATTAGGTTAAAACAGCTCATAAGAATTAATACTTCAACCAAAACCATGTTGTTTTTCCCCCTCCTAATTCCTGGATATAGAAAAACAGAAAATGCATGCTTAGTTCCTAATAAAACATTATTTTCTCAGTTACAAAGCACTTAAAACCACGTAGGTAGTTAAAAAAAAGAAATATTACTGAAGATTCAACTCACATTTATGCCAAGGCTAGCTCCTGTACATACCAATACCTTATATAGTTCACTAGCGTGTGTTTGAACCATTAATAGCTCAGGTTCAACACTGGATAAGATAAACTATGCTCACAGCATATATGGACAGGTTTCCATTTAATTCTAGGTACACTGAAGAAATGAACACTATTTTGATTATAACACTTCCAAAGAGACTTTGTAGCTAAAACATTGAATTATTCTCCAATACATGTCAGCTTGAGGGCACTTTTCAACTAACATGTTGATCCCTGAAGTAACTTTGATTTTTAAAAAGTGTTCTTGTATTACAGTTAGCAATCACCTTCTCAAGAGGGCTCTCATTTATGGTGCATGACTTCATTCTGGACATTTTTCAAATTATCTGACATTGAGATGCTACAGCTTCTCACAATGAGGAAGTGCTATTCATTCCATTAGCATATGGTGCAACCTTTCTGCTGTCCATAGAGGAATACAAGAGTTACCAAGGGATGGTACCACTTCCTAATTATTTAGAGTCTCTGAAATTAACACCTTCATCACCATATTTTGTATATGGACAAAATTCTTCTGAATTCTATTTCCTGTTGATTTCTTCCTGAGAATCTCTAGCTAGTCCTGTGACCTCAAACACAGGACCAAAAATCACAAATTTAAGGCAAATTACCAGAATTTTGAAAAACTATGCAAGTTATTAAGCAACTGTCCAAAGTAAAACAATCCAGGACAAACCAATCTGCTAGCAATGCAAATCAGTCAAGAAATGAGAGAGAGGCAACTCAGTAGGCACGTCAGAGGCACCATTTGCAATGAAGTCCTGTTTCAACTCAGTTACGAAGTTACATACTGTCCCTTCAATCACTTGTATCACTGAAGAGGAATGAACGTACTTTGGAAATTAGTTTGATTAAATCTCCAGGTTTACATTTAATTTAAAGAGGGCATTCTCTTAATTGCAAGAGCCTTTTCATGCTTTGCATGAAAGATTTAGAACAATCAGAAACAAAATGAGTGTGAAATTCCTCCACCATCTCACATGCCACTGCAGCAAGTGCAGAGACATGTAACAGATGGACAATTTAACTTACATTCTCAGTTATTAAACATTACCTGCAGGTCCATTAAACTGCTTTTCTACTGGAAACACTATATAAATTACTTAGTACCCACAACGCAGAGGATTAACTTGACCTTTCTCTAGGGCATGATACGTTCCTGCTCAAAGCCATTCAAATACAAACCTAAAATGATATTAGCTGTTCTTCTAGTATCAAATTTTACAGTTACATTTTTAGTAGGTGAGCTGGAGAGTGTCAGTCATCCACCTTATTGTTTCTTTATGACAAACACCATAGAGTTAATGGGTACTAGAAAAAAGCACAGTGACAGATTAAGGTACTATAAAACAGCCGTGTGAATCCAGGAATTGAAAATCCTGGTCAGCACAAGGAGGAGAGAAAAAGGCTGAAGTGCTGTTTTACACTGTTGCTATCTGTGCCTGTTGTATGCAATTTACACAACAACTTTTGCCTGTTCTCATAAACATGCTTCAATAGCTCCTGGAAATGACAATACACAATACCGGGCCCACTGCTTTTAATCCTCTGCCTGGAAAAATTAAAATACTGAGAACTTGATCAAATACTGATTTTACCCAAAGGAATTGCTTGCCTTATGGCAAGCTACAACTTATTAACTATGTATATCACAGTAATTGTATGTAAATTAAGATGACTTCTGAAATTCATCATTACAGCTAGCCTAATTATTTGATTTAATGTATTCAGATCCCTGTAAATAGTACAGAGGATGAAAAGCTGTTCGTTATTAATAAAACCTCAAGAAAAACTAGTCCTGTTTCAAATGACTGCATTTTGGGAGGTATGAAGACAAATTCTCCTGTGCTTCCTATCATGTGGCCTTTAACACCTGAACTCTCAAGAAACAACAAACTCTTCATCAATCAGGAACTATGCTTTTGCTTGACTGAGTTCTAAGACACAAAAAGTTAGGTGGAAAGGAATACTACTATGCAGCATAGAAAGAAGGTTCAGGGATATATTTGGTTGGTATACCATCATGTGTTTAGATATATGGCTGCGTTAAAGCAAACAGAACTTTGAAAACACTGTTCTTTCCACGTAATGGTTTCAACACACAGCAGCCCAAGGAAGAAATAAATATTCCTTGAAGTAATCTGAATGATTAAGAATCTAACTATATTTTTCCTCCTTCTTCACAAATATTTAGTTTGGAATAGCAAGGATACTTATTTAGACCACTTGCTCATCCTGCTCCTTCCCTAATAACCACATTCCTTCAAATATGGGCAATGGGCACACACTGAAACACAAGAGGCTCCATCCGAATATCAGGAAACACTTTTTCACTGCGACAGTGACTGAACACTGGCACAGGTTGCCCAGGCATGTTGCAAAGTCTCCATCCTTGGAGATATTCAAAAGCCACCTGGACATGGTCCTGGGCAACCAGCTCTAGGTGGCCCTGCTTGAGCAGGAGACTGTTTGATCAGATGACCCCCAGATGTCCCTTCCAATCTCAACCCTTCTGTGATTCTGTAAAATGTGCAGCAGTCTGACCAATGATGAAGAATCCCTCTCTGTGTAAAGCAGTTCTCATTAATTGCTGAAAGAGCTATCTGCCAGTACTAAGACTGTATTCCTGATGCTACCATTTGAGAATAGAAACAAACAAAAGATTTGGACAGCATATGGAACATCAAATCAACAGCATCCATGAAAATCATGAATGATCTCTTATTGTCAACTTACAGAAGACAACAATCTATATACCAACACCTACAGGTAAATATGATCTCTAAGAAATGGCTGCATTAAGGCAAGCTGCATCCCATCTGATGGTGATGATTTAGCCTCAACTACATTCAGCTGTGTCATAACCTGGATGCTCTACAGCAATGCTCTACAGCCCAGACCCTCAGGGAACTACAACTAGTGCTGAACATAGCAGTCGTCGTCATACTGCGAGTAGCACATGAAGCCTGTCCATACCTCTAGACTGGCTTCTCAAAGAGGAAATTCAGGTGAGATCTCAGATCTTATCTTTGTGAAACCCAGTTATCTGCCAACATGGTACTAGGAGGGAGAAGAGAACTATGCAGTGAACCGACACACCACAAATTGCCTAAAGCAAGGGTGAAGCTCACCTGCATAGCACAGACTCTTCCCCACAGTCAATTCAAGTCTGCATAATGAATTCCTACAGAAACTAAAACCACTGCAAATATTATCAGTATCTTCTCTGAAGGCAAGGTATATTTTGGTGATCTGGCTTTTGCTAACATAAATATAAAGCAGAGAATAAAATAACATATTTAATAACAGCCCTACAGGATTTACCTTGGAGAAAGAAAGAACAAACCACTCACAACAGATGTTAATCACATTGCTTAATTAATTTACCTCCATACCAAGGAGGTAAATCCATTAGAAAGCACCACATTTGAGCCAACACATCAGCAGTCCAGGACACTATGAAAACACTATGTTTGAGGTAGACAAGTAGCTATGCTGGAACACAACATCCTCTAGAAGATCATGCAATGCCACAGAGAATTAAGAGAGCACCTGTGCTCTTGCTGGGTAGAACACTAACATGAAGGGCTGTCAACAGCTTGGAAGCATTATTCTGTAGATATTTAAATATAGATAGACACACTTTAAACACTTCAGGCAACAGAATTTGTAATTTTTACAATATTCCATAATAAAAGACAACAGTACCGAAAAAAAAATCCAAATACTTTAGTCTTGACAGAGAGTTCATTTTAAAGAGTGTCTCTGGATTTTTCTCAAAGACATCAGGTAATACTGTTTAATTTCTCTCATGAATTTTAACTTGTTCCCCTTTTGTTTACATATACTCTCCTGTTAAAACAGAATTTTATGTATTTTTTTGTTTCACATCCATTACACTGGAAACTAACTCTCATTTTTGTCTTGTAATATTGACAAACACTAAAAGTATATGCAGTATAAGTGCAAGATTTGAAGGCTTTCACCAAAGCAAATTATTTGTGTGTTTACACTTCACGTCAAAAGGCGTTCTATCTCATATTCTACATTCAATACTAGGGTATGGCAATTGATAAATTAAAGCAAATATGTGTATAAGAATCTCCGGTCTTCAAAATGGGTAAAAACATTTGTTTTCTTCTCTTCGCTCAAAAAATATTTTATAAATATATTTAATATTAACCACACATTCATTTTGTTTAGCACAGTTAAGAGCAAGACTCAACTCCACTATTACTCTTTGGAGCTACCATCTTGCTTTGGGATTTATTGCATCTGTGGTGACAATGACTGATGCCATCTTCTCCAAAACTATTCTCATCTTTCAGTTAATGAAAATTTCACTTTTTAGAACAACACTTTATAATCGTACAGTTTTAGTAACTCTTAGCTTCTTTTAGCAATTCTTATCTGTTAAAATTTTTGTACTGTGCAATCAATATAGCAAAGACAATGCCATATATGAACTGAAGAAAAAATGATAGATTATTTAAATGAGAAATTCATAGCAGAGTAAAAGGAAGTTGCAAAAAACAAATGGATACTGTGTATATAAAAATATTTAAGTACTATGAAATAGATTTAAATGCTGTAAAAGTAGTGTGAGTTTATCTTTTAATTTGCTGCTTAAAACCAAAAAAGTAAAATGCACAGTTTTAATTATATCATCATCAGGAAAACTGCTTTGAACTATGCCTATTTATGTCTGCAGATAGAAGATTTTCATAAAGGAGAAGGAAAGTCCAACTTAATATTGTATGTTGAGGTTCTTATGCAAACGGGAGTTTGCAGAATGAACACATACTACAGATGGCACCAAACAGAGCTCACTGCAGAAATTTTTAGATTGATTTGCCTAAGGCAACTGAAATAGAGATGTATTTCCAAGAACTTGAATGAAAACCCTGAATAAAGTATCTGATACAAATTAATTTCCTTACACCAATTCAACAGAGGCAAAGGGAAAGGTCCGAGTCAAGTTAACAAATTAAATTTCTACTGAGAAGCTTCCTGAATTGAGAAAAATCTGGTTAATGGAATCTGTGCCAGAGTCAATAGCTTCCACTATGGCCCTGACACAGGATAGCACATCAATAGACCTAATATTCTTTTACAAATGTCTCCAGTATTATGATGCTGTCACCTTCCCTTCTCTGTTTTCACCTCTCACTCTCCCATTCATTCACTGTCACATCCAATATAGCTGATCAACTCTTATTTCACTAGCAGCAAGAGAGATATTTTCTACTTAGAACTGTTGAAGTAGTAGAGGACACATTTCAGGCCATGCTCAACACATTTTCCCCTCCCTTTTTAAACAGCTGCATGACATACAAATATGTTTGATGAGCCTTTTGCCAGGGGGAAAAAACCAAAATAAAATAAAATATATATTTACGTATGGCACAGACTATGCATAAAATAGAGAATGTCCTCTTGCAAAAGTCTATCCAGAACTCCAGTAAGAGTTGAACTATAAACATATTCTGTTATTCTGTCAAGTGTTTCATATATGTTGTTAGAAATAAGTTAGAAGCAGATGAAAAGGTATTTTACTGATGAAACATTCTCATTACTGCAAAGCACAATGATAGGTAACAAGAAGAAAATGTTCCTGTACTTACTCCTAGAAAGAAGAGTATCTTCAATCAAGGAATGAAACTTGAAATGAGGAATATTTCCTCTGTCTACTGAAATTGTCACTTATTTCTATGGAAACATAGCCAAAACAGAGGGGGAGAGAAGGGTCTCAGGAACATGTCTATATATTTGTGAGGGAAACAAATATAAATAAATGTGTGTACACACATGCACACACTCTTCCTTATCTCTCCTAAGTCAGCCACAACAATCTAATATCACTTGAAATACAGAAAGAAATCTATTATACCAAATCATGCCAAATGAACAGTCTTTGGAAAGAAGCTGCTCTCAGTGTTAAAAAACAGTATGTTACGCCCAACGAAGAAAAAAAGGGCAACATTTTCAATGGTTTGCTGCCTTCAGTGTTTTCAGAAGCTATTACGACCTACATGATTTCACAGGACAAGCATGCCTTTTACAGCCTCAGGCAAAGCACCCTTCCCCAATGCCACCTATACCGAGTCCTGCACTTCCATTTCTCTGACAATTCCTTGCTTTGGTGAATGCAAGAAAATTTGAACACTTACTAAAGGTCCTACTGTTCATAGGGCAAGTAAAGGAACATTTCTTTTTAAAGCAGCTTACTTTAATGAATCCAAAATATGATTTTTTTATATATATACATATATAAAATCAAGAAAAAAAAAAAAGAAAAACCTGATGTGTACATGCCTATATAGTTCAGGAGCATTAGCTGACTTCTTTTGCCTACAACATTTCAGGTTTTACCTCATGAGTAAAAATCCTGTGTTCATTACAGGGTCTTCAATGAAGAGTTCTGTGCCTTGCTTTAACTTGCACTCACATTTTTCATAAATTGTTCCGCTGTATGACAGCAAAAGTTAAAAAGGAAGAGAGAAAATGCTACCTCCATTTATAAAGGGGCGGTTCTTTGTAAAGCGGTATTCTAAACCAAACATACATTTGTGATGAAAACTCATCTTGCTCTCCTGCACCATGCAGGAAACCCCCCCTTAAAAGCCCAAATGAGCTCCACCTTGAGAGGAGGAAACAGAACTCATTCTTTCAAAAAGAAATCTTGTCTTTTTCCACGCAGTCTATTCAGTCACATATTTCTCTTCTCCATGCTACTTGTTCAGGATCACAATCTAAGAGAAGATCAATGGTCATTGAACTATGCCAATGAAAAGAACAGTCTGTAAGCGAGGTGACTCCACAGACTGAGTTCTGCTGAAGCACCTGTTCCCTCTCCCCCTTTCAATGTTAATGAAACCTATTCTCTGCCTCTGGACCCCAAAGTAAACATAATTCAGTTATTTATGTTCTACAGCAGACAAGAGCTAGGCAAAAATTTCTTACACGTATGTTTTCCACTAAAAATGCAAATGTAGCTTTGATTCATTAGTTATTTAAATATACTAATTTTTAAAAAATTAAATATAAAAAACTTTTAAAATTCAACTCAAAATCCAACATTCAGAATTTTATTATGTGTGGAAGTTTTTGCCACTGACATGGAACGAAGAATTTCAAGAAGTACTAGACTTTTCCCACTGCAAGAACCCTGTCTGCACGTTCCTCCTACCAGTGGCATCTGCCTCCCCAGTGCACTGCCAATCTCCTACCTGTCACACTTGAGCTCAGACTGTGAATCATCACTTATTTGTATAGTACAGAGCTCTATTTTTGACTGAAGCACATGGAAATTACAAAGCCCATTGCCTAAATAATAGAAAATCCCCACAACAAAATTCCATAAACACTATTGTTACTGTAAAACAAAACTGAAATTAGCATCCAGTTCTTATCATTGCTTTTACTGAAGATCATCTAGAAGACTTATTATGGTGACTAGAGCACTAGGGAGTAAAGAATTTTTTCAGGCTTGCTAATAACTTTTCATCACCAGTGGTATCACATGGTACCACCGACTCATGCAGACTCAATTATTTTTAAATTTACTAATTACTGAATAGCCTTGATGGGTTCCAAAAGAGTAATGTGATTTTCCAGCCCAGCTGCCAACCCTACATAAGTGCGTGCAGCACCATTGTTTAGTGCTTTCAAGAAATTTGACAGGAGTGCCGTGACATACTGGCGTACTGCAAATAAAAAGCAACTCAGATTTTTGTGAAGATTTTTAGACTGAATCCTAAGATTCAGTGTGAATTCTCAAATTTTTCTCTTTATTTATACACTTTTCTCATCTCTTCTGCCCTACGGATGGAGCTCTGCGTATCAACTTCACTGGCTACTGGCAGAAGAGAAGGTACAGCTGTACTGGGGAGCCAGACACAAGCTACTGAACAAGGAGAAAGATTAAATATTAAAAATTTTCAAAAGTAAGCGTAGTTTCTCTACGGATTCTCTTCCAGTTAGCTACTACACCTTTCATAATTTGTCTGTCAGTACTTAGTAACTTAACCTTGCCCTAAATTTTTAATCATGGAAGAGTCCAATATCACACACATACAATATTACCAGGTTAGAGTGAAGGTTAATTTTCAGTTCCTTTGGAAAAGTAGTAAGCATACATGTAAAAAAAATATTTACTCTACCCATAATCCCAGCACATTTCAAGTGTGAACATATCTGAAAGCCTTGATCAGAAACTAAACCAGTTTTGAAACCTCATTATAAGAGTTAAAAGAAAAGGCCCCATCAATTTAAACACCAGACAGCACAGATGCAGAAAACTCCTTCAAAAATGCAGCTCACATTTACCGTTTATACCTACGTGAGAGAAGATGACAGGGGAAGGGAGAAGCATTATGACAAATGACTTATCACGTTACAAAGAATAAAAACTGTTAATGTTTTACTTATTTTCTCTCAGTGAAAAACACTAGGAGCATGCCGCTTAACATTTTAATGCACATCTGCTTCTTAGAGAAGCTTCATAATACTGGTTTAACAATTCTTGAACACTGTGGGTTTGATTTCAAGAATTCAAAGAGATTGCCACAGAATGCCTGATTTGTAAGGAAACTTACCAGTGACCATACAAGGGATTAAAACTGCTTCTCAGAAAGCTATCAGAGATACAGATGCTTTCCTTTAACCCTCTTGTATTGCATTCTGTAAGATACTACCACAGTGACGGATGCGTATCTATCGCTCATCTTCTGAATCAAACCAGAAAATAAAAAAAAGTGGGGGGACAGGGACACGACAAAGAACTGTCTAGTATAAGGGAGCTTTTTCCAGCAGACACATGTAGACCTGGTGAGTGGCAGCACAAACCATTGCCATCTGGAACACAGAGATCCCTCATTTAATGAAGTTTTTTCTGTTCAAATAGATTCCCCATTTTCTTCTGTGCATTTCTGTAGATCAAATTGAATAATTTGAGCTTTCATACAAATCTTAAAAAAAAAAAAAAAAATAACAATCCCTTCTGAGCTGGGACCAATCATGAGTACGCTCTGCCTAAGGCAGGAGCTGTAGCCTACAAAGCCAAGTTAGAAAAAGCTAAGTTAGACTGACAGCGCTATAAGAATAATTGAAAAAAGGCAGCTCCAAAGTAAGGTACGCCTCAGATTCTTCATGTCTATTGGGAACCAACCTATACTCAACATCCTGTAAAGGTCTCACTTCTCAGAAGGAAGGAGGAAGATAATAATAATTAAAAAAAAAAAAAAAAAAATCAGTGCTACCCTCACTTATTTTAACCCTAGAAAACTCACACTCATGTCTTGCACTTTTTTGGTAACCTAACATACGCACAAACCTAATGTTTTTATTCTACAAATTCTCTAAAAGCTTCTAGGACCAAATCTAGCTCAAGTGCAAAAATATCACGGTATTTGACATGAAAATAGAGGAAAAAATGCTATTTTCTTGCAGAGCAATGCTCAGATTTTAAGTATATGTATTTCAATTCCTCTTGGTATCTCATTTGGTAGACATCGGGGAAATGAGCATTTTTCCTTTGTTCTTTGTAAAGATGAAGCACTTCCATTAACTTATTTGCCTTTTATCCTCAAAGTAATTTCTATAGCCCACATCACATGTCAAAAGTAGATCAGAAATCCTGTACCATCTGCAGACAGACTAGGTGATCAAATTCGTTTTACTTCACTAGTTTATGGCTTCCAACAAACCAAAACTTTCTTCTTCATAAATGCCATTACAGTAACAGTCAGTCCCACCAGATGAGACACACAATTCAGACTTTTGGCATAAAAGTTTCCAACTATCCCTTTTGTGATCTAAATTTCAGCAGTAAGGGTCAGAAGAAAGAAACTAACTTTAACCCTAACTTTCCTATCTCAACCTACCTCTCTGGCCAGTGCATGACTCCAGTTTAACCAGCAGTTCACAGCAACTTAAAATGTTTTAGGCACAAAACTACTGAAATTTACTTTACATTGGTTTTATTCTTATATCTGAGCCAGATGAACATAATGTGAAGACATTAACTTTAACCAAATGCATTAAAAATATACACCTTATGTGATTCTGCTGCCACTCTACAAGAAAGCAAGTAGAAGACAGGACACTAGAAAAACTCCTGGAAAGACACAGTTGTCCCACAGAACAAACTGAAGATGATTTTCTTCTTCCTCAGCTATCACGTGTTGCTGGCCATCCCACCAGGAGAAAAACAAAACAAATGCAAAACAGTAAAAGCAGATCATCACTTGCCTAATGAACATAACAGGTTCTGAAATGACCAATTTAAGAACTCTCTCTCAGAAAATTGAGTGCTTCTGTCTAGGGCTGTTAATTAGTGAATTATTTGCCATTGACACTTTTTTTGTGAAAGCGTTGAGTGTTTTCCTTGCACACAAGTCTGTGCTCCACCACTTCTGTCAAACACCAGGTCACCTACCTAAGTCACTTCATGCCTAAGCTTTGTCTGAAGGACTGTAAGTCTCCAAGTAGGGTGGTGAAATCATCTTAAAAGCAAAACAAATAATTCATTTCCACTTCCTCAACCCCAAGCTCTTACTGGTTATGCTGAGCACTCTAGCTCTATCTCTATGGATCTACCTCCTTCCTAAAGTTAAAAGCAAATGTTTTATCTGGAGTATTCTGAAATTTTGATAAAAGTATTAAATAGAAACTGGATTATAAAGCCAATTTGTCTTCCACAGGCAAACAGAAATTCCTTATCAGTAACTTCTAGTTAGGGTTGACCCAAGTTGAATCAGAGAAAAAATCTACAATAAAAGCATTTGTAAAATGCCAGTTCCAAACCTGACTGCTCCAAACCTACACCCAGTTTTGCAAAAAAGGTCTTTTCAAAGCAAACAAAAATACCCCAACCATCAGGACTGACATTTAAGTTCAAACAGCCTTCCCACCTCTCTGTACATCACATGAAATTCACATCACCAAATAGCAAACAGTGTCACCAGGCAGTTATTGAAAAGGCATTATAATACTCACTAAAGGCAGACTCTCTGAAGAGTTACTATCCCTTGCAAAACCGGCATGGACAGACACGGGTATCTTCTTCTGCAGTTTGCCCTTTCTCACTGTGATTTCAACTCATCCTTACCTCCTGCATTCTCCTGATGTCCTGAATGCTGCAAAAGCACTTTTTCACACATGAAAGCAAATCTAAAGCAGAGATTGATCTTACATTATAATCTTTCTAGAATTCTACTTCAAGCAAAGTACTGCTTACCAAACAATTAATTTTAATATTCCAGCAATAGGATTTTTTTCCTTTATGTTCTAATCTGAAGACAAGAACAAATTCAGTAATAGAATGTCAACGTTAATTTAAGAGGAGATGAAAAATGACTTAATAACACTGCAGCAGGATAACTTTCTACAATAGGTCACGGAGACATAAAATTTTCAACAAATTCATTCTTGTACCACTATATATTCCGGCTAATAGACCAGTGTGCAACTGAAAGACTGTTAATACCTTGCTGCACAAACTTATATAGCAGAAAAAAAAGCCACCTTTTATAGTCTCAGTTTCCCTAATCAGCAGTAAAACTGGGAAAAGAGGCAGAAAGCCTCCTATTTGCTTTCCCTTGAGCAAAGGGCAGAAAATGAGTTTTAGTTAACCACAAAATTCAACTCCATATTAAATCTCTACTTAATAAATGATACTAAGTAGTACCATAGAAAGGTTTTAGCAAAGAAAGGTGTAACTAGAGAGCCAGAACAGCACAGGCCAAAAAAGCTACAACAGTAATTTGCTACCAGTTTCACGCAACCACCCTCCAACTGGAAGCTGCGGTATAGTCAAAACTCAGGAAACTTTCCCTTCATTAACCCAGTTATGCATGAATTAGTGTTTTGTAAAGGTGCCCATGTCCTTACTAGAGTACAGTCTTTCGCTGTATGCAATATAAGGCGCAATATAAAAGGGAAGAAGAGTTTTCTAATACAAGGCGGGGGGGGGGGGTGGAATCAAGGTCTTGGACACAGCAAATGCCACGTCACTGCAATGTCTCCCCCCACTTAACCCTTACTCTTTCAGAGAATAGGGAACTGAAGAGGGCAGAAAGTGACCCAGACATATGTCAAGCTGCGTGCTAAAGGGCTTCCACTGAGAGTCTCAGAGCCAAAGAACACCAAATTCCTGTTGGCTAAGCAAAAAGGAAGGTTGGGTAGAAAGCTGCAAACATCTCAACCCTTGCAGTTATATGCTTACACAGGTTCTACAGCTACTCAGCCTCAGACTTGGTGGAGAATGCAGAACAAAACACGGGATTTCTTCACTTTCTCAATAATAAAATCTCACTCTAGTTTATACTTTTCTTCAATTTTGAGGTCCTGAATTCCTTCAAATTTCACTGGCAAAGGAAATGGAAGAAATTGGTTCTAACCTGGCAGCTCTAGAAAGAATTGGCAGATTTTAAACCTAGTAAATGTTATTCCAGTCCTGTTTCACAAAAGACTGATTTAAACCAAAATGTTTTATAAATTGGTAATCAGAATTTAAAGTCTGATTCTCAGTCACTGTTGACATTTAAACATATCAACTTGTAATAAAAGATGTTTTTACATGAAATTTAGCACTTCTTTTTGTTAACTAAAAAAACTAAAGGATATCTACACGCATTTACAAAATAACAAAGCGTAGCATTTGTCCTGCTTTGTTGGACATTTCTTGTTTGCTAGTTTATTTGTCTATTCACAGTTTAGGAATACATCTGAATGCAAACTGGAATTTAATAGAAAGTTCACAAATACAGGAATTTAAAATTGATTACTTGGTTAAATAAGAAGTTACCCCAAATGCTATGGTATTTTGTTTTTTTTTTTAAAGTTTAAGACATGCTTGGTATTTATTTAGAGGTACTACTTCTGTTAGTAAAAATGACTGCTTTAGATTGTCACATCCTGCATGATATTCCTTCCCAACATCCCTGTTTACAGATTAAAGCAAAGAGGCCAGGAAGTTAATTTTCATTCTTACTGTTTCACAATTTCATGTTAATCATTAAAATAATTAAAAGAAACCACAATTAATAAAATATTTTCTCTGCACTGCCAGAAGAGGTTACTATAACAAGTGGTAGTTTAGTATTTCCGTACAAGTGCTTAGCCAGTGACTTCTATAACTTCATGCCTCATCTGCTCCTTTGTAGCATCTAGTAGGTAAAACCTAGTTGATGCAAAAGAACATACATGGGGTCTGGCACATCACTAAGGTCTTTCAATTTCTGAAGGATTATTTTGATTAGGAATGTGACAGGTTAACATAAAATTCTAAAAAGTGAAGTAACTTCATAATGGGAAATATTTGACATACAATTCGGAGTAAAAAGTCAGTTCAAAGCGGTTACATAAAATACAGAATATAGCTAGAGAGAATGTGTATACTTACAAAAATACAGAATGTGTATGTACATGTGTATATGTTTACATAAACACAGATCAACATTTTATCTTATTGCCCCACTAAACACGTAGACACACAAAAATATGGTCCAGATTAAGAGATCTTTTCTTTATTCCTGACTGTCATGGAACAACTCATTGGGAAAAGAAATTGGTAAAGAACTTCAGTGTTTTTCTATGCACTGAAGAAGAGTATTTAAAAACCTATGTAGACAAGAGCATTTAATCTGGCATTACTCAAGCATAGTCTAAAGAAGATGCAAGACCTCTACCTGATAACACAAGCCTTGAAATGCCACCCTCACACATATTTATATGTGTAAATATATTAAAAATCTGTTTCAAATTTTGAAACCTCTAGAATGGTTTCAAAGTTTTCTTCTTAACTAAACCCTTATAAAATCCATGAAATGGATTCTGATCAATTTTACTAAAGTGCAGAAAGGGTCACAAACTGTTCTGATTCTTCACAGAAATCATCTTCAACTTGAATTTAAATAAATTATGTGTCATCACACCAATAAGATTATCATCTTAACTTTTTTTTTTTTAAAAGCAGCTAGACTCTGATTTGAATACCTTGGTAAGCCCAACTATAGAACAAGCTGCCATAATATATATGTATATATACATATATACAAGGTCTAGTACTTTGATTATTTTCTGAAGTCTCCTAAAAGGAGATACACTCTCAAGTAGCACTGACATCATCTTCAGAAGTCAAAAGTATGTGAGCTGTAAGTTTTCCTTCCCTGTAGGTTAAGGCACAATTTAATTTCTCAGGCTCAGGTGTGTGTATGCAAAGAGTCACAACTCTTCATTCTTCCTCTACAGGGAGTTACTTATTGCAGCTTGCTGTGTAGAAAACTGTTTCAAGTTAAAAACAAACAATTACTTCTCCTGTAAACGGACATTCTCCGTACCTACAGAAAAGGCCCCAGTAAATATCTTAAAATTCCTTTCACCGTTTACTAGAACATGGTCAGCAAAACACAGAGCTGCTCACAATGTCAGATGTTTATGCAGTACTAACTCACAGTAAATATCTTATAAATCAAGAGCAAAATAGCTTTCATTCTGTCAAAAAGAATTCAAGTGGTAACAAATACATGAAATCTGACCTTTACATCAAAAAAGCTCTTTTGGTTTCCACCAAGAAAAACAGGTTCCATTACAAAAGCTTCCAGCACTCCGCATTTCTAAACCTGTTTCATGAATATTCCTACATATTTTCCCCCAACTGAGGCACAACAAGATCCTTTCAAAGAAAGCAAGAAAGGAGGGGGAGGGGGGCGGGGGGAGAAAAAACCAAAAACATGGACTGAAATGCACTGGAGACCTACTGCTATCCACAGCTACCAGATACATTGTTTTGAAGAATATTGCCAGCCACAATGATTTTGGATGCAGATACACTTCCTACAACATACAACTCACATCACAGATTATTTTTCCCCCAAGGTTAAATCTCCTTGAGGCACACACTGTGTCTCCTCATCCTTCCACATTACCCACCCAAGTACACCCAGCATTACTATTATTATTAGAACTCAATTCTAGCACAATTCCCTGGTTTCAGCTGGGATAGAGTTAATTTTCTTGCTAATAGCTGGTATAATGCTATGTTTTGGATTTAGTACGAGAATAATGTTGATAACACACGCTGATGTTTTAGTTGTTGCTAAGTAGTGTTTACAGTAGCCGAGGACTTTTCAGCTTCCCATGCTCTTTTCCTTTGTATGCTTTATCCATGTAATGAAAGAGGGTGAACCTTGCCATCGAACTCTGTTAAGTCGCGCTTTTATAAATTTCTATTAAAATCACTTTCTGCTAATACCTTTGACAGTGATTCTTTGAGTGGCCTCTAAACCACTCATTTGCGACATCGATTCAAGATCACAATTAAAAAAAAAAGTTATTCATATTGGAATCCATTCACTTACTTCTGACTAGCAGCAGTCATGCATCAGCTATGATTTTCATGTGCTGATTATCAAAACAAGTGACTGCTATGCCTATCTTAAATTAAACCCTTACAGTTAAAAGTTTCCAGTTATACAATAATTTTAACCTTTAAAATAATAATTACAGACAACAGAAATGGAGCAGAATAAAGACTAATACTTGAGGTACTTCTAAACATTAACTTACCTTTGTCAACTGGGTAGATGTCAACACCCATTATAGGCTTCTGCATTTCTAGGATTATTTATATCTATCACCGTTTTCTCTAGATACTAGTGAGTCTCATTAAAAAAAAAAAAGCCAGTGTTGCCAAAATCCAGCTTTTAAATTGCTGCTCAAAGCTCTTCAGAAGACGGCAGTTCTACTGAGGACTTGAAGTGATGCACAGACTTTGCTGAGGCACAGAAAATGTCATAGTGAAAGAGTGCATTCACCTACACTGGGATCAGCTTTCTATTTCTTCACATATTGCAGGGCAGGACATGTCAACAGAGGTGAATGAAAGCATGTCTATTAACAGCAGTAATATTATATTAAACATCGCTAAAGCACAATGGTAGATAGCACAATATATTTCATTTCCAGCTTAGAAATGAGCCAGACTGGTATTTACCTCCACAGATACCATCTAAAGTGTTGGAGGTGTTTTTTTTCCCTAGTCTGAAGCAAAAAAACGGACAGAAGGCAAAAAAACATCTTCTTTGGTTAAGAGAGCAAAGCCTGTAATTTATACAGTTACCAGAAGAAGAAATGAGTCTTTTATTGCCGATTTAGCTCACTGCAATAACTTTCACCTCAGATAAAGAGAATTTAACTGGAAGCAAGTGAATACCAAGTCCACTCTGAGCAATCCTAAAGTATTTGAGATGCACAAGTTTACTTTTGGTCTTTTCTAATGCTTACAACCCCCGAAGACATCTATTGGCTCTTTGTAACTTGCTCTCCATTTATATGGGCATTTCCCCACAGAGCTAGGCAGAAATGCCCCAATCCCAAAATAAAAAAGCTCCTGTTATTTAGGAACTGAGATAAAATAAAAATGCAACCAATTTTGCTGAAATAATGTATATAAATGTACATAAATGCAAAACAAAGTCTAGAAAGCTCCCAGGTTTCCTCCTCATACACTAAGTTCATTAACCTTGTTCAACATAAAATTTACGTGTTCACTTACACAAATAAGAAGCAGCTATGCTGTGGGTAACATTAGTAGTTAAAAATATATACATCAGAGCCTCCCTCCAAATTTGTCCCATGACAAGTCTTAACGCAAAGGAGAGAGAAAAATCTTGCATTATGCTCCAAAGACCATTACTAGAGCTACTTTGCTCTTTTCTTGCTGCAACAAGAAAAGAGCAATCTCAGAAGGTAGTCTCTATGGAAGACTACCACTAGACTGCTTGTTCAGCTTCAGCACGTCTCATCACAAGTGAGACAGAACATTTGGGTGCAACTTGTGACCTGATTGCAGCCCAACAGCTCAGAATCAACACTCCTGACTCATGGTTTCCAAGTGCTTTCGCCCAGTAACAGTCACAGTTCCACATAACTGAATTTATTTATACCAGAAGGATGGGGGGTGGCATTACAGGATGGCAAAATCCTACACTAAGCTTGAAAAGTCAAGCAGTCTGAAATCAGGAAGTGTCTGAACTTTGTACACGTGTGATATGACCTCTTTATTTAATTTTAAATTATTTTTATAATGCATGCAATCAATAACAGAACTTCTCTTTTAGAGGGCCCTTAACTCGCTTACTGGATAGAATGAAAAGTTCAAAATGTGTAATCAGAATTTTATAGAAAGCAAAGCTCCTTTCTGCTAGACTCCTGACTTCGCTTTAACCCCCAGGAAAATTCTGAAGAGAAATCAGAGAGAACTAAATTCTACCCACTGTCTCTGCCACAGAATTTCTACGTGACTTCTGTAAATTCCTCCTACTCATATTTATTTTCAGGATGTTCACATAGGTATTCTTGGGTCTCCACTAGTAAAAGCATTCAGTACCCTTGCAGTTCCATACAGGTAGGGAGATCCGTACTTTCAATGTTTAAAGCATCATAAAATTATATGCTTTGGGGGAGGGAGATTAAGAAAGGACTACAGTCCCGACGCTTCTCAAAGTTGATATCCAGAATCTGTGGATGTTTGACATCTGTGCTTTAGATTCTTATCTATGCATAGTGAACAAGAATATCATCACCTCAACTCTCAGAAATGTCAAGATGGTAAATTACTTATTTTCTTGAAGCACTAGGGGGCTAATTAGTTCTCTAAAGAAATTTGATAAAGAAAATAATTATTCTCCATTCAGGCCAATGTGCAAATGCTGTAGTAAGAAGATATAGGGCATGACAGAATGTCTTATATTGCTTCCTATTCAGTACAATGAATGAGAGTACAATTCTATGGAAACATCCCTATAGTGTCGCAATTAAAAATGTGTACCTTATTTCTTACTTAATAGTGAGAGAGGTTATTCATTAGAAATACTAGTGCCCGTGGTGCATGCAGAACCCCCAGTGTCTTCACATCAGGACAGGGTATCTATTTAAAGGAGACGTTTTCAGCAAACGGAGCTTACCTAGCTGATATTTAATGACCTGTGATTTAAACCAGGAGATTAGGCCAGTAATCTTATGCTTTTTTGTACTCTTTGATCCTTTTAGCATAAATAAAAGACAGTTATAATGCAGACACACAGATTGGATTAATTATTATGGCACCATAACCTGTCTTGTCATTTCCTAAATCTTCAGTGCCAGATTTAGTCAGTCTATGCTTTCTTCAAAGGAAAGGACAAAATCTTACACGTTCAGTTACTAGAGATGCAGTTATTTCAGATATCTTTTCCAGAAAGGCCTTATCTACAATCCTGCAGGCTTAAAGATCTCCAGCATAAGATTCCGCCCCCCCGTTATGGAGATTCATCTACTCATTAGGTTAATTAAGGTTAAAGCCAGATTCCTGCTGGAAACTATTTTAACCTATTATTATTCTCCCTGACTAATAATTATTTTGATGTGATCACACGAAAAAAATTTATCTAAAGGGGGATTTTTTTCCCCAAAGTTTGCAAATTAGTCCAACAGTTTGAATGCTAACTTTTAAAAATTCCCTCTCATTCAAAGTAAAATACTAACTTCTATATCTCCGAAGAAGATAGTCATTATACTTTTCACTTTCCATCTAATTAATACTACTCATAGACAATGGGGTTTTTTTTAAAAAAAAAAGAGCAAAGTTATAGTTGTATTGATTAAATCTGCATGAGCAGTTTGCCCTCTGGTGACTAACTTTGTGAGAACATACAAGATTTGTAATAGATATATGAAGACTGGTAAGAATAATGAATGACTGGAATGTTTGCAGGCTCCACAAGAAACAGCATTCAAAGGATTAACAGAAATAGTATGCAACAGCGTAATGTGATTTCATTCAAATTAAGAAGAGAAACAAACTGAACTAAAGATAAAGTGTCAAGAAGATGAAGAAAAGAACTGCAATGATAGAATAACCACATACGGGAAAGAAGAGAACTGAAATTCCAGAATTTTGCTTAAGACTTATGAGGGTTAAGATAAAATAAAGAAGCAAAAGATCCCTCACAGCATCCATTCCTCAAGGGTATAAAAGGCAAATCCAAAATCAGATTGTTGTCATACTGAGGGCTTTATAGCCAGAACTCCTTGTTCTCCATGTCACACACAGGTGATGTTGGCCAGACTACTTGGACATGCATCTTGGGGCTATGAGTATATAGGTGTGAAAGCATAAATTGACAAAATCAACCTAATTACAGATTTTGTGAAAGAAAATTGCCTTCCTCCTCCGTAAGATCTGACGCTAATTTGCTACACTAATTTCCTGCACTATCACTAACACTACGCTAGAGTTGGGGGGTGGGCTGGGGCTGGTGGGTGGATCTGCATTACATACAACCAAAGGATCAAGCTTCTATCCCAGAGTTTGGGCAATTTACTCAGCCTGAGGGCCTCGACTGACTTTGAAGACAGCCAATCTGTATTTTAATCTAATAAGTGCTAATGGCATGCTTACTTCAAGCTGATTTGGAAGAGGAAAATACAGATATTGTTCCTCAAAATGACCTTTTGTTTCCCAATATAGGGCTCTAGATTTATCTCAGCTCCTTAGATGACCACTGTTACTGTATTGAACATAATTTATATTTTATCTTCACAAACATTCCATGGGAGCAGGGAAATGTTATCATCTCTCAGTAACTAATGAGGAACAGAAGTGGAAGACAAAAAAAAGTGACTTGTCTAGTATCACGAAGAAATGCTCATTGACTGTGAAAAGGAAATTGGGTCTCAAGTTTCTGGCTAGCTGTCTAGCTGCTAGATCACATTCCTTTCATATAATATGGATAGACAATTGAAAAGTCAGTTACATTTTGTTCTATTATCCAGATCACGTTTATCCTGTACACCTGCATATCTAACAGCTTAAATCACTTTAGCGAACAGCTATAGTTCCCTTACACCTAGCTGCTGAGCTAAAACGTTTTCACAAGGGAGGTTTTTCTTGGTCTTGCCTTGCTTGTGTATGCAAGGACTGTTGAAATGTTGTCCGAGTCAATCACCATGACTGTTCACTTAAATTCCTTCTCAGTGTCCTTAGCTGAAGGTTGTTGGTGGACAGTAACTTCTTCCCTTTGAAGATGCACAAGCACATAGAATGTGCAAGTTAGAGTGTAGAGAGAGGAAAGGAAATGTTGGGCTGGAATGCAAGGAAGTAAAGTTCTAAAATTGTTGTTGTGTCCTGCTTGAATTCACCAGGAAGTTTAGTTAGTGTAAAGACCAGTAGAATGCTGGATAATTTCTGCAACAATCACAAATAGTGATGGTCATAGAGGTACCCTTTCCTAGTTACCTTGAAATGGTAGAATAACAATGAGCCCTTCCTCATGGTCACCTAGCACATAACCTTAGTACTCTTGTTAATAAGTATTGCTTCTAGATTCCTTCCCATGTAAAATACGTTTTGAAACTAGCTCTTTTACCACCTGGCACTCTTCCTGTCCTACCTCAGCCTCTTGGGTAGCAGCACAAGGGGAAATAGAAAGGTTAGCTGCTAGTCCTGTATGATTTTCATGTGGCATTAGCAATTAGAATCCTAGAAAACATGCAGTCAACATGACAGCTATCCTTGTGCATTCCTAAATACTCCGCATGCAGTGCTGCATAACACGCCTCCAATGACAAACTAAATTTTATTTGCAAGATGAAACATGAATCTGCATCGTTCTTCTCAAAGGAGTGAACGGAATGTTTCTAAAATGTGCTTACTGATACTGGCCTCTCTTCTCAGAGGGAAAGAGTTAAATATCCTCTTTTATTCCCCGAAGGCTGCTGGTCCCATGCAGAGGTGCCATGTTTTATTTAAAACATGCTCTCTCTCAGTAACCACTTGTTCTAATTGGCAAGGCAAGGCTGGGTCCCTAAAGCACATAGCTCGTTACATTCAGTTTGGATTACAAAAACACGATGAAACAAACTGCATCGAAATGTACAAATTAACAGCTCAGGAGTGCACGACACGGACATGGAATTAGATTGTAATATGGAACAAACTCCACAGGGAGGCTAAGTAACAAATCACTAGTGTCTCTATAAACTATAGAAGGTTTCCAAATGAGCAAATACACAAAACAGAGCACAGACTTTTCTATAACTCAAGCAAATTGCTAAATGGGAAAAAAAGAAAAACATTCCCTCTCCTATATTATGCACACATTTATAAGAGAATGGAGTTACAAGAAAGTTTAATAAATTAAACCTGTGGGTTGCACATTCTAAATAGGTAACTTCACGCTGGCAATGTGCAAACATCATGGCAATTAAGTCATATTTCTAAACATTTTTTTTTACATCATCAGAGAACCTATACACAAGAGACTAAATTACAGCTGGTGTTTCAACGAATCATTTGGAAAGGTTATGAGTTAGAAGGTGAACAAGATATTAACAAAACAGAAAGAAACTGGCTTTACCATAAAGAAGAAAATATACTAGAAAACAGAGCTATGAAAAACTAAAAATAATGCAAGTTGAGACAAAAAAGGGCTGAACTCTTTTCTTTGCTCGTAGATTACCCTGTACAATGGGACTGGCAATCCCCTGAGATAAGAAGAAGAAAACACATGGAAAATATCAGTGATGTCTTGTGAAAAGAGAGGAAAAAATTAAATTAAGACTATTTGGCAGTCTTTTCAGGTAGCCAGTACTGAGAATAGGTCATATTTTTGTTTGAGTGTAATTTATATTTTTAACAAATGAGTCCCAGACTACTAAACTGTGAATTTAGCAAGATGCAATCCCATGAAACAGCCACTAATGTCCTACAGGGTAGTTTGCTGATAGGATTGATTGACTGTGAAATGTTAAAGTTCTTAATTAAAAGGCATTCAATTTTCCTAGATTGTGTTGATAAAAAGATACTTTCAAACGTGACTGGAAAAAGCCCTACTAACTTGAAGTTAGTAGTAGCTAAAAAGAAGAAAAGAGAAAAAGTGAAAACCTGTCCTACCTCAATACACAACATTCGAGTGCCAGTTGTGAAAGAAATTCTTTTTCTTCCACTAACGATTGTACAGAAATACAAATACTTCATGGGTCTGTCTTCCATCAGTGCTTGCCCCTTCCCACTGTTTTATATGCGGGAAGATGAAGGAGAAGGAAAAAGGAGAAAATAATTGAGCAAATCAAACCAGCAGCTGAGCCACTGGCCCGATTGACAACCTACGTTGCACTGCTGTGCACACAACGCCTTCACACAGCCAGGTCCCAGGAAGATGAGGGTTGTATCTTCCATACAGCACTTTTAATGCCTTTCTATATATATACAACGCATAGCAAAATCATATCAGTATTACCACAAAGCATCTTCCATGCCATCATAGTATAGACAGAGAAAAAAAAATAGACCTCTCAAGTAACATTATACTAACTTCACTCAAAATGTGATCTCTATTTAACTCTTAAAACTCCAGCAAGCCTAGAAAGCTTCAGCTATCCTTCTCTTCCGTATTTCCAATTCTCCTGTATGTATTGAGTACTAGGAATGTGTAGCATAAATATGCTAGATAATTTGGTTGATGGTACTATTTTTGACAGAAGTAAAAAAATTAATACTAAGCTTAGATAATACAACTGTACTTCAATAAACTCATTTTCTATAAATTTGTCTTTCCCCTCCAAAACTTTAAGACAGGTTAGGGGAAAAGGAGTAAACCGAAAACATATAAATCCTTTCCCAATCCTTCCACAAAATATTGCTCTGTTCTAACAACCCAAACAAAGCTATTACTCAGATTTTTACATTTTTTAAAGCCACAGAATAATGCATACTAACAGAGTAAAAAATCTTTGAGGTCAGCAGTGCAAATCAAGCTTATAAATAAGTGAAGGCCAACTAAAGTCATTTATCCCATTTTTTTTTCTTCATTCCATCTCATGGGTGATTGTCTTTCTCAAGCTTAGCCTTTTGAAGTTTACTAATTATGCTAAGACATCTTTTCCCTACCAGCCTTACCCTTTTAAAAATTCTTTGGGCATAGAGTAAAAGAAATTAAATGTATGCCAGACAATATCTATGTTTATATATGGAATGTTATCATTCTTTATTAGTAGGTGCCCTAGAAATTAGAGGTATCTTTGTTGCCACTGTAACCAGCTATCCAATTTTCCAAAGAATTATTTAGCTTCCAGCCTGACTGTGTAAGAAAAGTTGAAGATGAAACTTGACTACTTTCAAGTGCCAGCCAGTAAGCGCTTTTTGTGGCAAGCAGTCTCTGTACTTCAAAATACAAAGACAGACATGAACACAGCACAAATTCTAGCCTAATGAAGCAACAAATTGAGGCACCAATTTCCATTAGGAGCCAACAAAGGGAATACCATACTGAAAAAGAAACATTTTGTGTACAGAAAGAGAAAAGTAGTACTTAGTGCTGTTTTCAAACGTCTGAAAATGCTTGCTGCTTTTCCAGCAAAGTACTAAAACATGTGGATTCACATCAGAAATTACAAGGATATGGAAAATACAAACATAACAGTTTTTTAATCATTCATTTAGGAATAAAAACTTTATGAAGAAGAGAAGGGCTGAATAAAGCATAATTTATCATTTATCATACAACAGGATACTGCAAAGATAACAAAATTTGAACTAGCAACATGCAAGATTCACCTGTTGAAAAGGTTTTCAGTAAGCAAGCTGAAAGCTTGACTGAGGATCAAGTTAGCAGTTGATTAACAGCAAAATCTATTTAGGCAGGAACGCTGACTTTTGCCAGCTCATGCTTACAGTAGGTGTTATTACTGCCAGACAAGGCAGCATTCTAAATAGCTCCCAGGATTTACAAAGACTGAGAGAAAATGAAATTGTGTTATTCAAGTGACTCTGAATCACGTAAACCCCCAATTTTGTAAGCTCCAAAAACTCTGTGTGACTTAGGCATGACAAAACAAAGCTCTGCTTAACAAAGCAGAAGGGTTAAGGTGCACAAAACCATGAAATAACTCTACAGTCAGGCATCTGAGTGAGTTCAGAAAATAGAAAGAATAGCGAATAATCTGATACTTCTAGAATCAGATGATATGTAGAAGATATTAGTGTCTGTTTTTATTTTTTTTCCCCCTTATCAGATCTTTCAAATTCAGGAGAATAAAAGATACTATTGAAGTTACAAAATTTCATAATCTGGTATGGAGCCAAGCATATATATTGACAATACCTATGTGGTTCCAGCAATACTGATTTCCTACTCGATAGATGGAGATCAAAAATCCAGTTTTTACTCATCAAGGTACCAGTATGTAAAAAAATGTGTTTGATTTCAAACTAAAAATAAAACTGAACTCAGAGTCGAAGCCCTTAAAACTCAGAGAATTCTTGGGTTATACGGTTCAAGTATTTTCTCAAATTCAGTGATGCTGATCTAGCGCTTCACAGAACATGAACATAAACACTGCATAGCTGGATTAAGAAGAGAGATGGACACCCACCTCTGGAAGTTTCAATTACACCTTCAGACAGAAAGGCTATGAAACTGATTCACAAATCCATGAACACCCTAATCATTTCATCTTTTCAGTTTTCCAAGTGCATCTCTCCACCAAACCATCCAGTGCTGCACTTACCTTCAGCTTCACATACTATTGAACAAGCTGAAATCCACTTCCTGCACCCCTCTTTCCAATGCCGATGGCACTATAACACAAATTAAGCTTTCTAGACTCACAATCAAATGGATTAAAGGCAGACTGCATTTTTTTGTGGTGATTTAAGTAGAAAGTCTAGTTTTACAGTTTTCTGTATTTAAATATTTTTTCTTACTCGTAATAGTTTGTTCTGTGACTGTTCCCAGAGGTTCCAATTAAAATTGAGTTCTTGAGGTACCAGGTGTTGTTTTCGTGAATGTTTGTAGAATTCCTGCCTGAAAGAGCCTACTTTGTAAAAGTGGCTTTTCAAAAGTACTCAAATAATGTCCCTACCTGAAGTTGATATTAAAACTTCCATAAACCTAATGGGAGCAAAGACAGATTAATAAAGAGTACTTTTGAAAAATTTCACTTACCACTGTCCTGTATTTTAATCATTCAGATTTCACAGTTTACCATATTGAAAGAAGAGAGGCTGCAGTACTAGCAAAAGATCTGGTGTCGCTAAGGGAGATACTCTGGCCGTAATTTGCATTTTTTTACTTACCAGCCTATATTCTGATTAAAAACACCCCACACTTTATTGCATTTGTATTCTGGATGTGCAATAAGTCTGAAGTAACTACGCCTTAACCATCTGAAGAGCAAATTTATTTGAAGCAATTTAATATGTAGGATTACACTTGTAGCATATCTGGAGACTTTGAGGCATTGATAACATGTGGTCAGCACTGAATTGGAAACAGAATGTTGTAAAGTACTTTGCAAAAGTACAATTAACTTGAATTATTTCAGAGAGGCTCTTGAACGTTTCAGAGTCTGCCGCTTCTATGCGACTTAAATAAACAAGTCAGGTATTCCTTCTTGGAACAGGCAGATGGGGTGAAGAGGAGGCAAAGGGGGCTGAAGAGGATAGCTAACTTCAAGCTCCTCTGCAATATTTATCAACGTTTATGTGCAAGCAAGAACTAGTCTGTGGCAAATGAACAGCAGATTTGTGGTCGTCCAGAAGAGCTTAGTGGACCTCCTAGATCTAGGTCAATACATTGGGTTCTTCTAGGCAAAGGGTTGTGCAATACCTGTGCAGTATCCAGCTCACTCTTGCCATAGACAGATGAACAACCTAATCTCTATAATAATCTGTGAAAAGTATTCCTGTGTTTAATATAAAAAAATGTACAAAGATTGCCAAAACAAGGAATTCCACTCTCCTTGCTACTCAATCTTGTTGCTTTTGCTGTTTGTTTCATCTAGGGACAAATGAGAGTGAAAATTCAGTGAATTTATCTTGATAATAAATTCAGAAGTCACAAGTATTTGCTCAAACAAGAAGGCAAACTGACAGGCCCTGACCATTGCCCTTTGCTCCATTTTTGTGCTAATTAACCATCACAGACATCAAACTATGACCAGGGATGGGGAGGTAAGGAAATGGCAGAAGCAAAGAGCTCATGATCATGTATTTACAAACTGCTACATAGTTTAGAAGGTCTGAAAAACCAGTAAAGATAGGAAGGTTCCATGTAATAATTCATACTGCAATGTAAACCCAACAGTGTTTTCATCTCTTGCTGACTTGTTGCCCTTCTCCCCTGATTTATATAAAAAGATAATGCTTACACAAATGCAAGAGGCTTTGCTGCTCTGTGTGCCTGAAATTATTTAAAAAAAAAAAAACAGGAAAACTGGGTTCCCTCTGAAAAAAAACAAACCCGTTTAACAAAGTTACTAACCTTTTTCGTTGTGTGGATTTCTTTTTTCTAAAATAAAAGAGAAAGGAAACGACGGTCAAGAGAAATAATAATTCCCAATTTTCCCTTGCATATAAATCTGCTTCAATACAGTTGAATGAATAACATGCCATATTAAAAGAGAAACAAGAGGACCTTTTTACACATAGTACCTTTGGAGTGCCTAGAATGGTGAAAAACATCTTTCAACAGCTTACTTGCCTAAAATCTTGCTATCTGTGGTGGTTAAATTTCCAGAAACAAGAGTATACATCTTTCTATTTCAATACTGTGGCTGGAAACCCAGTATAAAAAATACGCTAAAAATATTTCAGTAACATTAAAAAAAAAGGAAAAAAAAAAGAAAAATGACTGTTATGTGGGACTGATGACATTGAGTAGTAACTCAAAAACTCTCAAACAGGACTGCTTATTTCAACACTACTTGTTGAAAGAATCGTAGTTAAAAATCTAAAAAGATAGAGTAAATTTGCCTTTTTCCACAATACTTAGTTTTGTTCCAACCAGCAGTAGCTTTTTAAGTTACTCAAACTCTTCAAGTCTTATTTCATTAAAATAAACAGGCTGTAAAGAAAGCCTTGAAAATTTGAAAGGTAAGCTTCCCTGCCCCTCCCTCCCCCCCAATCACACAAATGTTTAGATATCATGTTGTATTTTTACAACAGAAAAATGAATTTGATCAGAGATAATGGCTTTTCAGAAGAATTACAGAATAGAAGCCAACAATTTTCCTTCCTGTTAAAAACAACCAAAACAAAACAAAACAAAAAAAAAACCCCAAACAAGCAGTAAAACCAAAATAAAAGATGCTTTGCTCAATGCTTGACCTGCTGGCTGTGGAGTCTTGGGTACTCTGCCAAACCCAGAATATGAGGGATGGGCCATTTTGATATCTCAGAATCAGAAAATCCACATTTCTGAGGTACGCAAACAGAAGTTGTTTACAGTGCTAATATGAACATAACAGTTGTACGGAGTCAAATCAAAGACTTAGTAGCTTGTTTCTGACAGCAGTCAGTAGGGAAAGAGTACAGGAAAGGATTTGCACTTTCTTCATTTTACCCCTTCCAGTGATCCATGGCTTTGGAAAACAGCCAGAGAAATATATGCATCATTTTGCTGCAGCCTTTGACAATCTTTATTTCCCATGGGTTTGTTTAATGAAGTGATGCTGAACCCCAGATCGGAAATCTACAAGTCAAAATTTATTTTTTGTAAAAAAAGTCAGAAAAAGCTTTAAAAAAAATTTTTTTGGTACATTTTGCCTTAATTTTCAAAGATTCTATGACCTTGCCATGGAAATCGATGACCTTAAAAAAAAAAAACTTTCTGCAAGCTCAATATTAATGTTTCACAGACAAGCCAATGATTGAAAGTTTTAAAAAAAATTCTGAACTTTTTAATGTTGTATCTGTTCCCCCAAGAGAAATTAAAAATCATGAACTATGACAGCACTTTTATTACAATTAAAAATAAGTTTACAATACTAAATACCGCAAAAAAAAATTCAGAAAGGCAAAGCTAGAAAACACTAGCAGGAAAAGGTCAATAGCAATTCCTAACATTTTACACAGTAGAACTGGTCTTGCAATAAGAAAATAATATCTAGCAATTAGAATTAGCCTACTGATGAGCTACTGATGATTTAATGTTCAAGGGCTGCAAGTTAAAAAGAAATGGAGCAAGAGGTTTTCTATACTAACCTTTCCTTTTCATTTTTATCCATACCATATTTCAGAGGTTATTACAAAACAAATCCTACAAAATTCCAAATTACAATTCAGACTTATGCATTTTGAAAGCCACATCATCCGTATAGGAGCTGTGCTGACAGCAGAGCTCTGTAGTTCAAGCGTGTTCCAGAATTCCATGAACTTCAAAAACAAGATTTGATTGGTACATTTACACAAGAGGTTCTTGATTAGCAAATAAATGAAGAACCAAAGTGAGGAAAATCTGATTACATATACACACTGAAGGAAGAAAAACCCATGCACAAATCCTGAAGGAGATGCCAACAATGTGGTTTCGATAATCTAACAAGAACACAAAACCTTTTACTGCACTTACCAGCAAAGCATTTGGAACAGAGATTCATAGTCTTGCTGGACCTGGGGCAAAAATAAAAAAAAAAATAGAGCTAAAAAATTCATTATAATTCTAATCAATATAGGGAAGTTTTCTGGGGGAATGAAGCAAGGGTACAGAGAGGGTAAGAACTTAAATGGCTAGGAATCAAAGATAAGTGGCTAGAAGGCTAAACTAGGAATAGGGACAGGGGGAAGAGACTTCATATGGCAATCTCTTTCCAATTTAAAGGGCTTCCAAAACATGACTTCCACACATTTACCTTGTATTTGAAAATAGGCTTACTTTACCATTCAATGTATATATCACACACTCGTCATTCGGATCTTTCTATTGCAATATGATAATAACGATAGACAGGAAGAGCCAATACATTCCACTTGAATATTAGACTCCCCTTGGCAACAGCTTTGCAGTCCTGACAAATCCTGAATACAGACAGCAATAGAGAGATTAAAGTATTGCACTTACAAGGACACAGACAGATGTGCTCTTGCAAGTCTAGCTGGAATGGCTTAAGAAGTTATTACCTCAAGCTGTTCATTACTACCTTAAGCTGCATCCAGCAGTAATTTAAAATAACCTGGCTGACTTGGCACTGACATGGACTAGGATAGTTCCTATGATCCATTAGTGTGGCTCAACTGTGAGGGCAGTAACCTTCAGCTGAGAGAAAAACAGCTGGAGAATGACAGCGATATCTTAAGCCTCCCAGATGTCTTGAAAGTGTTTGTGCAATTATGCCATAAGTGTTCACCCTCATAAAGAAAGTCAGAAGGCCCACAGAAAAAAAAAAAAAAATTAAGGCTATAGACCTCTCTAGGGCTACCATGAAACTACCCAAAGCAATATACTATGGGAGAACAAGTTTCTCCCAGTTTACAAAAAGTTCTCTTCTAACATCACAACATCTCTTTTACAAAGTGAGCTGGAGAATAGTCTCAAAAGCTCTCCACATGTTGAAATGTCTTTAGGTAAGAGCAACCCAGTTTCTGTGCACACTGCCCAATATTTGATTTGTTCAGCGTTCCTGAATCAGCTGCACCATTACATATAAGCATTAACACCGTCCTGAGCAGGTCTCAAAGTACATATTGATAGGCAAGGCTGTACCAAAACTGTCCATGCCCACAAGACTTTTTTGCATCCTTAGAGCAGCCTCTAGCTGCAATATATCATTTAGCGAAATTAATCGCATCTTTATCTTTAGAAATATGCATACACAAAAAGAATTGAGACTACCAAAACAGTTGTTTTCTATTTCCAGCCAAACATGGATAGAATTTTGAGATGAGATCTGCATCTTACAATATACAAATTATAAAAATCAAAACTGCTTATTATCTCGAGACAAAAATTTTGACAGTTTTTTCAAAGCATTTATATCACAAATGAACACACCTATCAGGATTATAGAATTCCCCTCCCCAGTTTGCAAATGGATATTTTGAATGACTTTCCAGTAACAAAGTAAATCCAGACTTCGTCAATCATATCTTAGTATTAGTCACATCAAAACATTACAGATGCTTTTAAATTCATGCACATTTGAAAGCTGGTTTACATCAGGCTCAAGAATTCTAGAACACAGTTCACTGCAGATATGAGACATAAGCGTTTGCCAGCTATAGCAAGAGCCACAGACACATGAAAGCTAGTTTTAAATGCAAACAGTATGTGCACAGGAGAAAAGTTAATTCCCAGGAAAAGAAAAGCAGAACAGCATTTGTAGCCATACAAATACATCATCAAATTGGTATACACCTAAAGATTCAATATCTATGTTGACAGTCTGCACAGATTATCTACCTTCAAAAGAACTGCAATTAAAAACAGCATGGTGAGTCAACACCTACAGCATTAGTGTGCTGCAGTTCAGTACTCACTGCTTATGGGTTAGACCTTCTGGAGCAGCTCAATATGCCAGGCAGGAGCTTCTCTGCAAAGCCATTAAACCCCAGGGGCAGCAAAGAAAAAGAAAGGCAGAGTTCAGATGGTTCATATTGATGACATTGGAATGGGCAATGACAAATGTTTTCAGTGGTATAATCAACCATCTCAGCTGTTAAATATCAATCCAAAGCCTCATATAATATTTACTTATCAGCACACCAACAATGGAGAACACACACGCACACACATACAACATACAGTGAAAAAAGGCTGCCATTTACTCTAACACAAAAAAAAAAAAAAACCACACGATTTTCTGAAAGGACAGTGCTATTGGACAAGTGACCTTGTGAGCTAAATAACTTCAGTTCACTGTTACAGTTTCAAGGATCATTTTCTCTCTGATCCTTTCATATGCTTTTTTAAGGCATCCAAGTCAATCTGAGGCTGCCTTGAAGATGAGAATGTAAACTTTGAGTGCGTTTTTTCTGTCTTTTAGATTCTTTTACACAGTCACTTTTGCCACTGCAGATCCATCAACATTAAACTAGAACTAAGAAAATGGCATTTTTTTATTAGAGACAGAGTAACAGTGTTGATCAACAATCAGCCCCTTTTTGAAAGTGCAATATTTAATTAGAGCAAAAGCTTTACAAAGAAAATGCATTAAGCAGTTTACGTACGTCAAACTTACTAGGTATTATCTGAGAGTCATGTCAATGTCTGTCAAGTAAAACATATGTTTGACAGCTCTTTGTCACACTGCAAATCCCTCCTCTCATTGCTAGGATTTCCTCTTTACAGCAGGCAAGCGCTCTCTCACCAGACTTAAAGTTGAGCAAATCTGCATATTGCTGTTTTCTCTATGAAGTAAATCTCGTTAACCATATAGCTGTTTTACTTTAAATACTTCCCAGTGACTCCAGCATTCACCAGAAACTCATACTGCCAGCCAGGAACTCCAAAATATAAAATTTCTTTGCTCCTGATAGCCTTTTCAAATACATCATATATCTGTAATATCTGTTATTTCTTGAGGTAATTTTATTTGAAACACTCAAAGCTCTAAAGCATTGAACAATCCTGGTCATGACACAGCCTCCTTTCCTTCCACTTCATAGGAAAGAGATGGTCACAGAGTCCAACTCTACTCAGAGCAGGTGGCTTTTAGGGAAAGCAATACATTTCAGATTTCTAGGAACATACAGTAAAATGAGGAGTGTAAAGGTGAATAAGGCACAATGAAGCTAAAATTCAAAGTCAGTTCTGGCAATGAGAATTGCATGTTTTAGACTGCAAGTCTTTAGGCTGACACCTGACATTTCTACACCCTTCTGTTGCAGTTAGATCGGGGATATTCGACACGCTTGTGAAGCAGTTATCAAATCACCACAGTTTTTAACCGAATGTATTAAGGTAATTCCCAGATTTCCCTCATAGAAGTCAGCTTCATGCTTAACAGCACCTAATCCAGAATTACTACAGTATACATTTTATATGTACAATATCCCTAGAAAGCCAGTTTTATACTGGTAATTTACAATCTCCACTTGTATATAATTTAAGCTGGTATTCAGAAAGACATTCATATTTATGGATAAATCAAGTCAAACAGAATGGTATTATCTCCGAGGCAGAATATAAAGTTAAACCCTACCTGAAGGTACTTCCACTTGTCAAAAAGAAGCCATTTAACTAAAGGGTGACACAAAATTATTATGTAGATTGGAAACCACAAGGTGAAGCAAGCTCAGAAGGTCAAGTGGCAGAGCAAGTTAAAGGCAGAGGATACTTCAAGCCAGCTGGAAAACCCCAGAGGCTACAGAATGATTGCATGCAACAACTCCCCAGGACTTGGTCCAACACAAGTGTAGGTATTAAAAGTGCTTCCACTGCCAAAGGAAAAAAAAAAAACCACTCCCTTAACAACACAGTCATGAAAGTAGTAACAATGACATAAGGACTTTGAAAGAGGAAGAAATTTACAGAAATGGGAAATCCTGGAAGTTGTAACATATTTATACTTTAAGCAATAAATAAATCACATGTAAGGATAAAAATAAAAAACACATTTGAGGCTATTCAAACCATCATCTCTTACTTACACTGTTGTGCCTACAAATCTCTATAGCCAAAGTAACTATTTGAGCCTTCAGATAGACGCACATGCAGACCACTGTAAGGTCTTAACTTCAGTGAAATTAACATCTGCATCTCCGCTTAAAGATGAATAATGCAAAGTGAGAGCCAGTGAGAGGCACTAAGTATCAAAAATAACACATGTCAAATCCTGTGTATTGATACGTAACTAATTAATAAAACTATAGAACTAAGATTCTTATTCAGCCCCTCTGCTTGCTTCCCTGATTCCATTTTCATGTTACTTCCAGTACATTCTTCTCAAGGAGTGGCCTTAGCCAGTCCATTAAAAGCAGTGAAAATTATTTACTCAAATTTATGCCCTATTCTACTAATTACTCCTTTTCTTTCTTGCCATTTGGCCGTATACCATTGCGAGGTACCACTCAAATCAACATGCGCATTCTACTCTGTCTTCACTGGAAGTTTGTTTTTCTTTCCCCCTCTCCCAGTATATGATTTTATCAATACGAAACCACATCTAGAGAATGAAGTTGATATTCTAGCCATAAATCTCAAAGACAAGACTGTTAGATGTACATAGTTGATCAGAACAGCCAAAGTCTAAAAAAAAAAAATCTCAATCTGAAGATTCAAGAACAAATTACATGTGGAAATTTTGCACATTCAAAGAGAGTTAAAAAGTATACAGAAATTTGCCTGATCTCAGCCTCTCTAATGAAAACAATTTTTTGCCAAGAAATTTATATAGGCATACCTAATAAATACTGAGGGTTTTGTAACAAAGCCTACATTTTCCAGCAGATTGTCAGAACCTTCCTAGCTTCCCCGTTCCCATCTTTAAGAGGAAAGAAAGAAAAAAAAGGGGGAAAAAAACCCAAACCAAAACAAAAAAACCCACAGAAATGCTAAAAACTAATACTTGCTTAAATCCACACAAGTGCCAAAGGGCAATACAAAATGCTCGGTTACGTCTATATTAGGTCTCCTACACTTTTTAAGATAATACTGAACTAGCATTATTAATGCAAATGCCCACCAATAGCAAGAATCATGCAGCTGTACAAGAGTAAAAGTAAGTGATGATTCTAGCACAGGCGTATATACTCAATGCTTGAAAAATAACACCAGAATAATAGTTATTCTTGAAAATAATTTTTGTTCAGTTGTCTTTTGAGGATGGAAGAATATGGAATTTGGAGAAAAAAAATGCTTTCATATAGCATGCATTAGATATTTTAAGAGATTTAAGCCACAGATGCTAATTAAATATGATTGCAAAATCCCAGATTCTGCATTTTTATTGGGAACAAGGTTTTCCAGCATATCTAGTAATGATTCTTTATGATTCAGAAGTTCCTATGACTTGGTAGTAGGAAAACATATCTGCTTCAGTGGCACTATAATTGCATTGGTGATTAAACACACCATGTTAAATGCTTCTTGGTCCCCTTCCAGTATAGCAATTAGAGTGGGATCGCAGTGTCACTACAGTACAAATATATCTTAGCCCCTGAATGATACCTGTCCAATATTGTCAGGGGCCGTATCTTTGAGAAACGTTAACATAATATGAATCATGTCATTAATTAGTTAAAACTAGAAAGAAGCCTCCTCCCTATACGTTCAGCACATACTTCATGTATTTGGCAACTTACGACAACTATGTTAAATCAGTGCATTTATACTACTGTAGTTAATGGCCTGTCACCGTTTCCATTATAAAGCAATTTTCAAAGGTTTATAACTCCGCTGAAGAACTCACTCTGAGCTGAATCCTGGCACACGGCAAAAGCAAAACCATAGCCCACGTGTTTACTTTCATTCAACAAGACTAAAAGGATTATTTATCATTAAAAGAAAATTGATCCAGTTCTGTTATTTCCTTTACACTTTTCAACACTTAGAGCATATAACCTTGTAGAGGAAGGAGGTTAATTAGATTGTGTTAATAAGACCCTCAATCGTCCTTTGAAAGTTCTATATATCCTGTACAGTAGCTTCTGAAGAAAGCCATTTTGCTTTTCTAAATCAGAAGTCACCTCATTGATTTCATATATGCTGCATATTTGATATTTATAGTTCCTCCTTAATTTACGATCTTGCTAATGGGATACAGGCAAGGTTTTTTGGACAGTTTAAACAATTATTCATATTTTTAGACTGAGGCAGCTCAGTTATTCTTCAAGAATGACATATGCCAAATTATTTTCAAATAAAAGAGCAGAAGTGGAGCATGTCAAATGCAGGTAGACCCATAGAGAACCTGGCAACCAGAAACATTCGCATACACTCAGAAACAGATTTTTAAGTGAAATAAAATCCAAAATTAAATATCCTACAAATGCAGTCAATGTCCTCTACTTCATCAGCTGTTCTGTACCCATACGCTCAGTGATAAGAATTCTAGTTTCATTAGAAAAGTGTGGTCAGTAAGATTTTATTATTATTACTACTACTACAACACGTTTTTTTGCTTGGAAAATATGTGAGTATTCTGGTTTTGGACTCCTCATTTTCACCACAAACAATTTAAGTGTTGCTTATCATTTCAAGATTTTTGGGAAGCTGGTGAAAATGATGCTTCAGTTAGTGAGTCACACGTTCATAAGGACCTCATCATTCTGACCTCAATTTGAAATTAAATGCAGGGTAAACTTCATGCACAGCACCGTGTATAGTGCAATGCCCTTCTGGCAGCTTTCCACACTCAAAAGATATGCTGACGCATCCCAATGAAGTAGCTGTATCCTGATTTATTTTTTTTTCAATGGCTACACTAAAGCATTCTTTTAAAACTCTATGGCTGAGGCACTTTTTATGTTTTAAATATACAAAGACACTGGGGTGCTTTGTTGACATTAAGGCCAGAGAAGAGCACAAATACATAAGAGTAAGAGGGGAAAATACACAGCAACAAAGTAACTCCTTACTCTTACAAAACATGACACAAAAGCACTGATAGAGTTGCAATTTAAAGCCTTCTCCAACAATTCATACAATAAACTGCAAAGAATCCAATGCATCTAAACTAGGTTAGACAGATTATAAGAACTTAGATCAGATTCAACGGGGTTTCTAGCTGAGCTTACAAAGTTGCCCTCCAGTCAAAGCTAAATGCTTCACATTCCCAAAAATACATGTCTCCACACTTTCCTTAAAAAAATCTCAGCAGCAAAATCCTATACCAAACACTCCTCTGCAAGTCTTCAAAATCTTTTTCACAAAGATGTGTAGTCTATCATTTAAAGGACAGTAAAAAGGTTGAAACACTAAGTATTAATAGAGTCCAAGACACCTTTAATAGAAAAGTAGGAATAAAATTTGAAAGTTCTGATCTACCTATCTTCCACCAATTCCTCAAGGACATTATTATTTACATGTATTGCAGGTAATAACTAACATTGCCCTATGATAACACAATCATCTTCTTCAGACTTGCAATATGAAATCATATCAACTTTTTCTTTAGATCAGACACTCCAACTGATAAGCAGCATTCAAAAGCCTGTTCCATTTCTGTTACTCCTTTTACCACAGGGTTAGTAATAGATACTAAATAGTAAAACATTCTTAGAAAAAAGAAGCTGGAAGAAACCTCTAGAAAGTATCCATTTTGTCCCCTGACTTAAAGGCATGGCTAATCATATATCAAACCTCCCCAGGAAACCCATTCCAATACCTCCTGACCTGAACAACTAGATTTAGCTTAGAAAATAGGAAAACTTTTAATTCTTGCTCAATTTAAGCCCAGTTTGACTCTTCTCTATGCAAAAGCATAGAGAAGCATTTTTCTTTTTTTAATCAAACTTATTTTTCTCTGGCGAAAAAATACTTTAAAATGTCTGGCATTATAATGGCCTGGAATTTAAAAAAAAAAAAAAAAAAAAAGCACCTTGTAAAGTATTTCAAAGACCTTGTCTGTTGTATGCAAGTTAAATGACATTTACAAGGACAACCAACATAAACCGGTTAGAAAAAATGTTGTTGCACAGTATTAACAAAACACGCTAACAAAGTCTGGTTTAAGTACTGTGCCATAAGTGTTCTCTCAAAAGCTAGCAGAATATCAAAATTATAAGATAAACTCCTTTGTTGTAGAGATCTGTTTTTAATATCAAACAAGTCAAACATTACACAAGCAAAAAGGAGTTTAAAGTGTTGACCATCCCAACTATGGAGAGAGAAAGCACTTGAAGGCACGTGATATGCAAAAGATGTGACAGGAGGAGTCAGAACCCCAAGAATTATTTTGAATATTCATTTCTACGAGTTAAAGCACAGAAAGCTAGGTTCAGAAATAAAGCAGCCATAAAGAAGAGGAAAGAGTATCTCCTGGACAAAGCAAGAAAGCACCACAGTTTCAGGACTGGTAAGGAGCTACATCTATTCAGTAAGGGGTAGGTTGTCCAGCAGGATACCCACTTGTCTAGGCCTCCCTAAGCCACCCCAAAAAGCAGCAATATAACAGTGTATTTTCATGAATGAGTGACAATCTCAGTTTTACAGTTCTTTGCACTCCTCGCTTATCGAACCCATCTGGAATTGCATGCTACGGTAGAATTGCAGCAGTTCTTGAAAAGCAGTTGAAGAATTTTGACAGGGTGCCTGCAATCCTATCTTATTACACTGTTCATAAACACACATGTCTAGAAGAAGCTACCAGCATGTAAGTTAGCAGGCACTTTTCTTCCTCCCCATTTAAAACAGGTTTCAGTAAAGTCTTCAAAAGGCTAGCTGGAAGTTCACTGCGGGAAATTCACTTTCTTCCATCTCAGCTAGCCTTATACCCAATTGTACTGTCAGGAAGCAACACGGTTCTGACTTCGGTCAGTGCTGCCTCTACACCTGACTACACACTGTCATTTTCAGTTCCCAGGTGGGAAGTTGTAGCCACGTCTCATGATACTGTTCTAGAGAGTACTTCAGCTCTTCCTTCAGGAATTTGAAATGAATTGTATCAAGGATATGTCTACACTAGGAGCAATCTTCCAGTTAACTCTTTAAACAAAACATCCCTAAAAGTACATCCTCCTGTACTGGCAGAAAGCATTTCAGCCCTGCTTGTACAATGAAAAAAAAAATCAGAGAGAAAGAAAAATAGGAAAAAACCACCACAGAAAAATCTCTTTTAGAAGCGAAATAAACTATGGTTAACTCATCATAATCAGCGCAAAAAACACTAAGGTCCTTTCTGGCAGAATTCTGTCAGTTGTATTTCAATGATCCAGACCTATCCTGCTGGTAGCACACGCAGGTTTGAATGCTTATCTTAGTCACACAGAAATTTTGGTCAACTTCCTAATAGTTCTCAGGTAGAGGTCTGTACCGGATTTTGCATCTCTCAAGGTAATGAGCAGAGACTCCCAACCTTAAAAAACACCCCAGAGTAAAGAAACAGAGTGCCGCTTACTTGCTATACTGCAGCAATGTTATAAAATAGTATTTGCACTAACAGCTTATACAAAGTTTTGGCCCAGAACAACACTTCAGATATTTAAACTTGAGATCTCCTCTCATATGTAACTTCTGGTTTTTCTACCACAAAGCCAGAGTTCAGCATAATTCCAAGGAACATAGCATTTCTAACCAGCATAAAACTGCTTATAAACAATTTCCTCAAGATGCTTCTGTTAAACATTCAACTTCTGAGGTATCTGAAAAAAACTAAATAAATCAGGTAAAATTTACAACAAGAAAGAGTTCAAGGAACAAACCAATACAAACATAAATGTTTGGCAACGCTGCTTTAAAAAAAGCAAACAAGCCCTCAAAAAAAACCACAGACACTATAAGCCAGAGTTAGGCTGATAAACAGAAAGACTTATACAAAGCAAGATATTAATCTGAATCTAGAAGATGGAGGGATTTTTTTTGCCATAAATGTGTACCTAGGCACAAACACAAGTAAACAAATACAAAAGAAGCCATACACTAAGCATCGTTAGTTCAGTGAAAGATGACATGGTAAGTTGTTACCCACAGCTCCATTAATAGTTTATATCAATGCAGCATCTTCTTTTCAGACAAGTATTCGGTGTAAAGTTGCTTTCTAAGGAGCTTCTAAGACACAGTGGATGCTGGCCATGAAAACTACCTTCAGCCCTCCGACCCTTCACTTGTTATGAATGACATATGCTCTATAAAGTATCCCAAATCATCCTGTTAAAAGACAAATGCCAAAGTGGGAAGAAAGAGAAATCTTTTTTGATTTAACTTGACAGTTAAGTCAAGAAATCCAGAATGAAATGGAAGTGCTTGAAAGACCAAGTAGCAGAGGCAACATTGCAAACCATGTAAGTTTTGAACCCTTTACACAAGAGACCATGCAGTACATTACCATGCTTGTTTCTCTTCCTCCTACCCCTGAGAAGAATCTCTGCCTCCCCTATCACTTGTGATCCATAGACTTAACATATTCTTCATGATACCTGAAAGATATTTTTCATTAGGGTTTTTTTTTTTGGTTGGGTTTTTTTTTTTAAGTCATGATTAAAGCATTAAGCATACAAAGGATATTTTAATGTCTGAAAACCTCAGCTGCCCCCTACATTTTCAATGTGATTTCTGAGACCTGAGCTTGACTTGGGGCGCACTGGTCAACTCCATTCTCCTTCTGAGTAAAGGACGCTGGAAAGTTAATGACTCGATGTGGTAAAGTTCAGCAACTGGACTGCAAGTAAACATGCTGCTTCCATGTGGAAGCACGACTCACATGCCAAGAGGAACAGCTGCCTCAAATTTGCACTTTATCCAGATACATTATTTCAAAACTCTTCTCTATTTTACTTCGAATAGAAAAATGCTTCAAATACATTTAACTGGGCTGAAGAACTACACATTAAAGTATAGGATCACTGTAATAAACATCCGGAGCCCAAATCACTTCAGCCATAGCGTCCAGATTTTATGTGGCGTAAAATAAGAAACACTTAAAATAATGTAATGCTCCATGGTGTCAATGTCTTGCTTTTTTAAGCATTCGGAATGCAAATGCCTGATCTCCAAGAGCAAATACAACAGAAGTAGTAGTACTCAACTTTTTCAGAAAGAAAAAGCACCTTAAGTGCTCCACCCTAACTCGGGTGGGGGGACAGGGGGGGAGTTACTTGCAAAAATACAGATTTAAAACCTGCCCATCTCTGATCTAACAGCTAATACTAAGTTATTATCTACAATCTTCTCATTAACTACAGTTAGCCCATACGTCTAGCTATTTGTCTTTCTGTAATTGTAACAATACAATTTAGTTCAAATACAGAAGAACTAAGTATTAGTAAGGCTGCTTCAAAAACAGGATGAAGAGCATCCTATGCATTCTTTTAGTGGACAGTATTCTGGTCTTTGGCATTTTCTTTTATCACATGTTAATCCAAGATAACGTGACTCACTGAATAAAAATGGCATATTACAAGTCTACGTTTATGAATTTCTTCCACAGAGAAAACTGAGTGTCTTGAAAATAAACACCTGATAAAAGAATAACTTTTTGTAATGGGAAAGTTGACGATATGTATGTCTGCATATTTAACTTTCTATGTAAATAATGAAACAATCAAAACAAAAGGATACAATTAAACAAAAGTATTTTGAGTCATAATATGTAAATGTTGTTAATAACTATACAGATGCTTTTTCTTTTACATTGGCAAATAAAATTTTTCACTTCTCTTTCACAGCTATATGGTCACTATGACAGTCCTTGCATTGAACAAGAAGTTCCTATCATGACCTATCTTCCATAGGCACTGAAATAGAATAAGCATGGTACACAAAAACCAACCCAGACAAACAGCACCAGTGCTGAACTGGATCTAACAGACAAGAGTTTGTTCCTTATGGAGCTGCACTGGCATTTTTACACTAGATTATTCTGAGTTTATCTTATTTTTTCCCATCTTTCAGCTCTCTATGCCTCTTCAAAATATATATTAAAAACTCTATTTCTCAAAATTCCAAAAGGAAACAACAGCAATTAATTCCCAAATATTCAAGATTGGGTAGTTAATGTATCTAGCTATCCCAATAAAACATTCTTAGTTAAAATATCCAAAGTGCTGGGGACCTTGTCAGATGCCTCAACTGTTGTGTTTCCTGACTCTGATCAAGAACTGTTCTCTCTTCTGCATGTTCAACTGCAGCATGCCGGAAAATGAATCCCTTACATTCCAGTATGAGCATCTGTACCCAGGGAAGAGCAGAAAGGATCAGGGGAAAAGAACAAATCCACAGACACCTTTCAGATATCTTTCCCCATACAGCCTGTCTTTTGCATAGTAATAACAAAAATTTAAAAAAAAAAAAAAAACCTCAGGAAGTTCTCCTTCTCCAGTGTTCTTCACTCATTACTCCCACCCTCCCAAATCTTCTCATTATCAGAGAACAAGATAAATAAGGCAAAATACTGAACGGGCTACAGAAAAAAAACATTAGTAAACATAATCTAACCCACTCCACTGATTTTGGACAATTACTAAAATAAATTACACTGGGGGGGAGGGGAGGAAGGCAGGATTAAAAAAAAAAAAAAAAAATCTTAAAAGTCAAAATGAAACACACGCCATTATAGGTAAACACTCTGATTTTGCTTTTAAAACCCTTGTCACAACTATTGGAAGGATTTTGTCCTCAGTCCAAACCTGACTCCCTTATTAAACTTAAAATATAACTACTCTGACACATGAAACTGTTCAAAAAAAGTACCCTCACCTATATAACCTGCCTACATAGGTGGAAGATGTAAATTGAGGCAAGGCAAACTCCATTCTACCAGCTGAAGTATAAGGGACTGAAAAATAAGCGATCACAAGAATATTCAGTCTGCTGGCATGCCAGATTGCATAGCTCTCAAATTATTTACTAACATAGGAGATCATACAAACTAAAGCACGTATTAGGTCATGACTAACACCAGGATACACACTTTTGCATTCAAGTTTTAGGTGTTGTCTTCTAAACAGAGCATAGGAAATCAAAGTTTTAAGGTGTGGACATTAAAAACTACAAGACTGAAGATATGACATTTTAGCGTGCACTTATCTCATAGGCTTAAAGGACTCGCTATTTGAAAATAATTTTAACTCACACTGATCACTGTAAAAGTTTCTATGGTGCTACTATTATCCCTGACAAGGAACAAAACACTGTACATAATTCCTTATGCTGTCAATCAGTACTGCTCCCAATCTACTGCAAAGATATTCAAATCACTTACCCACAGGCATACTTCCAGCTACCACCCACTGAACCTGGAGACCCCCAGAATTTGTTAAATTAGAACCAGAGGCATGAATATCAAACCCTATTGCTTATTATCTTGATTATCAGCTGAAAAGGCAGTCAGATCTACAACAACAGTATTTTCTAACCAGAACTCAAATCTTTATTTTCTTAAAGGTATTAGGGTGATTGAAAGCAGAAGAAATAATGCAGGTGGTGTGATACGTATGCAACTATAGCCAACTTTAAAAACATCTTTTAAAGATAATTCTTAAGCATTCTTAAAATCACTTATTTTCTGAGAGAAGTTTCTGGTATGAGCTAGGTATGGGTTAAACTGAAAGGGTTTCTAAGAAAGACCAGCTGTGTCCCACAGTGTTCTCCACTAATACAGGAGGTTATTTAACAGTAAATATTCCATCTGTCTTTTCTTGAGCACATCCTATGAAGAAGTGGCAAATTGTTCCAGTGTTTAATTGACCTGCTCAGAGAAAGTGGCCTGGACTCCAAATCTCAGTTTAGCTCTTGGCTTAAAAAGTCTGCAGAACTCTTGAAAATAAATTTAAAAAATCAGACATGACAAAGGAAGTTGGGGAGAGACTGCTCATCTTCTAATAGGTGGTGCTCACTCCCCCTTGGCCTTCACACATAGTCAAGGTCAGAAAATTAAATTGACTGTTTATTCAATAAAAATTCTGATGACTCTATATACTTTCAAATATACCATAGGTATAACCACCTAATAGGTTGTACCCACGACCCCTAAGATGACAAGGCATCACAGAAAAGTACCCACACAGGACAGAAGTTAGCAAACTGCCTTTCTGCTGTGTTATAAAATCTGCACTCTGTGGGTCTCTGCCAGTTTGCACTGAACATTTATAATTCTCTAGGTACTCTAACATCTGTGAAACATTTTATAACTCAAACTATCAGCACACAAGGGTTCCTGCTGTCGTAAACACTGAATCAGCTGAACTACTAGAAACACTAATGAGAATTTACTGCATAAAGGAAATGTATTACAGAAACAGGTTACCACACTTCAGTACCAATGGATGAGTCACAGTAGGACCTACACTGAGTTCAGAAGATCACCCCTCAGCTCTACAAAATCCAAGTTAAATCACAGCCTGCTTACATTTGTATTGCAAAGCTGCATTGAATGCCATCGGCAGTGGGCACTACTATATGATAATCCAGCCTGCAATGTATGCAAATAAATCTATAGGGAACCAAATACCAATTCACAAAAATTGGACTGTACTATTAAGAGCCTACCAGTAGTACCTAGCAACCAAATACACTCATTAATGTGGTGGTCTTGTACGTTATTCATAGAAGGGGAAATGCTAAATACTATATTAAGAGAAACAGGATAAATCTTGTAACTTATTACAGAGTTCAGTTCACGTATGCAAAATAACCCAGAAAATTTCTCCAGTAATTAAAAGAAAATATGAGTAATCTACACAAAAATGTATTTGTTTGCTTCCTTTTTACACTACATTACAAGAGTTCTGGGCTATTTTTTCCTGCTTCTCTTTTCAGCATAAGAACTAGCAAATCAGAAGGTGGGAGAATGAACACATTGGGAGATATTATCACCAAAAACAAAACAAAACAAAAATTCCAGGAAACCAAACATGAATATTTAATCTATTTAAATAGAATAAGAGAGGCATTCACAAAATGCTTGAGCAATGCTAAAGTGAACAACACCGTATATTTCAACTCACTTCCTGCTCCCTCAGTAAGGGTTTGTGAGAGCTCCCACTTCTGCTCTTGAGACTTTATTAAATTCAACAGAAGCAAAGAAGTGGTTTGACAGTCCCAACAACTCTACTGATAAAACAAATTTCAAAGCCTTTAAGTGTCTCTATAAAGGTTAAAACAACAACAGGAAAAAAAGCAGAAGAGACACTTTCTTTTAGCAGTCCCTTTTTCAAAACATAATAAACACCTCAGACTTTTCAACTGGCTGAAGCTTCAGACTTAAATTTTCCTCAAAATTTAATTTGTGGGTCATCTGAGAATTAGAATTATCAGAATTGCTAAACACTGCTAAAGCTTTTAATTTTCTATGCATCACACAAGAAATGACCAAATTTTGTTTCCCTATATCCTAAAGTTTAAAAAAAGATAACACAGCTTCTTTGCTAAAGTCAACTATACAGATTAAATGTTTGAGTTAATAAGAAAGTACTAAGGCTCATGGCTTCAATATAAGTGATATATATAACATATATGTATATTTATAGAATATAAGGATACTGTTAGTATCATCAATTTATGGCTTGTGAAACGCTCTCTGGAAACCCTGCACTGCCTAGAAATGGTACAAGAGACAACACACTGCAACGGTCAGGCTCATGCAGTCAGCTCTTGGTTTTAGTAACATAAGAATACAAAATAATATAAAGATATATTGCTTAACTGTCATTTTCTCTGGACAACTTTCTAAACATACTTAAGAGCTACATAGTTCTTTAAACGCTCACATTTGAAATTAAAAGCCTTAACATCATAAAACAAGTTCTTCCCTGTTATAATGCTCTTTCTGGGGAAAAATGAAAACAAAGGAAAAAAACCCAAATCCTCCCATCTCTCCAAAAATTTCACACTACTTTTGCTATTAAAACAGTATTTTCTTACTAGTTGCAAATCAGTGACCAACATTTCCCTAAAGCTTCAAGACACAAATACAATTCTAGCTTGCATTTAATTAACTCACCTATCATAATTTACCCACCACCTACAGCAATACAACCATCGCTGTCAGTAGTTTCAGAGGAACAAAGGTTATATTCATTTTTGTATTTTTGTTACTGTGCAAGAGAACCATAGCTACATTGCAGTAGCTTTCATTTTTCCTTTATAACACCTATACTAAAACTGGCCACACAATGCAGGCAGGGTTTGTTTCTGTAATACACCACGAACATTTCATCCCAGAGCACACAAGAAGGTCCAGAAACCTCCTCAATAACAGCGACAGAATGGTCCAAAGGAAAAAAAGAAGCGTTTCTGAACGAACTGCCTCTTTCCTCTCAGCTGCCAATGGGACAGACTGTCATATCAGTCTTTCCCTGTACTGCTTTTCATTCCTTAAAGGTGAGCATCTTATTTTGAGTCATCACTTTTAGTTGGAACAAAAAAGTATTACATGGTTTAATTAAAAAAAAAAAAAAAAAAAAAAAAACCCACACATCAACCTATGAATTGGACTAACCAGATGAATACTCTGGTCTTCACTCCTAAGTGACATTTCCCTGATGTACAAAGCAATGCCCTTTACATATCAGGCCCAAAGGTTTTAAAAATTTTTTATCTTACCACTATACAGCTGAAGGTCAGTGATTGTAGCTGTATTTCTGGCATTTATAGTATATAATACAAAAAAAAGCTGTCTGATTTTATAGAAGTGTCTCAAATAATTCAAAGGTTGGTTAGGGGAAAGCAGAACACCTCCAAAAACATCAACCTTCTCTATAAAAGCTATGTCGTATGAAAGCTTTACATTCTATCAACATTGCATGTAATTATGAAAGTAGAATTTGTGTCAATGGAATAACGCATTTTCTTCATTACCGACTCATCTTCCAAGTTACTGAGGCTTTTGAAAATGTACTGTATCAAACATCACAGCCTGGAATGTTGGAGCTTACAGCTTGTCCGGAGTAAGGGACTATTTCTTACTCAGTGCAGGCATCCACATCTCACTGAAACTAAAGGGGCTTTTTTGGGTGCATGTATCAACTGTTTATTATGGCAAAGACTTGTGGTAAAAGTACAAATATTCCAAACTACTTTTAAGTTCACAGCATCAAGTGTTAACCATCCATTCTAATGACAGCTATTGCCCTTCCCTCTTTGCCCTGCCAACTCTCCTCTGAATGTAACAGGAAAGTATGTGAATCTGAGAACCTGCTGATTCAGGATACCTGAACTTAAGCTGTATTTTAAACACTTTTTTTCCCATTACCATCATCTAAATTGTTCCCCCTCCACTAGTCAATGTGTTCAGTAATCCTGTCTTGTTCCTTACTTCAAGCAATTTACTTGATTGCCCTATTCAGGAAAAATCCTATTGCTACCAGGGCTCCCCACACGCTGTTACAGTACGCAGTCTAAGGCACAAGGAAAGGGATCAAAGATAGGAGAAAGCTTCCGTAAGATACTTAAACATATCACAATGAGGCTGCAGAGAAACTTGTACGGGAGTTAAAATGCAACAGGGGAACAGACCTACTAAATTGAGGATTTCCAAATTTTTCCCTCAAACTTGTAGACCATTTTGCAGACTCTAAACATACTCATGCAACAAATCTGCAACTTTTACAGAGAAAAATGACTGTATCTTTCTGAAGCACCACAAATACCTGAAGTAATTTCCAACTCAAAACTGTTTGGAAATAGGTCAAATGACACAAAAATTAGGTATGCTGCTACAGAGTCTGTCAAAGAAATAGTCATAAATAGAATGTGAACATAATGCTGAGAACGTATTTCTCCCAAAACAGTTTGTGAGCAGAAACGATAATAAATTACTGTGGAGTGATGCATCTTACTAATGGGGAAAATATATTTTTTTTTTAAATACACAAGATGATTTCTGCCAGTAATTAAACACATAAAAAAAGTAACCAGTAAGAAGTCCAAAAAATTACTGCCTTATGAAATCAAATAATTATTGTACATCTACGACGAAAATAATTACATTTCTGTCCACAGCTGTAGAAAAACATTTCATATTGATATTTGAAATACTAATAAGTCACCATGTATTTATGACTGATTTTCATATGTGCAAACTATGGACAGAGCTATGGTTAGTTATCCTGTTTTACGGCATTCCTTCATTTCAATGTTCTAAAATTTTACTACAAGAATGAATGAGAACTATGGATTAAATCTACAACAGTTTTTGCTCTGTTATCCTGCCAGTTGGGGAAAACATTAGAATGTAATACTATATTATTTATTCCAACATGTAACTCATTTCAAAGTTGTTAAAAACTGCTGCAATATTAGATGTATGCATGCTTTATAAAAGAAAAGGACTACACAACTGCATTTTAAATGCGCTTAAATGCACAGGCAAGCCTATCAAATGTTGACTCTGCTACTGAACTAAATCACCCCACAGATATTCACCATATTTTTGGCTTTGGATTCAGTCCTACAAGCCTACAATCACTGTTTGATCACATTACATAAGTATGGATGGTAACATAACATTTTCAAAGGCTCCCGAGTGTCAATGGGATTTGACATACAAGTCATTTAGATGCTTTGAAATCATTTATTATATTTGGACTTTCAGTGAAGGACACTCGGTTACGAGAACTATGTTTGCCTTGTTACCCATGAAAGATAAAGAGTTCTTTTTGGTTTTAACCCGATTGTGTGATTTTCAGGGCTTCTCTAACTAGGCCCTCCCAGTAAATAAATCAAAACTCAACTTTCACAAGAAAAAAAAAATACATTAGGCCCTTGTTACATGATCAGAATTCAGATGGGTTTATTTCAGTCTTAAGCTTTTCAATATTTGAAAGTGTACAAAAAGGCTAAACAATCTCAGAGAGAGAAACGCATCAAGCAGAGACTGTAATACTGTCTAGGCTGAAAGTGTCCATTGATTCATGATCTCTATCCATGTAACTTAATTTTTTTCATTTTCATGTTCCAAGGTGTAAAAACAAGTTCTAGCTACTTTTCTCACAGATCTCTTTCAGCCTCATGCATTCCAGTATCATCCTCATTCCTCTTAATGACATATGAGAGGTAAAATAAAGTTTGAGTCCTTTCTTACTGTTTGTCCCCGAAAGCTGGAGTTTGATAGTACCCATCCACTGCAACAAAAAGCTGTTCTGCGCTTCCTCTGGAATTTTGTTCAAATGACTACCCATAGGTTGTACAGTGTACGAGCAACCCTGCCCTCTGCTTTCACCCAGTCACCATTCAAATTTTGCTCCTGTAAGTAGCAAGTGACATACCCAGTGGAGAGCATTCAGCATTCCCCATACACATCTTCCACTCATAAATCTCCCTTTAGGTTTGCAGTAAGATAACAAATAACTTGGTTTTCAATCTCCTATGCATTTTCCCCAACTTTATAACTACATTTTTGTAGCTGAACTCATTTGTACCTCTACTAACCTCAGGTATTTCCTGGTCTATGTTGCATCACACTTCTCCTCTTTTACCTAATTACTTTGGGAAGCAATTCCATTTTAGGATTTTGAACTATTCTAGTGCAGAACACACTGATTTATTAACAGTTGACAATTTCACATTATGTCAACTTGATAAATTATTTTTCCAGTTTAGGGGGCTCTTTGTGTCTCTAAAGTACAAATAAATATTTTCATATGATTGCTGTCCAAATTTACATTTAATAAAATTGAAGTTTTAATGAAAAATGTATTTATCTTGTATTTCAGTCTTGCTGTGGCAGCTCTGCAAAGCAGGGTGTACATGGCTAGCACTTACAAATAATAACAAATCAGGTAAAGCTCAAAAAAACAAGTAGATGGCTTTTTTTTAAAAAAAAAAAAAGCATTTCCTATTAATTTTACAATCTTAGCACTGCAGCAGTACAAGAAAGTGTTATTCAATAATCTGCCAAAACATAAATAAAACCTGCTAATCTCATCTCCTCTCAGCATCTAACTAATGAGAAATGCAACTAAGTAAACACTAGGCATGCTAAATCACAGGGGGGTTAGTTAAGTGTTTAGCTTAATAATCAAACGTGCTATCAACAGCGGTAAGTCTTGTTTGGAAACAACTTTGACATAACCAATCTGTTGAGTTAATCAGTGACCCACAAATCTAAGCTCCCAAATTTAACTAGCTTGATCTACATCAGTCCACTTTTGCATTTTAAATACGCGAGTTCTGTTAATTCATACAATTAATTCAAGACAAGCACTAGCTTACTCTTCTGAACTGCGTAAAGTCCATTAGCAGCCTGTTTTAAGTAAATAAATTATCAGGATCTCTCAAAATCTTAAACATTACCCTCCAATATGCTACCTACTCCCTCAACATTTAAAGTAAAATTGTAGAAAATATTGGTATTTACCATTCTATAATGTGTACCTTGCTTTGTCATAATACAATTGCACATAGGCAGTGAGCTTTTTTTTCTGAAGAGTAGGAGTTTTAAGCAGTATGTGGAGAAGTTTGCAGTGTCTACATAATTAACAAGATAGATCAAATTTTGTACCTAGCCACTTGACATTTTCCTTATAAATTTATAACTAAAGCCTTTATGCAAGAACAGCAGATCTAAAATTTAATGGCTGGAGGACAGAGAGAAGAAGGTCACCCAAAACTGTTAAGTTTTATTCTCTGACAAAAATAAAAATACCTAGTTTTTCTTCTCTACTTGTGAGCACTTTGAAGCAAAGATAACGAGGAAACTAAAGGAACAACCAAAATGTGAACGTGCTTTACCCTCCCCCCTTCCCACCTCCTTCAAAGTTTTGCCACAGTCGAAATTAATTCCCGAGTGTAGACGTCTGTGATAGCCTTTCTCATGTTGTGCCTTGAAAGATCACTGTCAGCAGCTCTCATTCCGCCACTGTTCAGGTGGAAGACCCCTAAATAAGACTGCAACTACTGCAGAGGGCAGTGTGGACCAGCTGTACAGGTAGCTCACTTTTCTCCACAAAGTTAGTATTGGTCATCTAGCCATGAGAAATGAGCTGCTGCATGTGCTGTTCAGTGGATGGCAGAGCAGAGCATAGCACTTCCCAGAAAGGGTGCCAGATGTAAGGTTGGGATGAGACCCCCTACTTAATGCATTGTGCTTTTCTCCTCTTTCACACAGCACACTTCCCAGGTCTCGGGCAATTGCATTTCAATTACCAGGGTAGAAAGAATTCAGCATGCACGTTTTGCTTTAAAGTTCAAGGGTTTTAAACACCTAGTGAAAAAACAATCCTTCATCCCACATCCTTCATCCCATGACAGAAGGAAACCTTTACACAGACTGGTATTTTGGCGTTTCCATCTTCTGTGATCCAGATTAATGCAAACGCAAACTGTAATCTTCACAGTCGTCATTTTCACAAGGTGGCTTTTACTATTTTGTAAGTGTTAAAAGTAGACAGCCTAGATTTATTTACATGAACAAAAACAAGGTTATCACAGCACTTGCAGAAACCATTATGTTATCCTCATCATTTTCCTATTTTGAAATAACATGGAGAAAATGTGGGAATAAGCCTCAACTTCTTATCTTCCTCTGCTGATCAAGACTGAAGGGATAAATCACAATCAGTACACTTATTTCATCTAATTCAGACAGTGGGAAATCAGGGCCAAGTTAAATACTTCATTCGCATGCATGCAGAGCAAACAGCAAAGACTCTTTCATTAGATCAGCTTTTTATGCATTTCTGAAGGTAATCTTAGGCAAAGGCACAGTAACTAAGCACAGAGTGATCATTAACAGTAGGTAATAAAAATTACCGTAACATTACCTCATCCTGAACCCTCATCCAAGCTATGTGTAACCTTCTCAGTACACAAGGAGAACAAGCAAGTTTTAACTACCTAACCACTGTGGCAGGCTGCAGCTGCAAAATGCAACTCTACTGCTTCATTAACTATGTCAAATTAATGTTGAATCCTAAATAGAAGGAGGAGTTAAATGGAGTTTTGAAAATTAAGCAAGCAAGCAGCACTATCAGCCCGTAACTCTTCAGTCATCTCTAGTCTCCAGGAAAAATAAAATAAAAGAAAGAAAAATTAATATTTCCATGATTCGGCTTGATTTCAAGCTTTTAATCATAGATCTCTGCACATTCTTCAGCTGCATCCTTTACTCATGGAAGGCCCCTTCTGAAAGGAGACCACACAATCTTCTCTCACTCTCCACTTTCACCAAAGCACCACAGCAGTCTGGGAAATTAAGTCGCAGGTAAAAGAATTTAAAAAAAAAAGGTGTCTCCAACTATGAAACTAATGAATAGCAAATATGTAAACTATGAACTTCACGTACATTGTTTTCTTGCCCCCTTACTTCCCAGTACTTTCACTTAACACCCTACCCCCTGCAAAGAGTAGACCGGAAGATGAAAATTTTGGATTTTAAGCTCTCTAAGCATCATTTTTGTCAAGTAAATTTATGTAGATGTTTTTGTTCTGTTATAGGAACGTAAAATGCTCTCTACACCCTTTCAAAGAAAATCTTTACACTCGACTAATTCAACTAGAATCAAAATGAATTAAACACATCTGTAGTTATCTTTAGATGGTGCAAATTCAACTAGCAGCTTATATCTTTTGTGATAAGGTTAATAGCACATTCAGTGCTTGCTGCATATCATGCTACATGAGTTTAGCAAAAACAGTGGTTTCTAAACAATATCCACAAGTAAACATCTGAAAACAAACAGACAGAAACATTAACACAGGCCGTCTGTCCAGCTAGCTGGTAGAAGACACTTGCCTTTCATGTCCTAGTAGTAGTTTTGTTGCAGCCATGATGACCGAAGGATATAGGCAAGATTGATTTTGGGGACACAGGTAATATCTAGGTATATACTTAGAAAAAGTAGACCAGCTTCCCCATACTGAAGAAAAGCCTGTGTCTCCAAAGCCTGGTCTACTTTTTCCAAACTAGGTACTCAGTTGTGCTACTAAAAATGTAACATCTAACTTCAGAATTTGTCCGGCATAGGTGATGAGGGACAAGAAAGCTAAGCAGAAGAAAGGAAAGCACTGTTGATTAACCAGCTAATTTCCCTTACCCCCTTCTCTAACTGCCTTCACAGACACTCAAAAAATACAAGTCTTTGGAACTCCCATTTGTGTCTCAATCTTACTATATAACCTTAAAAAGAGTACAAATCCATTTGGACCATAAATTGACTCAAGTATTTATTGGTTGAGTGGCCTTAAGTAGTCCTTAAAAATAATCTAAAAAAAAAAAAAAAAAAAATCAAGACCATCTCTAATTTTATTTTTATGATATTCATACCAGGCAAAATACTATTAGAATAGTCAAAGTCATGTTCAAAGAAAAAAAACATTTCTTTTACAGCTGTTTTCATCCTGAAAATTGATAAACACACGACCATTCTTCTGTGGTAGTCGTTAGCTACACAATCCATCTACATGAGCACTTCAGAAGAAGCCATTTCAGTTTTTGTAATTCTGTATCAAAAGTTACAAAGCAATTAAAGTTGTGTGTGTATACATAAAAAAATAAAAATCCACACACAATTTCAGTATTTCCAACCACAACATAAAGGCTACTTAAAAGCATTTCTGTATTCAAGTTTGCAACAAACACGTTGCTAACGGAAGTCAGAAACCCACTACTAAATCAGCAAACCGAAATAATAAGGACAGAAAGAATACTAATGAGAAAGCAGTTAAATCACTTTCCATCTGAATGGCATCCAGCAATGTGCTGGGAACGTGATCGGAAGGGGGGAAAAAAAAAAAGAAACAAGAAAAAAGAAACTGAAAATTATAGCAACCTCTGAAAGCTATAGGCTTAAGTTTCTCAAAGCCCTGGTCTAGTTCTATTTAGTTTGAGTTTCCAATTACAGCAGTTTCAAAAGCAACCAGTAATTTCAGTTATCTGAATTTCAGATGCACTTCAGAAGACATGACAGCTCAGGCAACTGAATTCTAACCTATAATGCTAGAGTTCTCACTATGCCAGCAAGTGATGGAATTTCCAGTATTTTAGTTTATTTTGAAAGAATGATGCAACACATCAGTTTAGTTTACTATGTAACGATATACATGACTGTGTTTTTCTTTTACCGTTTGAATCTGTCTTTACAAGCCACTTCAGCAGGACAGGAAGTGTTAATTATTCACCAGAAAGATTTCTGGTCTTTCCTGAATTAGTCACACGAGAACATTAATAGTCAAAGGAGAGACTGCATCACAGAATAATGGATAATAATGGGGTCCTATCTTCATCAAGAGAGTGCTGCAAAACCACCTGAGACTTGCAGATGTGTAATGCAGGCGGTTCTTGCTCTTCTAATTGCATAGCAACTCTTCTGATTGAAAGAGACTTCCTCCACCCACCACAAACACTTCCTTCTACATGAACATCTTTGGAAACAACATGTCAATGGGTCAATATTGTCCTAGAGCAAGTTCTGATTTAAAACAAACACCCCTCTCTACAGAACAGAGCCGGAGAAGCTGTAAATACTCCTTGCTAGCAAGTCTTTCATTCAAGGCTCCTAAAGCACTGTGGAATTAAATGAAGAGTGATATATGATTCACTAATGAAGGAAAACATGCAAAGGGAAAAGCATGGACTGACTATCACACAGTGCATCAGTGGCAGAAATAATAATAAATCCTTTCCAAACTTAAATGCCAAGAAGGGGACTTTCATTAAAAAAAGGAACATTCTACTACCCTTATCTTTATGGATTTATAGTCTCTAAACTCTTACAATAAATATAAGATGTATCAAAAAAATCAGCATTAGAGGAACAACATCTATATATTTAAAATCGCAGTACCCAAGCAGAAAGTTAAAACAGGAACGTGCCCAGTGCCCAAAATAAAACCAATTGCTAACAAACTACAGACAAAAGAAGAGAAGAATATATAGTGACATTCAACACTTCCATTTCTAACATCTAACTAATTCTGGAAAAGACATATACTCTAAAATAAGCATGTTAGAAGTATCACAAACAATCCATGTATTTGACAAGCACCAGAGTTAATCCACTTCCTCAAATCAAACAAGGAGTCACTTTGCTCCATCTTAAGTTAATTATTATTTCCAAGGCAAGTTTAATTTCAATTACTTTGCAATGAAGTATTAATCACAAAGCCCCAATGCCAAGAAAAGATATTTGAAATGTTCAAATACTATTGTTAATTGCTGTCTTTTGAAAACTCAAAAATGAGTTAATACCTAGAGAATTTACTGAGTATATATGGATTAATCCTAAAAGCCCTTTATCAGTTATAGCACAGCTGACTGTTCATCCACACATACGTGTAAAAATAAAATAACCCCCCCCAAGATTTCAGCTGCCTCAAAGAACTACTGTATTTTAAATCTTCTAAAATTTTGAGCATTTTAAAAAATCAAATCAAGATGCTTTCCATATCAATTTTTTTCCCCTCTATTAAAAACTGAATCATTACAGTAACATGCTTGCAAAATAAAACTGCAGAGAACCTTTATTATGGAAACATACAATGGTAAAAATGCTTTCACTCACCCTGTACTTCATTGTACAGAAGTACACAGTCAAAAGTTGATTCTAAAAATAGAAATTATCAGTTTTTAAATTGATTAACATGTTAACAATTCAGGGGAACACTTGAAACCTATCTGCATGAATAAGCAAACAATCGTTAATACACAGACAATTTTAGAAACCATTATTGTCCATTAGTTCACTGAAGGAGATTACTAAAAAAAAAAAGTAACACTAGGACATTAAACAATGAACAAGCATTACTGCATTCAACACTAATGCCTCTTCTTGCAAACTGGTGTCAGCAATACCTGACCTAAGATTCACCTTTCTCCACCTAAAAATGCATTTCATTGAACAATATTGGATATTTGTTAAAGAAAAGTTTCAAAGACAAATAATTGATTTATCAAAAAGCTAGACTCCTTAATGGTGACAGTATCTTGGACCAAAATAGCATCTAATCAACAGTTAGAACGACAATACAATTTCCAATACTGAGGCACTCTTGCTAAATGACAGCATTTTACCTACTTTATATATACAACTTCCTCTGAGACACCTCTAACAACATATAATTAGAGATCAAAATGCTGCTGTTATGGCGACAGGGCTGATCTCAGTAACAGTCATATTGTGAAGGCCGGTTGTGTTTTAGCAATTAAGTCAATAAGGACATGACTTTGGATTCTGCTTTTCTAAGTGCACAATTAGGAGGTTATCATGGAACCAGCTTTTTACTTTTGTTTTTTTTAACACTGCTTCCAATCTAGTATTGCGCTCCCTTCTTCTCCCCCTTCCTTGGGTGCTTAGGAATTAAATAGAACTTCTACATTCAAACGAGCAGAAGTTAACAGACCCTCAAATTAAACAACTCACCCAGCATCAGATACTACATAGACTAAAGAGCTAGAAACTAAAGAGAGTTATCATCAAACAACCTCACAGTTTGTCTGACTGCTTCTTAAAATTATTTTAGGAAAACCAATTTTTATCTCCATTCAAAATTTCTCATTACTTCCAATTACTCTCTTTAATTTACACCAAATAAACATTGGAAATCCAGCACTAGCCAAAGTATATTTATCAAAGGACATAACGCCAGTGAAAGTAATTTTTAAAATAAGTTCCCTTAAACCACTAATAAAAAAATACTACAACATTTAGAAACAGAAATTTATCTTCCTCCCATTGACCTACATTGTTCAAGTTCAGAACTTGCATGTGGTGGCCAGATTAAACAGCAGGAAGTGAACAGGATGCCTACAATTCTTTCATAAATAACGTAGGGCAGCAGTCCCTGCTGCAGGGAAGACTCCAGAGAACAGATTAAATGTAAAAATCCATCAGCAATTTCCTAATACAACTTCTCCATACAGGTAAGTACTGCACTTACTACAACGCTACTACTCAGATGCTATTAACAGAGAAATTGAACACACAACTGCAAATGTCTTCCTTCTCCAACTCATGGAATACTGTAACTCTTCAATTAATACATTTTCCTGAATACAAGTAAAGAATAATATAGAGGGAATGGAGCTATGTATTACAACACATTGTTTGACTTCCGAGTTACAAGATTTCAAAAAATGTGTTAAAAAAAAATTAAATTTAAACCCGACACTCCTTAAGCATATAAAATTCTCACCAATTCAAATAAAAGATCCATCCCTATTAAAAAAAAAAAAACCACAAAACAGTGTTACATCAAAATATTAAATTAGAAGATAATGGTTGGGCATTTTTGCAGAACCTAAAAATATCAACGCACTTCTACTGTATGTTAACATCATCTCTACGGTCTGAAACCATTGACTGTGGTCATCCACACAAAGGTTTCATTTTCAGAAAGTGTTTTTCAGAATCATTTTGCATTTGCTGCATATAGTATCCTCAACAGTATTTTCTTATGCGGCCTTCTCAGTGTCCTGAGAAGATGCCTTTCTAGTATCTGCAACTGCTCTGATTTGCGAAGTCCCTTCACAAATCTGATGTCTAGAGAAGTCAATTCATGCTGCAACTATTGCCTGATTTTTAATTCTTCTTCCAAAACCAGAGAAGGGACTCCATGCTAGTGAGCCCTGCCTATTCTGAATAGACAGGAATTTGCCATTTGAGCAAAAGAGGAGAGAAAAAAAAGAGAGAACAGATCAATGTAATTTACCTGCCTTAACTGAACATGAAGTTTATCTCCAAGATCCAAATAAGGGTTTCAACATAATCAAGATCAAATACTATCCAAAAACATTCACAAGACATTTGTGATAACACTTTAAGATACAAACTTAGTTAGTCAAGGTTCCATATTTGAGGAGATACAGGAGCACAGTGACATTTTAAACTTCAAAGAATATAAGCAATATTTTGCTGAGAAAATATATCATAGTCATCATTCCTACCAACTGCCTCTAAAGAAGCCTGTGTCTATTTATATGCACAAACTTCAATTTAAAATAATTTTAAAATCCAATAATAATTGGCATAGCACGTTAGTGAAAATATTCAAGTCAAAACCAAATATCTCCAATTAATATATCCATCAAGGATCATTCTCTCAGGTTAATGCCTTGCATCACCGATTTCAACACCTTAAAGTAAATACTGGGTCATGATGCTTCCATCAATTCAAGGCTTCAACAGTTCTCCAAGTCCAACATGCAGCAACAACATTACCACTTTTGTGGACGTTTGATGTGGAAGTAGTTAAAATTTATGCAATTAAAAACAGCAGCAGCATTTCCTTAAAACTGATACCTATATTTCAACCCTCTAACAGACTGGACTTACCATTAGAAACTTTTGAGAACCCAAAGCATGTTCAATAAAATGAAGCAATATACAAAACACAACATATCTATGCTACCATACAACAGTTGAACGTTTTACTAATTAGCATTAAGACAGATATTTCATAGCACTAACTGTGGAATAATCATTAGCACTGCCCAAATCACAATACCTTCAACTAATTACAGTTTACAAAAGACATGAAGAAGGTACTGACTGACAGGAAGATAGAAAGAAACCTGGGAGGTAACCTAGACACAGTAACTTTTAACTCCTCCAAGCTTCAAAAAGCAGCACACAGTCTACTTCTTCCTTGTTTGTTCCACTTGTAGGAGCAGCAGCTACGACACTGAATTTCATTCTGACTGATAAGGAAGTTACAGTTAGATTAAAAGGTGCTGGATACATCTGTCTATAATGAGCGCTGCATCCATCTACAATTAGAAAATATTTCTAAAACATTTTATATAAAGATTTTTTAATAAATTCATGGTTTAAACAAGTGTTTGTTTTCTCAAATTCTGGCTTCACTGAAGAAGTGAACAAACATTTTTAATCAAGCGGGACTATTTTTGGATCGTCTTAAACAAAACACCCTCATACACCAGCTGTTTGAATTTATTCACTCCTTAGAATTATCACAGCAAGACTAAAGGAAACAAAATCAATTACTTTTTTTTTTTCATAAAGAGAATGGTTAAATTATGGAACTACTTGCTGCAGGATGTTGTGAGGGTCAAGAGTACATATGGATTCACCAAGTCGTTATGCAAATTCATTAAAAAATAGGTAAGACCTACTAAGCCGTAAATCTATAAAACAGAGGACAACCTTATGTCAGACTGCCAGAAACAAAGGAGGTATACGAAGATAAGCATCACTGCATGCTTGCTCTGTTCTTTTGCTTATTCCCTTAGCATCACTTATCACCCAAATCAGAAACAGGGCTGGATGCATCCTTGGTCTGATCCAGAACAGCTGTTTTTCATTAAATAATGAAATCTCCTTTCTGTTTTGTCTATTCTATTAAGTACTGCAAAAGAAAGCATTGTTTTCACATTCCTAGAGAAGAGCTTATTACAGTTAAAGTATTAAAGCCAGTTCATCTGCTTTTACTTCAAGTGTCAATAACCCTTATTCCTAAAGGTAAGCTTCTGCAGCAAATAGAAAACTTAGCCCTGATCCAAAACGTGGTACCTTGCAACTGTGGTTGCAAGAGGCAATTGCTCACTTATATATAAAAAAGTGCTTATGTATAAAAAAGTGAAAAAAAAAAAATCTATCTTTTGACTTTAGTTGAGATGCTCTTCTACGTGTATTATGACTGAGGGAAATCACAAGAACCTCACAATTTATCATTCTTTATTCTGCATATTCTTATTCAATCAGGGAACATGGCAAAGTTCAATTCCCCCCCACCACTCCCTCCTCAGATAGAAGCTTCTCTACGTATCATCATTCTCAATATTGTCTAAAATTAAGATCCAAACAAAGAATTTCAGTGTCTCTCCAATGCCTGTTATCATCCTCTGTAGCATTTCCTAGGAAAACTTGTAAATAAATCAATTCCTCATCAGACACTTTGTTTCTGTTAGTTAAATATTTGTCACTTCTATTTGTGTAACACACCAGTAGATGTGTTACATCAGTTAATGATGGCTTTAACTACAAACCGCTTCAAGTTTTTTTACTTAAGGATTTGAGAGAGTATGAGATAAGTTCACGCATAACAAAAAAATACAATATTCAAGTATTTTTAGTCTTAACCTAAGACCAAAACAGAGTACAAGGACCACAGCGGGCAAATTTCTTGATTCCAACCAACTAGTTTTGCTGTAATAGATGGCCTATAAATATTTGTAATAAATAAAAGCAAACAAGCTTTTATCTTACTTACAAAAAAATGTTTTAGGTCTTGCACAAGGTAGTAAGAATTAGCCTTTCTAAAACATAAGTGTCATTAATTTATTGATTTAAATCAATTTATGACTTTAGAGGGAAGAACTGATGTTTCTGATCATCAATGCAGAGAAACCCTGCCCCTCACACAGCAGTACCCACACGCAGCTATCCCAAAGCACCTTATTTGATCCTCACTGCTCATTATTCACTCGAAGACCTCAGTTAGTACTGAAGTCTAATAAACAATAACCTAGCACAAACATTGCCTTGCATAAGCTGACAAATTCATTGCTTATTCTAGCGTCTGATCCAAAGCTCCAGTAAGTGAAAGCCTGGCTAAGGAACTGCATGAGACAAGCCCAGTGAAAACCAATTCTCAGAGGGAAAGGTATGTATTCCAACAGTTTACTCAAGCCTCATTTAGGAACACCTATGTGAGGTTTCAACAGTGGTTAAAGCAAAATTAGGTTTATAAAGGCATTATGCATCCACGATGACCTACACAACCTATGAGATTAGAAAGTATTTATTAAAAGGACAGTCACTGAGCGTTCACATGGAATGAGCAGCTTTAATCACCAAAAAAAGGAAGGAAAAGACTAGCCAGAGAAGAGGCTTCTTAATGGTGCATATATATATAGTCATTATTTGTTTAGAAGCTAAAAGCAAGCTTTGGTGATATACAGTCACAAACTAATCATGCTTATGTTAAATGATTCACCATTTGATCAAATGTTTAATTTTAGTAAACAAAATTGAGAAAAGAGCCAGATTGGCATGGCAGGGACCTGATGATACATAAGTGACTGGAAAATCCAGACTCAGAAACAAACTCTGGATTGGGCCTGCACAGAATGCTTGGGGCACAATGTCTCATCACTCATATGATGCATGCAGTGTCAGAGAAAGGCAGAACAAATGGTAACATCCTGCAAAACCCCTGCTGGCATGTTCTCAAACAACATTGCCATCAGTTTTAGCTGACTACAGTACCTTATAGTTGCCAGAAATAAGATGAGATGAAGCTAATCATACTGTGTTTTCAATCAACTTCCTGCTGGCTGCCACCATTTCAAGAATGGAATTCATTTGTTTTACATCCATTAACATATTTCCTTCTTTCTGGTTCTAAGGCACTGAATGCAATGGTATGGTATCAGTCTGGACCATAAGAAAAATAAGCAGCAGTCACTACAGTACAAATAGACTTGTAAAAGTATTACCCTCTCTGACATACTCCTTCACAGTATATGCTTCTACCAGCCAAGGAGTGTTTTAGCTTACAAGCCTCATCTATGCATATAACCATTTAATAGTAAAAGCCCCTGCCCTTTGATGAGCTATACACAAGTTAAACCTTTGTGGAGTCCTTTAAAAGCCAATGGGGAACTGCCAACATGTAGTTCATTAAAGGATCATGCCTCATCTCTAATAAGCAAAATGGCTTAACTGGCATATATACATGTAGTAATATTTTCATTTATTTATTAACTTAGAGTTGAAGATTTTATATACGCCATAAAGTGAAACAGGTTTCTGAAATCCACTAATCTAAGGAAAAAAAACAACATTACATGGTCTGTTAATCAGGAAGAGAAGAAAGAATTTTTCCAGATCATAAGAATGAGGCGTTAAGCACAGCATAAACTCTAGATGAAGTAACCTAAAATAACAACTTGCACACTGTACCCTTTCCAATCTTTGTACACTAAGACTATTCCAATAAAAAGCGAGATAGTTGCAACTCCCTGAAGTTTAAGATATAAAAATAGGAAGAAAGGAGAGCAAAATATTTCCAAACGATAAGTTGTGTGACTTTTTCATAAATAACATGAATACAGATGAGGTTTCTCAATTGAGATTATCTGGGTAACTGAAATTATTTTGTAAAATACAAAGATCATCTCAGCACTCCATTTGAACTTCACTTGAGCAGAAACGACAGACTGGACATTTTAAAAAAAATGGCAAGTCTGCAGAAGATTTAAGGATGGATTCCATGATCTTCCACAAAAGGTAAGCAAACGTTAGCCATTGACCTTAAGCAGATGTTTCAGAAGTTCTGAACAGTCTCACTTCTTTCAGCTGTTCATTTTTCAGTCTCTTAGATCTTGAAACATCAAGAGTTTAGTAGTTTTCCAGTCACTAGAGATTCTTGAAACCTACAGGATCTGAATTTCTAATATTAAACCAAGCATTTTAAAAGAAGAACTCCTCCAACTTTAATGCAATAGTACATACTAGTCTTCTCCTGTAATCTCTTTGCATGCCACCACTATCAATGTGCACCTCAGGAGCTACTTCTATCACTGTTCACCAATAGGCAAGTTTTAGCCCAGAGACCCACAGCTTACTTCAATTTTAATGCTTCTTTCAGTATTTTCCTTAATGTTTCCTATCTTTGTGGATTACTGCAGAAAGTGTGCATCTTACTGCAAACAGTCCTGGATAAGCATTACATAAAATTAATCCAAAAAAACAAAAAAAATCACCGTCTTTTATACTTGGCAAAACGTAGACCCTATTGCTTGACCCACTGACACCGAATTGTTCTGCTACCTACATGGCTCAAGCTCACTCAAGAACAACCATGAAAGGATTCTCAACCACTGGACTGATGGGGACCGGGAAACATAAAGCAACACTATTCTTCTACATTACTTTATTTACAAATTTCATGGAAACTACTACATTAAATTACAAGTTTCAGAACTTTTCATAGCCTTGAATGTCCTGCAGATAAAGGGCAAATATGGCCTGGTTATTCCAAAATGTGACTTGACAGCCATATAAAAGTGACATGAAAGTCACACATAAGACTGTCTTAAGACATGTTGCTGGTAATAACCCTAGCTGACATCTACAGCAGCAGAATTCCAACTTCAGATGCATATAAGTCTTTTTGTTATCATGATTTACTTTCTTCAGAAAGCTGGTATAAAACTGTGACCGCTTAAGTACTCCTGCCAATGCAACTTCACTAGAAGAGCATGTCTACACAATTTACCAGCTGATCTTTTCAAGTACTAGCAAGGCCTAGGTAAATAAGGACAAGAAGACACTTAAGTTTCTTCAGGACTGAGAAGTACAACAAACATCAAACTCTGGAAGTTGACAGCACAGTTTTGGGTTTTGCTGGGTTTTGTTTGACTTTTTTAAGTGAAAAAAATAGATATGTAGTTTGCCACCGCGTACTGAAATGTACCTGCCAGACACTTAAAGAAACTGAAAAACAGATTAATTACTTCACTGCATTGGTGGAGAAAGTGAGCGTTTGTTCACAATGCTGTCTTTCAAAAGATGTCTTTCTTCTTGTAAGATATTACAAGAAACACTACTGTGTGGATGACAACCTGGGGGGCGGGGGGAAGGGGAAGGGCAAAAAAATACCATTTGGATAGCTGCTTGTGCAAGGGAAATGTATGTTTAAAAAAAAAAGTAGTGGCTTTAAAGGCCATGGGTTTTCTTGAGAGTCTCCTGTCACCATTAAGCTGCTCCTTGATCACAGAGCACCAGATTTTCTTCTCATTATCGCAACATGCTGAACTAGCCAAGAAGTTCAGCCCAATGAAAAAGTTCACTTCCAACTTTCTGCAACTCTCCCTTCACATCAGTATCATGTTACAGAAATCAGTACACTACATTAGAGATAGCAGCAACTTGCTTTCCATGACATTACAGAACGCATCAGGCCCAAATATGGCAGCCTAACAAAACAAAAATAAACAAAATAATTTACTGTATATTTATAATCTGTCTTGCAAGATCACTCCCAGCGGGGCCATGGCATTTGTTGCAGTTCAGGCTTCTGTCATAACTCAGAAATGGGATTTCATTTAAAATCCTGCCACTCCAATAAACCAACCAAAGCACAGTGACATCACTAAATCACTCTTATTTCATCTCCTTCCTCTCAGCCTCCACTCCCCCAGAGTACCTTAAATTGTATGACATAAATCCCAAGAAGGTACAATCACAGAGAAGTGTAAATCTCAGGTGGGCCCTCAAAAGTCTTTGAACTTTCCATAAATAAGAACATATTCTTTGAACTTTCCATAAATAAGAACATTAAGGACTAACATTTCTGTGATATACATTAAAGGCGCTTTATGATCATGTATCTGCCAGTATACCATCTGCCATGATACATCTGATTTTAAAATATATTAAAAAATCAATAACGGAAACATCTTCAGTAGACATGACCCTGGAAGTGTCAGAGTTTAGCAAGGAAGAGGCTTACTTTTTTTCCCACCTTTGGCAAATAGGAATGACCCTACTTCCTTCCTTCTAAACGGGGATCAGCCAACGGCTAAAAAGGACCTTACCTATTACGAACCTCCCTGCCTTTGTAAGGTGGAGAAGTAAGTATATTTTTGTCCTTAGCCTTTTTCCTTCTTTAGTTATCCCGCCCCGCGCTGATCTGCGTGAATAGCAGCGAGAGTCCCCTGCTCCCGGGCGCAGGGCAGGGATGTGTCAGGCACCGCGCTCCAGGACACCACGCCGGGCACCAGGGGCCGGCACTACCCATCTGCGCCTACGAGGAGCTAAAGGCAGGCCCCGGAGCGCAGCCGGCAGCACCAAAGGAGAGGCAGCCGCTCCAGGAAACCTGAGTGTCTGGGGAAGCGAGCAGCCCCCCCCGCGCCGAGCTGCCGGGAAGGCCGCCGCCGAGGTGCCCGAGCGGCGGGGGAGGCCGCGGGGCCACCGCCCGCGGCCAGGCCGGCCCCCCTCCGCGCCCGGGGGCAACGCAGCCACCTCCCCCCACGGGTCACCCGCTGCCTCTAAGCCAGGAGCCGCCGCCGCCGCCACCCCCGCCCGGGCCCCCCGGGACCGCGGCACACGCCGCCACACGCCGGGAGGCAGGGGACACCCCTCTCCCCCAGCGGGCACTCCCTGCGGCCCGCCCGGCAGGGGCCAGCGGCCACCCCCGCCCCGGGGCGACCTGCGGGCTCGGCCCCCGTGACAGGCCCGAGGCCAGGGCTACGACCTGGCCCGGCGCCCCGGCCGGCCCGCCCGCCAGGCCAGGCCCGGGCCCTGCCCCCGCCCGGCCGCGGCCCCCCGCCGCCTCGCCCTTCGCCTCGCCGCCCGTCCCCCTCCCCGCGCCGCGCCAGGCCGGGCCGGCTCCAGCCCAGCCCCCTCCTCACCCTTGGGCCCTGCTTACCCCCAGAAGCCGCAGGGGCAGCGCGGTGGCAGGCTGGGCGCCTTGCTGCGCTCGCTGCCGGCGTCTCCCATGGTGGGGCCGGTGCGCGGGGCGGCGGCAGCGGCGGGGGGGGGCGCGGGGCTCCCAGCCGGGATTCCAGGCCGGTCAGCTGGAGCCGGGCGCGACCACTGGGGAGGCGGTGGAGGGGAGGGCGCGGGAGGGGGGCGGCCGCGCCCTACCGGCCGGGCCCGCAGGGGAGCGGGGACGCGGCGCGGAGCTCTCTGCGGCGGCCCCTCCCGCCCGCCGGTTCGTGTGACGACCCCGCTGTCGCAGCGGGGCGCGCGCGCCCTCCCCCGCCGCTCGGCCCCTGACTCAACAATGCGTGTCGCCCCCCCCCCCCCAGCGCCTTGCCTCCCCCTGTGCTGAGCGGGATGGTTTCGCCAAGCCACCGGATCAGCTGGGAGTGGCATATACCATAGTCCATCCCCGGGGGGAGTTGGGTTAGATCGGGGGTGGGAACTAGGAGAGAAGCAAGTTTGGAAGGCATCCATAGACTCGAGGAGGAAATGACCTTCTCTGTGAGGAGACCTGGGGGGGGCTGAGGCCTGCAGAGCTACCTGGAGCCGCCGCCCCCTTTTGCCTCTACCCAGACGTTAAGCACATAGTGGTACAGCCAGGGAAGACCGCCCCCCCCCTCCCCCCCCCCGGCGTTGGCCGCGCATGCGCGGAGGGCCTTCGACGCGGAAGTTGATCGGTGGCGAGAGGGTCCCCGGGGGCCTCCCCCGCGCTGCCCAGGGCCGGGCGGGCCCACACTCCCACCCTCCCGGGCCGGGACCTGTCTGAGCCGCCGCGGCCGGTGCCCAGGCTCAGGCTCCAGGCCGGCAGCTGCCTCGCCGAGGCGGGGCTGGTCGCTGCCGGCCCGGTGTGTTGGGAGGTGGGCGGCCTGCGCGCACTCGGGGTCTCTCCCTGGCGGGTGGCCGCCTCTGAGGGACCCCGGTGCGGGGGGGGGCGTGGACCGGGCCTTGTTCCCCGTGGGCTCCGTTTGCTTCCGTGCCAGGCCTCTCCGCTGCGAGCTGAGAGGGAGGCCTGGATGCCGGGGAGGGCCCAGAGGGCGACGCTCCGGCTTCTCTTTCCTGCCTTTTCTGTAGGTGTTCGTCCTCGGTTTCCTTCAGTACGAAATAAAATCGGTTAGGTGCCTAAAATACGTGGGGATTTCTTTGCCTGTGGTAAACACCACTCCCTGCCTGAGGACGCTAAGCTGCGGGCTGGTTGAAGCCGGGCGAAGGGGGCCGCCTTGGCCCTCGTGTTTTGGCCCCAGAGAAAGGGACCTGCAAGAGGTAAGGTATGGCAAGCAGGGAAGCGTACAGCGGGCACGGTGCATAGGCGATTACCGGCTGCCGCCCTTTGACGGACAGGAAAGGAGAGGGGAATTTCCAGCATTTGGACTTCAGCTGAGTAATGGGGATTGTACTTCTGGTGCGGATTTAGCAAATGGCCTTGAGCAAGTTACAGTCTTGCACTTGCTGTACCTTCGTTTTGTCTGTGAAGTGGAAATATTGCTGACCCCCTGCTAGAAATTGCTTTTTGATCTGAGTGAAGAATGCTACATGGAAAAATACTGGTGTGACAATAATGAAGGTGGAATTTTGATATATTTGTGAGGTGCTGTGACCCATCTTATACTTTGATTTCTGCTTTGCACTTAAATCCAAGGTTGTTTAACATTGGAGATAATAAACATCTTCAACAAAATCCAGAGTATGTAGGTCTTTGTGAACAACTAATTAATTCTGCCAATGACCTTTTGACTTGAATATTAACCTTCTTAAAGAATTTTATATCAAATTAATTCATGACAGAGAAGAAAGTAGTAATGAAATACATATACACACAGACTTAAAACTTTTTAATAAAAAGTTGGAATTTAATTGAAATCATGTAAACAGACTTATTTTGAAGAGACTGGTTTGTGACAGAGTTTATTAATAACCGTTGTTTTATCTAACTGTTGAGTCTGGGGTTACCTGATTCCCTGTTGATGCATCAAGCGGGCCGTTAATGCTTCAATAGTTCAACCAGTCGCTGCTCTTCCTCAGCAGCAACTCTGAATGCAATAATGTTATTGAGTGTAAGACCAACGTGGTACGATGGAGATGGGACATGTGTTGAGAGTTTTCATTGACACATTAACTGGTCCAACTGCCAGCCCTCCTTAAAGTGTCTGTGGCTGCATACCACCCTATGCACCGAAGCATGAGAGCTTCCTCTTGGCATATCTTTCTGAGGAGCCTAGCTGCTGAGGCAGCACTGCTGGGTGCACCAGGAGAAGTGAGTACTTGAACAAATTAGCCCTGGCCTCATTAACTCAGCCCTTTAAGCCAGTAAGTCAACTGAAAATTAAAATTGTCTCTTATGTGCTCGCTACCTGTACTACTACCGGAGGCTGTAAATTCCCCTCAGATAAGGAGTACACGCTGGCTTTTTAAAGATGATTTGATTGTTAGTTTGTATGTCCTTATTTGCTATTAAAGTGAGCTCACATCGAGTTAGCTTTCAAGTATTACAGATGTTGTGGAGAAGCATTCTTTCTGCTCGGTACTCTTGTGTCATTTCAAATAAACCTTGATTTTGTAAAGTTACAATGGGATAATGTCAAAATTCTAGTTTTCCAAGCAATTCAGATTTTTAAAAACCCTACAGTGGTGTGGTAATTCAAAGTTAAACACAAGAAAAACAGTGTTTAGGGATAATGTTATTACACAAAGCAAACACATACTAAGCATGATGACGATGAAGGCACCTGAACAACTCTAACTCTGCCCACTGCTAATGCCCTAAGGAGGAATAATCTGTGGGGGGAAAAAAACTTCAGGATTATAGTACAGTTGAATACTATGGGACGGAGCAGAGGGAGCATGTGTGCTTTGATGCTGTTATGCCATATGTTTATAATATAGTTGTTTTTTTTTTTTAAGTATGACTTTTGCAACACTGGTTTTGTATAATTGTGGTATTTCCTACTTTGTTTAAACAACACAAAATTTAAATTACTGATGTATCCATTCAGCATTGTTTTGTGAAAATTTAGTGTGTTAATCTTAATCTATACCTGCTTTTCTAAACCCTTTAATGTTTTGATTTGTGTCATGTTTCTTCTAATCATATCCATCCATTTGCAACCACCAGAAAGTGTGTTTTTGTGGTGCGACGTGACAGCAAGGGGAAGTACCAGTGTGTGATGCTTCTTTGGAGGCTGGCAGGGAGAAAACTGGTTCAGCGGATCTCAAATGCAGTCATGAACAGGGCATCGCAACGTCCGTTCAGTGTGTGGGCTCCTCCTCCAACAGATCTCCTGTTGAGCCAGGCCTCTGGCTCCCTGAGGAGTTTCAGTGCTGACATTTTCTCTAGCTTTTTTTCATCCAAAGAGTCCAAACCCGGGATGCTTTCTCAACTAATGTATAAGCATCCAGAGGTGAATGGATAAACAGCACTTAGGAAACGTACGCAGGGATATGCAGCATATTAGTTGGATAGGGCTGGGAATATTTGTACGCAGAAAATCATCATATGGTCCAGATATGTTTCAACCTTGGGAAGCAAATATGCATTGTGTGGGGGGAAACCTACTTAGTGATAGGAAAATAACTTGAAAAACAGTAATGCCGGTAGAGAACAGGCGAGCAACAGTTTAACTATATGACAACAGAAACAGCTGATGTCATTTTAGTTCTGCATATCCGAATGCATGAAATAGGTGGAGAAGGTGGTAATCCTTATAATGGAACTCTAGTGGCCCTGCAGCTCTTCTCCGGGCATCTTTTTGCAGACAAATCAGAGAGAATGCAGAGTAGAGCAACCAAAATACAGCCTGCAGACACTGAAATACTTAAAAAATCTAATGTTTACAGTTTGGCCAGGGAACGATTGCGTTTGGGGAGAGATCGTAACCATACATTCATGTTTAAAATTATAAACAAAAATGGAAGGTATTTGCCAGCAGGACACACAGAGTTTAGTAGAAGATGTAAAAGAGATGTCTCTAAGGGGAGAAATGCTTAGGACATATATGGAGAACATTCTCATGGTGAAGTCTGATTTTCACCTCTCGCTGAGGAGTTTCTGGCTTGTTCTCAGCGGGGCCCCATTGCAGGATTAGATGAGGTAATAGACCTCACAGAATCACTCCACCAGATTTAGAAGCCACAATTAAATACCATTGTTTCTCAAGTGCTCCCTTTTTTCAGATATACTAGAAAAGGTTGTACCTGTATATAATCAGAACATTTGGGGGTTGTTTATTTTAGTATAAACATGATTGCCCAATTGAGATACACGTGCACAACCATAAAGTGGAGCAGGTGGAGAATGTCACAAGTATTGTACATCTTCCTTCTCATCTTGAGATCTAAATTACCATAAAATGATAAAAGTGACTCATGTGGTGCCAATCTGCTAGAGAGACTCTTGAACTGATTGAAATAATCACCACTTTTTATTCCTCTCCAGTAGGCAGATATTCTTAGTGAGATTTTTTCTTTTGGAAGATCATTCTTGTTAAACCCTGTATTGAGGCTGAAAAATAAAATGAGCGTGTGGAAAGGGCAGTGGAGAGGACGTCTGAGCTATAGTTATAGCTAATGATAAGGGGAACAATTACGATGATTTGCTAGAGCCCGGGGCATAGGCTACAGACCATGAAGACATTAACCTGCAGCAAGTCAGCAACACAGATGCGACCCTGGAAAAGGTGACTGAACCCTGCCCAAGACTGGCTGAATCGGGACCAGGGCTGCCAGGCTTTCAAATGCCTGCTTTTCGATGCATAGCTCATCTCATTTTCTACTTCTGAAAAGCGTATCTTGGTTTTTGTACATACCTGGCATAGCAGGGTGTGATCCAGCTGAATGCCTCAAGATTTGCTTATTCATTTCATTTAAGTTAGGTGTCAGTGCAAGCAGTCTGAAGAGGGAAATGCCCGCACCTTAGCCTCTGGCTTGGGCCTCAGTGAATCCGACTCCAGTTTTCTTTGCTGCTTGAAGGAAGTCTCCAGATTATTGAAGGCAAGCTGAGTTCATCTTGGCTCTCAACCTCGGTTGTGTTGACAAAGCAAAAAAAAAAAAAAAAATTTAACCAGCCATGAATTATCAACTTATGAGTCATGTAGATTAGAAGGTTTTGGTAGCTATGTCTTTTTAAAACATAAAACATACGTTTGAACACTAAAGGACAAGTTTAAATAGTTACAGCACAGAATTCGGAGTCAGGACTTTGACATTCTTCTCCTGGTTATTTTAAGTCTCTCTGTGCCTCGGTTTCGTTTTCTGAAATGGAAACGATAATAATCTTATGGGCAGTCTGGTAAATGAACCTTTATTGGATGGCATTTTTAGAAATGAGGAATTGCTGTTGTTATTCTTACTGTGACTAAGAGAGTGCAGTTTCTTTGCAATTAATGGCTGGATGGAGGGTCCAAGGTGAAAGAGAAAACTCATAACACAGCCAGTTGCAATTTGCATGGATATGACTAACCCAGAGGCAATTATTATTAATAATACTTTTATTTATTTCACACATATATTACTTCCCCTTCACGCCCCTTATGTAATCCAGGGCACTTTGAGAAAAGCACAAATACAAAAAATGGAGTGCAATTAAACAAACATTCTAGGCTACTCTAAAATTGCCAGATAAAATATTTAAAATTTAAAAAAAATCAAACCATTAGGCATGATTTAATAAAAGGAGAGAGGATGCCTAGAAAACAAAAGTGGCTAGTGACCCCACACAGATATGACAGTGACTAATACTGAAATCACTCACAGAAAAATAAACCTGCAGATGTTCTATGTAAGCCCAGACTTTTATTATTATTATAAACCATGAGACTTATGAATGTGTAATGAAGATCACATTGTGCTAGGCATTTCCTGACGATGGATAGCAGACTCAGCAAAGACCATTCTTAGCCTTTGAAAGCTCTTTTTAGCAAATGATCTCCAAGCACTTTTTTTAAAAAAGGTAAGCATTATTACAGCAATTTTACCAGGAGGAAAGCAGCCTTGTAAAGTGAAACAAGCTGCCCAGGGTCACACAAGAAGGCACCTGCAGATCTAGTAATAGCATTCACATCACTCAATTCCCAGTATAGCAACCACTGCAGAGTCTGTGCCCTCTTCCAGAGCTCATGCCTTGGGTGCCCCTTTAATAACCCCCAAGACCTGCCTCCTCTGCCCCAGGATCCAAGTTCACTTAACAGTGGTGTCCCAAATCATCTTTGATGCGACTATTTGGTTTATAAATTAAAGAGTTAAAAATAAATAAAGCACTATACATGTCCTTCCATTTAAAAAAGGAGCCTAGGCTGAAAGAATATGGTTAAATGGAAAGGTAAAAGATATATGTAAAGTGATATTTACCAGGTTTTCTTTACCTGGCTTCTCTTCAGCATTTTCATAATGCCTAGTGCAAAGCGACCTTGTCTGCACCTAGATCTTCTGGGTCCTACTGCGGCATAGATAAACAAGCATAATAAACCCCTCATCTTGTATAAATATAAAACAATCCAGCCTTCATTACACCGGAAGGTGCCTGCCCCTGGCAATCTGTTTGAATATAAGGTATTTCTGCTCTTTCCTCCGCTGCTCTGAAGATGTCAGACCAGGGACTCGGCAGCTGAATGTATTTCCAGGCACCTCAATAGGTTTATCAATTCTCTGACTTCTGACCTGGTGTTTCTGAGCATGGCTGAGATGAGCGGTAATTCCCTCATAAACGCTCCAGTGTCAGGGAGGCTTAATTGCTCAGCAGCATGAGAAAGTGCTCAGTAGTTCAATGACAAAAGGTCTTAAGAGAATGTGAAATGGGAGCCTTCAGTCCTCCCTTGCTGCCCCTGCCTGCTCCCCTCCATAACGTACCCAACATTTAGCTTTTTCAGGGCTGTGGCACCAACGTTAGCTGAGAAAACCCTGATCTTATGGCATCCATGTGGTCACAGCAAGATCAGAAGTTAAAAGTCGTAAGTGCAGCTTGGGTAATTTTGTAAACAGCAGCAGCACCAATTTCTTTTACAGCCAGTAAAAAAAAAAAAGACATTGCCGCTGGAAATGAAGAGCATACAGAGCAGCTGTTTCAAATTTGTCTGACGCTGTTATAAAACAAGTTTAAAGTGTTAACAGTTGTACCCATGGCACAGTTCCCCCTGCTGTGTGCACACTGACGGCTTTCCTTTATGCCGTACGACTGAGCTGCCACATTTGTGCTCAGTCTCCTTGCTTTTCAGATCAACTCCTCTGAGAAACATTTCCCCAGCTGTTGGCTACAAATGGCCGGGCAGACTGCGGGTGGACTTGCAGGCTGGTGGACAGGGATGCTGTGCAGTCAACCACAACTGTCATGCCACACGGGAGCATCTGCTGGGCTGACCGGTGCTTGCGGTGGTACTCAAAGCTGCTGCCCCACTCCGTTAAATCTGTGCCTCCTTCTGGCCCCGGCCCGGGAGGCACCCCTCCATCTTGCCAGAGAGCCCCAGTGTTGCCCACTCTGCCTGTTGCATCGAGGTGATGGCAGAATACAAGCAGGAAAGGTTGGGGGAGGTAGTGGCCCTGAGCAGCTTGGTCCTCCCCAGGCCAGGGCAGCAGCCACCAGCCTTGGACAGAGGCTGAAGAGGGAAGAAGAGGAGGTGAGTTGGTGCTGCTGGAGAGTCTTGTCCTGCCTCCTGCAGTAACACACCCGCTGCGGCGTGCTCTGCTCTCCTCTCCCCAGGCTGGAAACGCTGAGATCTGAAGGAGTCTTTCACCCCGAGGGGAGACCTGCAACTCCAGTTTGGAGGAGCTGGGGTACATGCCAGAGGGTGAGGAGATGGTGCTCTTTGAAGGCGAGTAAGGAGAATGCTAAGGTTTTGAATTTTCCTTAGGAACACAACAGAGGATCTTTGTATCTCCCTCTGTCAAGCTGCAAAGCATTTCACTTTTACAGGCTACTGCTGAAGCCAGGATACTCCATTTTGTTTCAGAGTCAGAAAGTTGAGGAGAACCTAGAGAGCAAAGCAGTGGATAAGAAACCAGAGCGGTAAGCTGTGAAAGAACGGTTTCCAGGGAACTGAGAGAGTTAGGACCGGGAATCTGGAAGTGAAGCAGTGGTTAGGGAGAAGCTTCTGACAAGATACCAGCCTTGGGGAGAAACCTTGGCTCAGTTGCAAGAGAAAGAAATTTGAGTTGCGCAACAACATTGTAGTTGTAGACGAGACAGAGAGCGGAGAGCAGGCGGGGTGAGGGAGAAGCTGCAGCGCCTGAGCTGCATGACCACAGTGTGAGTAGCCGTAAGACTCCCGCTGCTGGTCCTTATTTTGTTCCTGCGCAGCTCTGTTGATGCTACCACTGGTGCAGAAAGAGGGATGGACTGCACGGTGTGGGGCTGCTGCTGGGGGGGGGTGATGTCTCCCCGTTGCTCAAGCAGCAGCCCTCCTTTTCCTTCCCAAAGCAGCAGGCATGGCAAGCCTTGTCTCAAAGTCTTTAGGACTCTCCATGCCAGATTGTATAGCGTATAACACACACCCCAAGTACATAGATGGTCCTGGAGTTGCAGTCAGCTCCTGCAAGAGGGAGGACTTCTTATGAGCAGGCGGGAGGGAAAGTGGCTCCAAGTGTTTGTGTACGGGTGGGGGATGTAAAGGTCCTGTAGCGGGGAGGGGAGATGGAAACAGACTCATTACAGCTTCTTAACTTCGATTTCTGAAGGTGCACTCACCCCTCCAGCTCCCCAAACCCATCTTTGATTTCAGCAGTGAGTCTGGCCTGTATGGGCTACAAATGTGTGGATTCGTAGGACAAATGAGAATGTGAGTGGAGTAAGAGTCTGGCCAGAAGACCAGTGTGAGTACCCACACTCAGGTTTGGAGCTGAATACTGGCACAGGAATGAAACACTGGATGATCAGGTATCTCTAACCACCCCTATCCCATGTAGGAGAGAGGATGAGTCACTATTTGGGTTTACAAATGGGTTTCAGGAGGATTATTACATTTTATAGAAAACTTTTCAACAGCAAGACAGGTTACAGGGTACATCTTGAAGGCTGCTGACAGGAGGAGACAGGAGGAGGTGGAACGTGGGGACAGGTCAATGGTTAACAAGCTGAAAATAGTTCCATGAAACACCACAGGCAGAAACCATAGCAATGAAGAAAAGAGTAACAGGAGGATAGGAAAAGGGAAGGCATCAGCAAGCTCTTGGGAAGCAATACAAAACCTGAGAGATCCTGAGCAGGGATCCTCAAGCCCTTATTGTTGCAATTAGCCTCCTGAAGCTGGTCGGTGTTGCTGGGGACTGTCACTTGTGTTGCCTGCTGAGTTTACTCATTCCTTTATTAACCCCCCCAGCAGTGGTTAACAGGGACATGAGAGGTTTAAGGAGGCCAAGGGAAAAGCTGGCACAGTGGCTTTGTCTGTAATAGCATCTATTTCTGAAGCGATGTGACGGTTTCTCTTTAACACCTTGAAATTGGATCTGGGACAAACTGCTTAGTTTCCTATTCTGTTATTTGTAGTCAAGGCTGGATTAAGACCATGTCAGTGTAGGCCTATTTCTTGTCTAGTTCTCCAGGGAAGAAAGCTTTCTGCTTTCCTGGTTTCAAAGAAAAGCTTGAAAAAACCTATCCAGGAATTTCTACCAGCTTTCGAAGGCAATTTATAGACAACAGCTCTGAGGTGTGAACTGACTGTGCTTATTGGTGAAGTACTGTTGTTACCCGCAATTAGTAGGAGGGACTCATTAATGTGAGCTCATTCAAGTGTGTGATCAGGAGGTGACACAAGTCCTGCAGACAGCATGGGTGGGAGCCAGTGTTGATGGCCATTACTCATTCTCAGTGGTGGCTCCCTGCATTTCTGGGGTGGGCACATCACCTCCCTACTTTGGGCCCCGAGGTAAGGCCACACACTGTGACCCTCTCTCTTCCACCCCAGCATTTTTCTGGCCATACTGATTTATCGCAGAGAGGGAGATAGCTGCTCTCACACCCCGGGTCTTTCACCTGGCACTTGGCTGCGCAGGGAAAAAGAGCTACAGCAACCAGGCAAGGGACTCTGCGCTGCATATACTACAAGCTGAGTATCCCTTTTTAAAGAAAACCAGACTACACTGCTCTGGTTCAAGAAGTTAAATGCTGAAATCAAAGCACCTGGGAGCAGGCGGTTTATACATGCTGAGCCGGCGCTAGCGCACACATCTGGTGCACTGAAGGCACGGCCACGCTGCCTGCAAAGCCAACTGGATGCAGCTCATATTCACTGGAGCACAGTGCATCTGCACAACATCTGTGAGAAGATCAGGAGAGTTCTCCAGCAAGAGGTTCAAAGCCTTGCTAGTTTGCACGTGTGCATGGGCAGCCAGCAAAGGCACTCATCCGCGCTGTGGCTGGACCAAAGTGACAAAGGGGTCACCTGTGTTCTCACGATCGACATCACAGGATGGCCTCTGCGATGCTGTGATAGGGGGATGTGGTGCTGCGTACAGCTGTCAAGGGCAGAGGAAGACATTACCCTTATTTATATACTTATAGAAGAGCGATGTTTCATTATAAGCTTTGGATACAACTTCCTTATTTTTGCTTCTTTCTCCCACGTATATATATGCACAGATCTACTGTCCGATCTAACCAATTTATGTAGGCATAACAAAGTTTTAAAATAACAAATGTGATACTGAAAATCTTCACAGCTGCTAGTAAGCAGTATGCATCGCCAAGAATGAAGCAGAAGAGTGCATCTGGTGTGGAAGGACCCGTGACACCAAGTGGTGTTTCACTGGGCTTGCACGATGCCTGGTCTGCTCCTGTGGTGGCAGGGGGTGACAGGGCAGTGAATAGGGACTTTTGCCCATGTGAGGGGAATTCACCACCAGTGTCACCCTCTCTTAGGTGCTTCACAGGATGTAGAGATTGCTCGGTTGCTACGGTGGGAGGTGGGACTGCCACAAGCGCTGTCGCTGCGGTTTTTACTTGATGGCCATTTAAACTATGAGCCATTCAAGCCTCTGCTGCTGCTGTTTGTCCTGTTCCCTCTCTTCACACCCTGTGTACTGTGTACCTCCCTGTCCCCACTCCCCCTGCTCCTGTCTCCTCTTTCCCTGTCCCTCTCTCCCTCCTGCTACTCAGGCACACGTACAAAGCCACTGGACTTTCCTTGCACCTTGCTCCCTCTGAGTTCTTTTGCATCTTTCTTCCTGTGTCACAAATCTCTTGCTGAAAGGTCAGAACGGCTCCCTTAGCCATGCTGAGGTGGCAAGTCCTATCAAAACAACGAAAGGGCATATTATTTTTTGTCCAGAGAAAGAAAGAAAATCCTATATTAAGCCCTACAGCATGGCGTGGCCACAAGTTAGCATTTCTGCTTACTAGGCATGCCTTTATTTAATTGCTGAGCCTGTTCAAAAGATATTAGTAGCCTGGTTATTACCAGCAGCAGCCACACCTATGCTATTGTCATGGTTTCAAACGGTTTCATTAAACAAATTTAGGAAAAAAAAGCAAGGGGAGTAGCTTGAAATGTTAGGGCAATCAGATGTAGGGCCCATTTCCACCGCTGTTCTACTGCTTCTCCAGCCCAGCAAAACCCTGCGAGGATGGCATTTTCCTGTAGACTCCTAAACAAGAAACTGGGTAACTTTTCTTGGGCTTTTGATAGAAAGCCATCTACTTATTCAGAGGGGAGATTTCAGCACCTGTTGACATATGAATGAATGGGGAGAGCTAGCTGGCAGCTGTTGGACATTTATCCTGCTTATGAATATCACAGCTTGCAGCAAGTCTCTCCTCTGTAAAAAAAATGGCAAGCATCCAGTCAGGAATAAGGAATAACTGGGTGAACATCCAGGCAGTGCTGAACTGAGATACCAGAGAATGGTTAAAAAATTATCTCTTCTCCAGCTTCCTTCATTATTCTCAAACAACAGGCTGTGAACAAATAACCTCTGGAGACTAGTACTCCTGTCAACAGTTTCATTTAGTATAGCCCTAGGACTTACAACAGCCTGTGCGGGACAATGTTACACCACTAGTATTGGCACATCTGTCTAACACTGCACTGCCCTGCTAAAAAGAAAACTGCCCATGTAGACCTCGGTTCTCCGTTTCCTTCTCCATGCTAAGAAATGCAGCGATAGCTATCTACGTAGCTACAGATCCAGCCCTGCTGCTGCTTCTATTCTGAGCCCATTCCCCAGGAGATCTTTAAAATACAATTATCTCCAGCTCCACTTAATCACACAATCTGTCCCAAGGTCTGTTCCTGCTTTTTTGGTCCTCCTGTTGCCAAGGTCTCTCCCAAGGTAGTCTGTTCTTTCTTTCTTTGACCTCGTACCAACGCTTTACCATGTGCCTTGCTGTGGGACAACCTTGTGGCCGCTCTTGCTGTCGCAGTACTTTGCCTCGTAAAGCAGATAGTGAGATGGTCTGATTGTATTTAATCTACCCCGATGCGGGACATCCATCTGCCCGAGCCTTTCATTTGCCAGCCTCCCGTGGCTGTTTTCATGCAGGTGTCAGCGCGCCTCCCCAAACCACGCTCTTTGCTCTCACAGTGAGCACCTGGGGCTGAGCCCTCAGCCCAGCGAGCAGCCCATTCAGGTAGTATCTTTTCAGGCTGTTGAAGAGAGCTGAGTGGTGAAGGAATGGAGCATGTTGTGATATTTTGGGTTTCAGCTTTGCTAGAAACAAGCAGGTGGCTTCTAGTAAGCTGGAGGAAAAGGAGGGGCAATAGAGAGGCTGGAAAGTACAGGCTCAGGAGACTGCAGTGGCATTGAAGGATTACTAAAATTAAACTCTGCTCTCTAGGTTTCAGCTGTGTCCAGTTTGGGTTCAGCTTACACTGAAACCCAGGCTCTAATTTATACCCCTGCAAGATGCCTATGGCTAGCTTTTTTCAGGAGGATGAAAATAAAGTTTGAAGTAAAACGCATGGTGACTGCAGCCATGGGTGAGGCAGTACAAAAATGGATGAGAGACAAACTATTAGTAGTTAGCTGTAGCTTAATCCATAATCATTTGCTGCAGAGTCTCTTACACCCATGTTTGTCTCATGTAGTCTATTTCTGGAGACAGGCTGTTAGACATTGGTTAAGCAGGTGGTTTGCCGATGACTCCCACATTATATATTGATCTGTTCTGTGCTCCCTGTTCCCGGCTGGTAACTTTATCAAGGCAGAACTGCCTTGGTGGTTTATGTTTTGACAGTGCCCAGCAGTACTGGGCTCCTGAATGAAACACATAAAATCCTCTACATGTATAAACCCACTAAAAAAAATACTTACTAAACTCCCTCTCCCCTCTCTTGCCTTCCCATGCCATGCCAACCCTGGGAAAAACCTAACAAAAAGCTCAGCCTCTTCCCCAGAGAATCTGTGAACATCTGTTCTCCTCCCTCAAGCTGCAAGGTGCAAAAGCTGCTTCTCAGTCCCCCACCAAACACCCTGCCTGGGTGGCAGCATCTCTCAGGAAGGGCCACCCGATTTGACACGTCAGTCCTATAAAACACCTAGGAGTTTTCTGTGTTCCTTCTGCTGCCTGATCCTTTTGGGTGTCCATGACCCATCCTAGACTGATCTCCTCCTTTACTGAGTATCAGCATCAGCTGTTCTTGATGACTGTTTGCCCCAGCTTTGGTTGTGATGACAGAAAAGACAGCATGCAGCTTTTTTTACTGCCAGTTCACCAGCTCGTGCAGGCTGATACATGAGCCAAGGGGAGCTCTGCTGTGCAGCCTGCCTCACGTTTTACGCTGTGCCTCTGTGGTGCTTAGGCATTTAGAATAACACATCTCTTCATCATTTCCCCATCTGAATGCTGGAGGGAACTAGTACGAATACTTCATATTTTGGATCTGTTTAACCCAAAGAACTTCGTCATTGGACAGCACTGATAGTGGTCCTGTATTTACTTAAAGTGACAGAACTGGGCCTTTGATACCTGTTATCTGATTTACCCAGCTGGATTCTCCTGACACCAAACAGCTGTAGGAGAGCTCAAAGGCACCGGTTCAGCATTTTGGTTTCCAGAGTCAGAGGCTCTGTCCGGAGGTGAAAAGAAGTCATGCTGCAAATTTGTGGATTAGGTGCAGGGCACTAATTGGTTCCTAGGCAGACAGAGCTCAGTCAGAGCTATGTCCCTCCTCGCGCCTTCAAAAGTCACTCAAAAAAAGGATTGTAAATGGGCTGCTTAGGAGGCAGAAGGAGAGAATGACCTTGGGGAAGGGTGGAGTTCATATATTGGATAATAAGAATAGTTTGAATCCCCAAACCAGTTTTTTTCCACTGCTTGAGTTTGGTTATAAAATTTCTCTTTCAGAGAAAAGCTCTTTTTGCCTTTTTTGTGCATACTTTTTGCTCAGTCATACCCTTTCCTTCCAACAACTTATTTTACATGTCACCTTTTGCCTGGCATCAAAATGTCTCAGAATGGTTTGAAAATCAAGGAGGGCAATCTTACAGCAGAGAAATAAAAATGCCTTATTTCCAAGCTCACTTCTGAATAATATCTATAAGCTGCAGTTACTTATGCTGTGTGAATCAAAATCATTTATTGCCATTATGAAAAAAATATTTTAGGAGTTTCAAATGGGAACTTGTAGCTTGATGCACTGATTGGTGCTCACAGATTTATTAGACATGTGATAGATAACTTGAGAATAAGAAGATAGCTGTAATCATTTGAAGACGCATTTAACTTTTAAAGATATGGAACCAAAAAGTATATATTGGTTGTAATGTTCAGAAAGCATATGCCCTATTTCTTATTGGAAAGCATGACCTGTCTTGAACTTTGCTGCCGCAGTTCAGAAGCAGCTTTCATCAGCTCACGCGTATAGCTAAGAAATAGGTTTCCTATTCCATTGAAAAGAGGTAAAATCTCTTACCAGGATCTGATAAACTGTGTTCATAAATGTTCTAAACATTTCAGCACCTCCTTGTATTCTTGTTTCAGGTGGTCTGCAAGATATTTCAGGCTTGTTTCATTTATTGCTGAAAGACTGGACAGCTCAGGAAACACAAGGTTTGGTTCTTCTCCCGCTTCTTTGGCTTTAAAAGCATGAAATCCTATTGATGAAAGGAAATGACACCTGCTTTACACCAGTTAAAGGCTACAATTATTAACGTTATAGTAGCCCTAATAGCACATATATAACCATTCCTAGGATTAGAACCAACGTGAAAGAGAAATTATGCATGTGACACATTGGCCTCTCGAAGTTTCAGAAAGCTTCATCGTCTAAGGGGTAGATGAGGAATCTGAGAACCGGAGCTCCTGGGTTTCTGCTATTAGTACTACTATGAATTCATTTGCACAGATCATTTGATCTTTATGTGTCTTGGTTTGCAATAGCTATAATGCTTTTGCTACCAGGGAGGCGTAACCCGTTAATAGTTGTAGAATGCCTTGAGACCGTTGTATAGAAGGTACTGCATGAAAGCTCAAAATTACATACAGTGAGCCTGACTTCAGACTTCCTGTCACTTTTCTGGATGACTTATTTTAATTACAGTGGGCTAAGCAGCTGTAAACATGCAATTGCTGCATGTTGAACAAACGTTTTCGTTCCTGGGGTTTGAAAGGTTCCCATCCAGGTGTGTGGTTGTAAGTTGATCAATGCTGTCTCTGCTGATCCTCCCCTGGTTCCTCCTTTGCAATCCGTTCCAGCAGTGATGAATTCCTCTCTTGAAATTAATAATGTCAAGCTTGTCAATATTTTAAAACCCAAACTTAATTTTGCTCTCTTGAGCCTTGCCTTTGGCTCGTGAAAGCAGAAGCTTTAAACTCTATTATTTGGGAAGTCTACTGGGATGCCTTGGTGTGGCAGGTGCTATATAAGTTTAGCGCTGCATTGCTATTAAAGTCCATTAAGAAGGATCTTTCTGGGGCTGTCAGCACACTGCAGATTAAAACCAGAAAAATAAAGGCACGCTCAACAAATGCTGCTGTAATGGTTCAGGTGGCTGCAGAGAAAGGACTCATCTTTGGCTTGTGATCAGTTTACTTCTGGGTTCAATGGAAAGGTTGTTTGGCTTCCTGTATAAGCTCTGAAAAAAAAATCAATGTGGAGAAGCTTGGACGAGAGCCAGAAGAAATGCTGTACTGAATCCAGAATATAGAAATCCTTCACAATTTCTATATTCTGCTCCATACAGGCTCTTTATATTCTAGCAAGAACTAAGCTTTATTATCCTGACTCCAGGACCACTGCAGGGTTATATAGGATGTGAACAAATTGTCAAATTTTATTCGGTCGTTTAAAAACACGTATCAAACCCCCCTACCAAGACACTGTTAAAAAGGCAAGGTGGGTAAAAGGTGAGAGGAGGAGCCATCAAACACCTGCAAAAGGGCTGGAAACAAAATATAGAAATAAGTGATCAGTTTTTAAGTTCATCAAAATTGGCAGCAAGAAAACTCCTTAATCCCTGCTATGGCCACTGTTGAACTATTTGGGAAAGGGCGGGGAGGGTGAGGTGTAAGAGGTGGATCTGACACTGCCATGGAGTCTCCTCACGTCTAGCAGAGATGGAGCAATGGCAGCGGCAACCCGCGGGAGCAGGCGGCGGCGGCGGCGGGCCCGTTCCCACGCTGGCAGGCACAGGGCAGAGCCTGCAGAAGGGGTGATGGAGGGCACCCTGGCACCTCACCGGATTTTCCTGGAGCTGTAACGCCTCGGCAAGGGAACTGGGGTGCCGCAAAGGAGAGCGCAGCGGATTCTCTCCCTCAAGGCATAAGGGTGATCAAATATGCAAATAATGTCAATCTACCTAGGGTATGGGGCAAACCAGTCTGCAGTCATGGTAATGGCCTTGTTTAAGTCAATGGCACAATCTCGTTTTGGTAAGAAAGCTGAATAAGGCTCTCGGATACAAGTGGCAGAAATTGCAGAATGACGTGAACATGGTATTCTGATGGGGAAGGTCTGGAAACAGTGAAAATTGTACATCAGAGAGAAGGTCCCTGACTGGGATGTGGAAAATGTGGGTGGTAGAAAGAAGGAAAAATAGATGCTCCTATTCACCCTCCCAGAATACAAGGACAAGAGGACGTGCAATGGAAATAAAAGGCAGCAAATATAAAACTGTTAAAAGGAAATATATTTTCTACATTGTCTAATTAGCTCATTCCCATAAGGTAACATTAAGCCTAAGAGATTAGTAGGATTTTTAAAAAGGATTAGTCATTTATATGGATAATGTAATTGGGGATGTTCTCATTAAATAGAATACATATTTTCTTTTGTTATGAAAGGATATAAACCCTCTTGCTTCAGGGCCTAGGCTAGTTGCTAACTGATAAGAATTAAAAAGAAACTTCCCCTGTTGGCAAGTCATTCCCTACTTGTCTTCTGCTAGGTTCTCTGTACTTAATCTGAAGCATTTCACCAGGCACTGTCACAACGCGTTTATTAAACTATGTGGTCCATTTGTTTGGTACAGCATGGCAATTCTGTTTCTTCATAATCTTCACAAACTCACTGTGACAGATCACACTAATCCCAGCGGTCTGAAACAAAATCTCTTTTTTCTTCTGCTAGCTCTGTAAGGGGGTTGACCTGCAGTGCCCACCTATTAGGCACCACCAAATAGGCACTAACAAAGCTCACCTATCTGTCCTAACAGTGACAGCTTCAAACTCTCCTGCAGGGCTTACACGAGATCAGTTAGAGAGGTGGCAGGACACCAAAGACCCCACAGCCTACAGCTTTTGAGGGCATGTCCTTCTCCCACGCATGCGAATGGGATTGTCTCGTGGATGCTGCAGGCTGTCAGAAGCTGGAACAAAACACATTCAGGTAAAAATGAAACAATCATACTCAGAAAGAAAAAATGCTTCAAAACTCTTCCTTTCGCTTCCAGGCAAGACAGGAAAGATGCTGGTAGTAGCCTAGCCTTCCCATTTAAAAGCATCAGGAGGCCTTATCTAACCTGGCTAAAATTCAATTGCCTTGCATTTTGATTACTGAAACACCCTTCTCTCTGGTCTTGCCAAGTGTAATTTCAGTCTGTGCACATCCCTGCAAAATACCGCTGTAAAGATCATCCTCCTAATCCATCAGCTTGAGGATTTTACACATTCTTTGCTCCTCTCTACTACATTCCTCTTCTTTACCCCATCAAACACAAACTATTTATCTTTCCTGTCAAGGCCCTTCCCACCCTGCCAAAGAGCTCTCCTTTGCTATGACAGTGTCGTTTCCCTTCTCATCATTCTGTCAGTCTCTATTTCTCACTTGTTAACATTTTTATAGAAATACTTCTGTGATTTTTTCCTTGCTGTTAGTGGGAGGAACCTTGGTAAAGAGCAGTGAAAGACCCTCATTATCTTTCCAAATCTCTGTTGAAAGCCCTCCTTCACTATGCTGCTTATGAAGAGCTTGACAGTGGTTTGGCCACTCCCCATCTCACTGACGACAGGAGTCCATTCATCCTACCTACTGCCATGTCTGTCCAGATAGATCCACTGCCTTTTTGATATGCACATCTGGAAGGTAGGGATGGTCTTTTGGTTCTTGCAAAGTGTCTTTACAACGGCTTCTCCATCATTGAGGAGGATTTCTAGGGGCCACTGCAAAACAAACACTGATATTCCTCATTCCTTTTCTATCAAGGTTCACTTGAACAGTTTACCTGAGCCACTGCTTTCTGTAGGTCACAGACAGAGCTGTACGTGGAAGGTCATCATGCTCTGCAGCAGAGGTCTTTTCTGAAGATGCACGCCGTGAAAAGTGGGCTCCAGAGCAGAAGTGTTCGGCTTAGCTCTGTTCTTGGCAATGTTGCTTTTCCCTCATCTGCTAATGACTCCTGCAAATCCTCCAGTCCAAGAGGGTGTCTTTTGTGTACTAAATGCTGCCATTATTTATAAAGCACTCCTGTTGAATGTGCTTAAAGTCAGCCCTGCAGGACAGTTTCAATCAAATTCTGTTCAATTTATTCCAGCTGAATAACTCTGAAATGTAAATAAAATTAAATTAATGGTGCTGTATTTGTATCCTGTTACAAATGTAATAAGCTTGAAGTAATGCTGACTGTAAAATCAGATGAAGACTGTAGAGTAAAAATCAACCTCTAGAAAACAGCACAGAATTTGATATCTGGCTTGCAAGAGCAATCAGGTGTACGTTTAATCCAGAGGGTCTTTTTAATCATATTTGTTCATATTGCTTTTCTGCTTCATTCTAATAAAAGGCAGAACAACTCGGTCTCCTGTAGTGGTTATGTTTGGTTTAACAAATATGCAGAACACCCTGTATCTGTTCCTAGCTCACTGTTTTGGGACTTGCAATGATATTGTTTATTATTAATAATCTTATATTTATAGGACACCTTTAATCCCAAAGCACATTATAAATTAGAGTCGAGGCCCAAAGTGCTTACTTAGCACTGTCAAAATATGTGTGAGTTCTTCCAATTATTCAGTAAGAGACTTCAGATTTGGTCCTAGAAATTGTAAATATTGATATATACATGGCAGAATATCTTATCTATTGAATACCTCCCTAGGCAATTTACTCCCCAGAAGGTCTGGGATTCCTGCCAGTTAGATATTTGGATCATTCCTGGTGCAAACATTACCCAAAACCACTGGGGAAAACCCAGCTTTCACCAAGAGTGCTACAAAACATATTGCAGGCATACTAACCAGGCAGAGCCTCAGGATGCGAAGCTCTCGTCCTCAGCGTTAGAGGCAAGAAGATACGTGGACTGCTGTTAAGCAACTGGGAATAGCTGGCTGAATTGGCCCTGCTGGGACTCAAGCCCCTGGCTCCGAGGAGCCCAGGTATTTTGAACGCTACTGTCTGTTCAGGTACAAGCTGCTCTTGTACTTCAAGCTGCCGGCGCAGGGAATGGTTAGGAGCCCACCCAGTCTCTCTTACTCGTTCCACATATTGTACAGGAGCATCAAGGTCTTCATGGTAGACAGGCAGAGGATTCAACAGACTTGGGGCAAGGATGCTAAAGTATCTGGGGCAGCACAGGGGGAAGGAAGGGGAAGGTGGGACTGAGCCAACACATACTCACTCCTGTCCCATCACGAGACACGCAAGCTGCGCTGGGAAGGGCTGATCGACCCCCTCAGAGCCTTTCTTTTTCTCCACTCCTGTTGATTTGTTTCTAAAGGCCCTAAAGCACAGTGCAGCAGAGTTGTTCCCACAGTAAACAATGCTCGAGATGTTGGTGGATCTCAGGTCTTCACCAGTTATGGCAATAGCCACCTCTATGTCTGAAGCAAATTTTCTCTGGTGAGGTAATTGATATCGGGTTACCACAGACAAAGTGAGGTTGCCAATGGACAAGAAACTCTTCTGAACTCTTAACAACATTCAGATATTAGGGACATCTGGTTTCCAAGGCCTTTGTGACCTCGAAGTGCTTGGACAGCCTCCTCTGAAAGTCCTGTCAGATCGACTACGAATCCTGGTGTTTGAAGTGATATGGAAAATATTAAATCAGGGTCAGTGATGATAGGTTTTTAAAAATTGCTGGCTTAGTATTCCCTCACTTCAAAACCTCACCTAGAAAGCTTTCCAAGTTCATTCAGACTGGAGTAAAATTAATGAAGCTGCAGCCATACTTTTCTTTCTATTTCATTTCTATTTCATACATTTCTTTCATAACTGCTGAGCGCGGTTATGTGGCCTCAACAAGAGAAGGCAGAATCAGCACTGTGGTAATGGGGTACATCACGGTGGAAGATGCTGGGATTATGCCAAGATCACATTTAGTCCAAAGGGTATCAGCCCAAAGTGCGGAGTTAAGGTATCCTCAATATATCATCCAAGAACCATGGAGGCCGTTCAGTAATCTTTTATTTTGAACTAAACAAACAAGAGGTCAGTGGGTTAAATAAATTCTTAAGAGGAAGAAGCTCTAACATTCCTTCTGATCCTCCTTTCTTTTGTGGCTCGCTTGTGTGCTGCTCACATGCTTTCCTCAGTTATTCGCAGCCACATGACAAACGCTACCTAATGGCCGGCTTATTCTATTTGTGCTTTTGTACTACCTTCTTCTTACAAACCTGAAACACTTTGAATTCACACAGTGAACTACAGCGAGTCAATGTTCACTTTTCATAGACTGGATTCATTTTAAAAATGACTTATGCGAAAATCTTTGGATAAGCTACAGTGTATTAAGTTTTGTGTGGACACATCTATACTTTGAACTTTTCTGCCTGGCCTCTTGCTGATGTCCCATATGATATTGCTTCATGCCAGGGTTGATTCATCTGCTTACCTGTAGGCTCTCACTGGATCAAGGGTCAAGCTAATGGGATTCAGCTAACGGTGTGTGTACCCAAAAGTAGCCTGGGAATATATACTCTCAAAATCTCATATACTACGTCATGCCTCTCAACCTCCTTGCCCAGCATACATGAGGGGTCATCCAGGAGTCATAGGTCATCATACGCCCAGGGAAAGCGGGCTGTTCAGACTTGCCTGGAGTGACCTGGAGATACAGGAGTGAGTATACTAAAATGAACGAGTGGAGAAGAATCTACTTAGGATATAGCTCATTGCAACCATGAAGGAATGAAACTCTGGCAAAAATGAGGGAAAAAAATCCAAGGCTGTAAACAAGGTCTCTGGCAATGTTCCATGTACCTATTTCTTCTCCAAGGCTTTGGGTCTGATATTTGGTGCATAAGGTGGTGTGCAAGCTGTGGCCTGTGCTGGTGGCAAAGAGGAGACTTGTCCTAACTTAGCCAGGGCTACAAGGATGGAAAATTCCTGTAAATCCAGGATTCTTTCCCTGTGCAAAAAGCCAGGGCAGACCCAGACAAAGGTGCTCCCTAAACACAGCATAATCTTGCTGTACTACTGCAGTAAGAGGGTTCTCAAGACGGTAGTAGCAGACTTTATGTTAAGGCGTATCTTGGGATTATAGAGAGAGGGATGAGGGAAGGCGCACAGATGTGTTCTGCAAGCCCTGCAGTTGATGTTATTTTAGGCCAACAAGAGTTAGGAAGTTTCTCCAATCTGTTTGGCTTGTAACTCCCATTTTGATGCTATGTTTGCTGAAAGCAGCATCCATACCAGGGAAGTTTTGTTTGGTGATGATTATTCCCCTAAAATTTGCATAGTAATTGCACACCATCACTTACTCACCATCCCCATTCTCCCAGCCTTTTGCATTTTCATGCTATCCAGGCCAATCACTGCAGTACGTGGCTCCACCTCAATCAAACTAATGACAATGCAGCACTTTCAGATAGATAAATATTTAAGAGAGGCATCCAAGTCTACTGATACTTCAGCTAGGGAGAGTTTGGACAATAAACAAGGCACTTTGCTATTTGATGGACACTATCAGCTTTCAGCTCCCATGGCATTTTATGAGGTACATTTCCCAAAAGAAAATGTGTGGAAATGGAAGGAGGTTAAATACCCCTTGGCTGGTCACAGTCACAGTCACACTCTTGCCATCATCAGAGCTTGGGTCTAGTACGGTTATTGCAGGACCCTGCTTGGCATTGTGCTTTGAATGTGTCCCCTGGTGAAATAAGGGAGAACAGCAAGCAAAGGCAGTGCTGCAGCTTCTCACCAAGAGTGCAAGACAGAGCAGGTCCAAGAAGGTTGTTGGTGAAGTGATGCTACACCTGTGAGAGGACTGTTCTGCCACATGAAGTGACTACATCTCCCTTGATTGTCCTCTGCTTTTCAGATAGCTCCCTTCTCTGCCCTTCAGGGCCATATTCATGCCAGGATGAACTCCTCCAGCATAAGGACAGCCTGCCTCAACACAGGCAGGGCTGACTGCATTTCCTCCTGCACCCTGCTCTTCTTCCAGCTCTTTACTCCATGGATTTCTCCTGCCTAACCTCCCAATCCTCTCATCCCTGACACCTTTCCAACTTTTTAGGGCTCCTTTGCAAAGGGGAAGCAGTGTGGGAAGCACTTTATTGTCGCTAAACCTTCCCCTGTCTGGGGAAGAGGCTTGGGAATGGCATTCCAAAATCATAATTTTGGAAATGTTGTCATGGCTGCTACAGAGATCCCTGCTGACACAGTAATGACTTAATCAGTTCCTCAGCCTGTCTTGCTGCCACATCACAGTCTCCAAGAAGGGGGAGAGTATCAATCGCAGAGTGCCAGACTAACCTCCTAAGTAACACAGAAAAGGGAAGAGATCAAGTGTTTCTCATCGTCTTGATGGTATTGTGGAGTATGAACAAAGGAAAAAAATGAGGAGCAGAAGGGAGCTCTGAGCAGAAATATAAGGCAGTTTTTTACTTGAAAGGGGGTGGGAAGTAGGAAATGAATGGCAGAAAATGAAAAGCAACAACAACAACAAAATAAAAAACCTGCAGAAGGGGCTTCTGGAGTGGAGACAGAAGCAGAGAGCTGGTGGAGGATGTGCTTGTGGCTCGTTCCTGCGCAGTATGTCAACCCGAGCCAGTCGTGCTCTGGAGCCCAGAGGGACAAATGCTTATTATGGACAGCAGTACAAAACACAAGCCAGAAGCTCTTTCCTTCCTACTGCAAAAGCTAGGGTAACAAAACCAGCAGATGCCCTGCAACTCCCACACTTGTAGTGTGAGGGTCAGGCAGTGGTAGTCAGGCAAGGACATCAGACAGAATTGCCACATCTATACCCACCTGGGAGCATGGCAGCATTACTGCACACACCCAGCAGCTATTCCACTGCTTTACGGCGTGGGTTTCATTGACAGTATTTCACAGATTGTTCCGTGGATGAGTCTGTGCCTTGCTTGATGGAAAATTTTGCCTGGATTTGTCTGATGGGAGGTTTTACTGCTTGCATTATTTGATTTTCAGTAAAGGCTATTTTTGACAAAAGCGTTAAAGTTTCATAAATGTATATGCTATCTCATAAACATCATAAAATGCCTTTTTGACAAATCTAATAAACATAACAAAATGCCCTTTCAATAAAATCACTGAAATCTTGCCAGGCTGCATAATAATGTTGCATTTCAGCATGGTTAGCACCTAGCTTTAAAGAAGGAATGCAAAACCACCCTCACCTTTGAGCCATGATTTGTTGCAGTTTGCTGACCTTAACGTGTTCAAAGACCCTGCACTTCACCTTTCTACCAGTCAGTGAGGCTCAGGGCTAGGTTTACCTATGGGGCAAAATATACAGTAGGTTCACATTTCACAGGAGCAGATATTGCTCAGTAGCCTCCAGCTTTGTCATACTTTCATCAGCCTTCCAAATATATATTTTGTATGCATTCCACATTAATGCTTGGTAGAATGGAGCAGGTCTTATAGAAGTGCCCAGGAAAAAGTTTCATGAACCGGGGAGCTGATGGACAGATTCTTTTCTTAGAACAGAAAAACATCACAACACCCTTGCTGTCAAAGTGGTGTTGGAGTCATCATTTCTCATTAGATGAAATAGGCTTAGCTTTTTATAGGTCCTGGCATCCTATATCCCTGCTGGTCACACCATATAAACATGGGCAGACCTTTGCCAGAGATGAACCAGGCCCTTAATTTCTTTTTTTGTGTGAAGTCTTGCTCCTGCTCCGTGTGTGTGCGTGTGCGTGTATGTGTGTGTGTGTGTGAGGGTAAGGGAGGAATCATCAGCTGCAATCAGAAAGTTTAACTGCAAATCTGTCAGAAACCTATGCATCACCCAGCTGCCTGCCCTGGACTATCAGCACCATTGCCATAGCTTCCCTGACAGCAACACCAGCAGCAGCCCATAACCAGGTAGGTACCAGCTGGTAGTAGCTGGGAGAGGTGAACTTGCAGTGTAATGAGGTAGTGACATCCGTGGGCACAAACAGAGAAGGAATAAACCCTCCAGGATACGTGTCCAGAATTACGGAGCTCCTATTTCACAAGAACTGCTACAGCCTTGCAGTGCTGCGGGGGCACTGAGGAGAAGGCTGGGCGAGCGGACATGGTGTGCTTGGAGCAGTTACACTGGCAAGGCTTGCGAGCAAAGAATAAGGTGTGAAAAAAAATCCCAGCAACCCTACTTCCCAAACCAAAACTATGGGGCTGCAGGGCATCAAAGTGGACTCCTTTCTCCCATTCACAACATCAAGTCCTTCATAAATAAAGGCAAATTCTTGTCAGAGAGGACCCACTTATTCAATTTAGCTAACTGTTAGATACACTGACATTCCACTCAGGACTGCTGGGCTCCATGTGCAAACAAACCCAAATGCAAGGAACACATGCAAGGAATAAACCCACTCCAGGAGAGGACCTAAACTGGGCCAGCGCTCTGCTCCTCTCCCTGCTCTCATCTCTACTCCCCAGCACCAGAACCAAAATACAGAGCAGCCGCCTCGGGCGGCAGGACATGACATGACCCCAAGTAAAGGCAGCTGCCTTGCTGCCGTGCCTGACCCAGAGCAGGTTGCAGTGCCACGCTGCGAGGGAAGCTGCTGAAGGAGTGCTATGTCACGGGGAAAGCTGCCAGGAGCTTCTGCCAGATGGCTTCAGGAGAACGAGCCTCTCAGTCACGCCTTTCCTTAGATACACTGCTTTTACACACACCTTTCCTGAGACTCTGTGTATGCATGCCTTTCCTTGTTCCTTCGCCTCTCTGCTGGGAAGGGACTGCAAGACAGCCACACTTACCTCAGTTTCTGCTGCCTGCTTGTCAGTCAGGCATCCTGTTTTCCCAATTCACTATCATCCCGTTCTCCCTTTTATCCAAGAAGTGGAGGAAGGTGATGGAGAGATGGGAAAATGGGGAGAGAGGAGCATTGCCAGATAAACGATGCAGTGGGAGCACAGTCCAAAGGGGCACGGGCAGTGCTTGGGTGAGAGCCACCACATTTCCCCGCTTGGTTCATGTATGCCACATGGCCCTATTCTTAAGCTGGAGCATCTTCAGCAACTTCCAGAGCTTCTTAGAGAAACAGAAGACAACTATCACCCTGACACTGCTACAGAGGCAGGATCCTATGGAGGCTGAAGGACGCCCTCTTAACTTTTCTGTGCGATGCAAGCACTCGTCTGGGTCCTATCTCCCCTGCAGATGCTCTGCCCTCCACGACATGGTTAAGAGAGGTTTGGCAGTGGCACCCCAGAGCCATGGGATGCCGTTAGTAGCACTGTGCTGTTCATTGCAAGGAACATTTCATTGCAAGGAAGTGTTGTTATTTCCATTTTCTTCAACTGGCCTGATGAACTTGGTGTAGCAAATCGACGGTAAGACGAGTGTCACCCCTGAGCTCAGTGAACTGTCCTCTCCCCTAATGAAGCCAGAGAGTCCTCCCTAACTTATGTCTTCCCTAAGTATTATCTTCTCGGTGTTAGCCTCCTTCCACAAATGCTTGCAGAATGGTCATGGAAATAATTTGAAGTTATCTCTTGCTCTGACAGATGAACTGCCAAGTGTGAAATGTCTCTCCACTGGTGGTTTTTATTAAGATTCTTCTGGAAATGACATGCAACTTCCAGTGGGCTCTAGGTTGGCAGCTGATAGCTGAACATAAATGGGAACTCCTGCTTGCAGAGCAAAAGATAAACAGCAGGAAACAACAAAGTACATCTCTGTCCCACAAATGAAGTGACATTTTTCAGCATTCTCTTCTGCTTTCTCCAATTTCATGGAATGTATTTAATTACTTTCTATTATAAATGAGACTTAAATTAGACAAATGTGCTCAGAAAATCTTCCCTTCATTGCACAGCTATATTAATTTTATGATGTCCCAAATGTCAGAACAAAACATTTATATTCTTCTCTTTATTGGCTAAAATTTGTCTGTGATTGTAAATCCATGGAATTCAATTAGATTACACCAGATAGCAATTTGATCCTGTTTGTTTAGGTTCTGAGGTGAAAAGATTTACTAACGGCTCTAATTCCCTTATTTCCAGACTCAGTTATCAAATTCACTTAAATGATATTCTGCCTTCATTGACATGAGAGCTATTACCAAAAGCGGAGGCAGAGAAGAGTCAGATCCTACAGGGAAGATTTTCCTCTCCGTGTTAGACATTCACAGTGTAATCTGAGAATGCAACACGATGAAAATGCACAGTTTTTGTCTGGCCTCCATCTGACCTAGGTTGGACCTCTGAGTATGCTTCTTCCAATTTCATATTCGATAGGTCAGGCCATTTATCCGTTGTTTTGAGATTCACGACCCACCTTATGCCTCACAGTATAGCGCAAGCAGTGAGACTTGTCTGATTTTCACCTACAAAGTGTGGCTCTTCTCTGACAGCTTTTCACATTCATTCACAGCTTCAGTTGAAGGTGTTTGCTGGGTGGTCAGTGGGTGATGTTGTTGTCCAGGGCTTCAGACTGAGCTGCGTAGGCTCCAGGAAAGGGCTCCGCAGCAGTGGAAAGCAGAACAAGTCTGCAAGCGCTGATTTTGAAAACGTCTTTAATTAATAATTGAAAATGTCTTTAATTGCTCCGTGCAGCAAAGGAGAATCAAAGCGTTCCACCAAAACCTCTAAACTGGATCCCTCACTGGCTCCTCTGGGGTGAATGCTACTACAGAAACGTAAGATGTTATTGTAATTGACTGCATTGATATGGCTCGGTACCACGTGGGGAGGCATCATTTAGAATGACAATGCAGGTTTGCTTAACCTTCACTGGTAAAGTCATGCCTGTTCTGGAGCTTTTACGGGGAGTCTGGGGAGGTGATGAGTTGTGCTGACTCCAGTTGTCTGTAGTTTCCTCTCTCCAAATGAAATGGACACGAGATATATGATTATATCAACGTAAGTCTGCAGTACCACAACTGAATACGTGAAAACAGTCTATGCTACTGTAAATCTACCAAAGTTTCAATGAATTCAGTGGATTTATTCCAGATATACTGCCACTAGGACCATAATCTCTTCTAATTGTTATTCACTGACTAGTAGGGTCAAAAGTCCCCTTTGTTTGTGGGAGTCTGCATATATAGGTATAGCTATGCTACTAAGCTAGCTATAGAGGTGTTAACACTGCATCACTGGTGTAACCATGAGAGATGAGCATCAGTAAGCCAGAGTGCTCCAAAACACTGATTCTGGAAGATGTCATTATAATATACTGCATCCTTTGGCCTATGTCTCTTCTGACCTAGATCTCATGGGTCCAGAAAACCACTTCTTCTGAGTTCAGCTTGCATCTGCTTTCCCCCGCAGCCAGGCTTTAATTGAGCACCGTTCCCTGAGCTCATTTCAATGAATATTGAGTGGATATGTCAGCGAGTTTCTTTCCGAGCCCTCAGAGATCTCATTTGCTCTGGCATCTGTAGTCTCCATCAACTTTACTTTGTCTAGCCTGGAACATATTTGTACCCATCCTTTCACCTGTTTGTATGCAAATGGAGGGTAATGGCTGAAGAATGAACAGAATTCCAAGAGAAAAATTTCATACTCTGTTTATCCATTTCCAGCTTACATGCTCCTTATTTAATAATGATTCAGCTCTTTCTCCAGAAGGAGCTTGAGGAAAGACTGAGTCAAAACTGAGCCTACAACCTCAGAAAATTGGTGCAGCACTAAATGCTTTGTTTGTTCCTTTACATATAACACTGCCGTATAGACATAGTGCTGACACCAAGGAAAAATAAAGTGAGAAACTGAAACGGAGAGATTGGAGCGACTGCAGTGACTTCCAACACCGTTATGGGCTCCAGACCAGTCCCAGAAGAGCATCTCCTCTATTAGTTTCCAGGTATCTGTCGTTTTCTGCTCTTTGTGTTACTGCTGATTATTATCCTTAAGTCCTTTTCAGGAAAAATGGAGGGGGAAAAGGAGAATAAAAGAATAGGAAGGCAGAAGTGTCCACAGTGAGACATAAGCAGTCTCTCTCAGCATCTTCAAACCTCTTCCTAGAACAGCCGGCCTTTCCAGCCTTCTCTCCCAGGCTGCACGTTTTCTATACTTCCTCATGCCCAAATGCCCAAGGGAGGTGTTTCACATAAGAAAAGAGTTTCTCAAAATGAGCAAGGAAGCCCCAGGAGGTTGTTTAATTCAGATACCCAAAAGTATAAGTGTGCCCTAAAAGAATGAAACAAACTTTGGAAGTTTGTGAATACTCTCAGTCGCTTTCTCACCAGGTGCCCTGGACTGTGGGAGACTTTGTCTTCCATGTATCCTTTTTCTTTCCATCTGAAGAAGAAATCTACGGGAGACATCACCTGCCTGCAAAACTCTCAGATCACTAACTAGGTGGATCTGTGCGTTTTCATCCTGGAATAGCTTGCCGCTTTGCTGCTTCTTTACTTCTTGCTCATAGGGTGATGTCAAAAATGTCATTCCTTATGAAAGCTAGGAGGAAAGGGCAATGTCAGTGTTTGATGTGTAGGGACTGTGACAGGGAGAGAGACCATAGATATAGGTCTAATGTCACTAATAATACATGAGGCAGCATAATGGGAGGTCTTTGGAGAGAAAGGCAGCACTTAAGGGATTCTGGACAGGTGGAATTCAGTCCTCCTTTGGGGGTTAATTACATCAATTGGCCGAATATATCCTGACGTTTCACCTTCTTTGATATATTAGATCATTTCAGACATTTAACCTTGAAATGACAGAGCTGCTGTAGCTGTTCTTGCATGGTCCTGTCTAATAAATTGAGACTAGAGTGGGTCAGCTTGGAGTCTTAGGCTCTGCCCGAGTCTTGCAGGGATGCTGGTTTTATTGCCCCAGGAACTTTTCCAGCTAAAGCACAGACTGGAGAAGATCAGTAATGACTTCAATACTATACATTTTAAGCTTTTCTGGTTCCTGACTCAATACTACCTCAGTTTCTCATCCTCTCAGCCACCAATGACTTCATTGGGAGTACCGATTCTGAGCACTGTACCTGAGATACACAGCACCCTGCACTTTCATGTAACAATTTGATGTTTGGGGGTAGGGTGGTTGTGCAAGAGAAGAAATTCCAATATGACCCCTGCCAGCCAGACGGACTTCCTACCCATCCCACAGGGAGAGCTGCTAGAGGGAACACAAAGATGGCAGAACGGTGTCTTTTGTCTCCTTTTCTTGAGAGGATGCTCCAAGAGTCCAAGCACTCAGTCATTGTCTAAGCGCTGTGCAAATATTGGTAACTAATTTATATTCTATGCTATTCTGATAAAGCAAACAAGTAATTTTGTTTATACACTGAAGACTCTTTCCCTACCTGGTTATATTAAATTAAAGTTTGGACCAAGACCATCTGATGTTCTTTAAATTAGAGGGAAAATATGGATGTCACATTCATGATTGAATTGGCACGTGAAATTCGTGATTGTGTTTATGTCAGTGGGATTATATTAAAGTGTTGGGCTTATTTTTACACTACATCAGGTCTCACACACTGTGGGACCCTGACACACAGTTGTCAAGACAGCCAGGCAGGTTGCTTGGGGTCCTTCGCTGCGATGGCACTGGGACTCCTGCAGGACAGCCAGCACGATCCACGGCCTCCTGGTACCTCCCCAAGCAAGCCGGTACTGAACGACTCTTTCCAGCGCAATGTCAGTGCTTTCCTGGTTACCGCTCTTTCCCCCTCCAGTACTCTTCCCTCCCACCAGTATTTCTAGTTCACTGTGCACTCAGCACCAGCAGGGCTCAGCCCTGACCCCAGGCTCCTTCTGGAGAGTTTCCTGGCACTTTTCCTGGAATACTACGGGAGTCTGTTTGGGAGTGAAAAATGCCTATTGCATAGAGCTGAAAAGGCAGAGGGCAGTCTTCAGCCTTCCTCTTGCTACACCAAACTCAGCTCCACCAGGCATGACTTTGTTTAAGGTCTTTCATTTTGTGCAGTGAGAACTAAGCTCCAGCAATTGCATCCCATTGAAATCAATGTCAGGCACTCCAAGGCAGCTCTAACATTTGGCATCTGAGCAGGAACTCCCCGATTTACATGGGGAAGGCACCGGGCAGCATCCAGCTTAGAGCTCTGCTTGCCACACAACAAATAAACATCGGTTTATTTAGCTTCCAGTAGCCTTGGAGCTAGACGCTTATCACCAGATGCAGCTCCCTTTACATCACGCTAGCCTTGGAGAAGGCTCTCAGCAAATCATGAGGCCCTTGTCTGCCAGGCTCCTGCCGGCTTTATATCTCTGTGCTGTGCTCAGAGATACGGCACGGGAGGAATAACAACGGCTCCGACAGCATTTCCTGGGGACCCCTCCATGGCTGAGCAGGCAAGCTGGAGAGCTGGCGTTCCCAGTGGGCTGACCTGTGTTCCTCTGGGTAAATCTATGGGAAGGTAAGGGCCAAGTGTAATAAAAGAGGAGGGTGAGGGTGTCTATTTTGTACCTGGGATGGGCCACAGATACAAAATACAGGTGTTGCTGTTTGGTGGAGCAACAGTCACCTTTGGGGTCACAGGTGTCATACCCCATCCCTTCACATGGCTCCCACAATGGTTAGCAGGTCACTCCCTCAATCCCCACTGGTAGGTGAAAACAGCAGCGATTAAATTTCACGTGCCCCGCGTTCAGCGCGACGGCTGCCTCCTCTGGGGCAGAGCGACTGTCACATGCTGCTACTGCTGGCTGAAAGCCCTTTACGGCGCCGATCCTTGCAATACCCCAGACTTGCTTCCTTCAAGCTTAATTTGACTGTGTGTCAGCGCCAGACACAGCCCCGCTTTTAGAGTGAGTCTTTGTCAAAGAGGGCTCCAGCGCTAGGAACTCACCCCGCTGCCACTTCCCTGCTAAATCCATCCAAACCACATTTTCTCACAGTGTGCTTTGAAACAAAACCATTGTAACCACTTATTTATTCCTTTCTGACATCTCCATTGCTCTGCCTCTCAGGAACTCAGCATGTTTTGTTTGAATTATAAGATGATTTTAATACTGTGTTTGTACTGTGTTCTGAAATGCTTCTATTGTTGTTCTGTAGTGCCCCAAGTGTCCTGGCTGCAAAGTGCTGTAAGTACAACTGGATTATTACTTTGCTTAGGTAAGCACCGGAAAATAGGTTTACTGGTATTGCCAAATGCATTGGAGCAAGCCCGGAATATATGTATAAACATACATGCCAGTGTTCACATAAATAATCAGCAGGTACATGCACATCCATGCATACACCACAAAATTGTATTCATGCACTTGAACCTCCAGCAGACGTCAAGGAAACATGCTGAAACGATCACCTCAAATCTCTCTGCCTTTGAGGATTTGAGGTTAAGTTTGAATGCAAATCTGAGCTTATTCATTGCATCTCCTGATTTCTATAAAAGCTTCTCTTGCTTTTGTGTGGCTGCCTGAAACCAAGAAAATATTTCTCCTTTCTGGCTTGCATAGCCTGTACGCACAACAACAGGCATGTGGAAAATCTTGTTAAACCAAGTGAGTTTTCTGTCCTTGTGAGAGAAAGTCTGGGGAGAAATGCTCATTAGCTTCTGGCAGCAATAATTCAGAAGGCAAACCAAATCGTGTTTTGAGGCACCTTGGGTACTCTCTCATTTACTTTCTTCCTCCTGAATATCTATCCCCGTGAGGCAGGAAAAGCAAATACCAGCCAAGTCGCAGTGGGCCGTCCATGCGGATGCACAAGGAAAGACACCGCAAGTACGTTCCTTCCAGGTTGGACATAGAGGCAGACTCGCTGAAGAAAATACAAGACTCCTTTGCTACACCGGTGGTTGCTCATGTAATCACAATGATGCTGGCACAGAAAAAGGAGGGTGCCTGAAGCCTTTGCCGTTCCACAAGCAGATGATGGCAGAAGCTTGTTAGCTCGGTGGGGGAGTGGAAGAGAGGTAAGTGGCGGGGAAGAAAGCCAGATTTTGATTCAACTTCATTCCTTTGCTCCTGGCCCACGGCTTTTCAGATAGATTTTTTTTCAGGTATACAGCATTTGGCCTATTTTCTCAGAAATCCTTGAGTTGTTTCTCTCTCCAATGTGTTGATCAGATTTGACTAGGAACGAAAGCAGGGAGTCGAGGTGATCAATAGCAAAAGCAGCACGGTTTATCTTAGGTTGCTAGGCCTTGCTCTTTGCTTTTATTTTGTCTTGTCTTGGTTATTGTTATATATGGCTGTGCCTGCAGAAATTCAATAGGAATTAAAGGTACCTTCCAAGGAGCCCAGCGTTGTCCTTTACTGAATTTTCTTGGCCCCTGGGCAGCGGGAAAGGAGAAAATCCTGTGCTATCCCCTTGTTCCTTATCTCTAGTGTAAAATGCCAGCCTGACTGAGCAGAGACCATGACTGTTTCCCAATAGTACAGCCCTGGCTGCTGACATTTACACTGCAATATCACCTAAAATTGATTTGTGAGGGCCCAAATGATCTGATAATGTGACTAAAGCAGCAGTGCTGCTCTGTCTGTCCTAGCCCTGCCACTGTTGCTGCCATTGCTAGAGTTGCAGAAGTGGCAGCAGTGAAGGACGGTTTTAACAAAATAAAGATCAGTGAAGCTCTATGAATATATTGATCTATATGGACCCCTGCTTATGAAAGACAGAGTTTTTGTTTAGATTTGCAGACTGGATTGGTTGGAAGCAACAATGCGCCTTGAGCTTCCTCTAATTAGAAGAGGCTTACAAGCTTGTTCTCCTGCTTAAAAGCTAAATTTATCATTAGCTGCCTCGGCAAAGCAAATTTGAATGAAACTTCAAGCTATTGACTCTTAAAACATTAATTTACTTATTGACCACTTCTATAAAGAGGAACCGAGGAAACAGCCGCTATGCGTCAGATCAAAAGTCCACTGAGCCCAGCAGTCTGTCTGAGAGTGACAGTGGTGGATGCTTCAGTGTACATGTAAGAACAGAACGCTTATGCCCCTTGCCTGGTTCACTTCCCCAGTCTCCAGCAATCAGCACTTGAAAAGCTTGCCATTTTGCTGATCTAAGATTTATTTCTAAGACTGAACCTTCCAGCAAAAGTTCCAGGATGAGAAAGTTTTTCAGGGATGTGTAAAGGTGTCAGAGCAAGAGAAAACAGAAACATTTGAGCAATGGCTTGTTTGTGTCAGGCAGTGTAGGAAGGCTGCTGCTGTTGCACTATAAACTGACTGTCCTTGGCCCTTTCTTTTCCTCTGCCTCAGTAAATCAGCTCTTCCAAGCCTCTAGATCCAGGAGATTTCCAGTCCCATCTGTACGGATGGTTGATCTCCTTAGCTGGTGGTGATGGGATATCCATTTATCTTCATGACAATTAGAAAAAATATGTGGGTGGAGAAAGACCTAAGGGTTTATTTCTAAGGTGGAGGAACAGAAAAAGTTTGAAGGTGATCTGCCACTACTGAAATATTCCGGCCGCTCCAAGCAAAAAGTTGCAAGCCTTCCTCTTTGTGCTGGTGTTCTTGGCACGTGCTCCTGAACCTTTTTCCACTGTGGTCGGTGAGCCAGCTGTTTTCACCAAGACCTTGTGATAAATAAGCCAGAAAAGCAGAGCAAAGACCGGGTGATGGACAATAAATATGAAGATTTCATTCTTGGCCTTTTGTGTCTTGACTGAGGGTCTCTTGCTTATCAAATGATTAAAATTGAACTGAAAGAACTGTTAAGTATCTTAATTGCTATATGTACAAAATAAAGTTGTATTATTACCATCTCCTCACAAGAACCAGATCACCCCCATCTTTTGGGGTTTTTTGCTAAGCACCTTCAGCATCCTCTTCATTCCCTCACATCTGCAATACTCTGTATCCTGCTTTAGTTGGCACAATTGCTTTCCATTTGCAAGACCCAGCTCTGCTCAGGAGTGGTTGGACGAGTAAGTCCAGCACCTCCCTTTGTTTTTGTAAACCCAGCCCCACAGCTGGATTTCCCTAGCTAGCATCTGGCAGACCTCCGCTCTTGTCCAGGACACTTCATCCCACAGCAGAGAATTTTCTTCAGTCCATCATTAAACATAGTGTGTCCAACATACCCAGCTGGTTAATCATGGAGCTTGTGTCTTAATGCTCTTTTTGTGGCCTTGTTTTAGTCACACTTGGCCACACGGCGAGATCTCCCAAGGCTGGGCAATGTGCTCTATTGCTCAGCAGCACGGCATCTGGGGAGATAAAAAGGGATGAGGGCTGGCTCTCAGGGAGAGCTCTTGTCCAGATTTTGGCTGCTGAAATGGTTTCAACTTTGGATTTCAGCAGTGGTAGAGGTTAAGTGAATCATCATCCCAAATTTTTCACCATAAAAATCTTAGAGGCAGCAGCCCAAATCCAATCCAGCTCATAATTTTCTTTCAGAATTTATTTTCTTTGCACATTTTTAGTTCTCGTTATCCTCACTAGAAGTCTCTCTGCAGCCACATCTCTCTTTGTCTTTTAACAACGCCTATGTCCATGGCATACAAGCATCCCTCTCCAAACATCCTTTTGTAGCTCAACACCTGTAGGCTGGAGCTGAGGATTCATCAGCAAATAGGTAGTAGAGCTCCAAATGACCCCAAGGAAGATCTGAACTAAATCTTTCAAAGCTTTCAGATCACGGTGCTTTAATTAGCTAACAGACAGCTAAGCACTCTGGGCCCTTACAACGTCACCCTGCAACTTGCGACTTTCCTGGGCCAAGAGTCTTACACTAGCAGAAACTTTGGAGATTGTCATCTTTTATCTCTCTTGCAAACTTTGCCATCGGTTTTGAATGTGACATTTGGTAATGTAGCAACAGTACAGCATAAAATAAAAAAAAAAGAAAGAAAAAGAGAAAAAAAACCTTTCAGACTCTGGAGGAGAATAGCTCCTGCCATTTCCCTTTTGTATCCACTGCTGAGGTATTTGAAAAGAGCAGGAGATAAGTAGCCTTATGACTACTACAGATTAACAGGCTCTGAGGTACTGAACGTGGATTGCTGCTGCTGGGAGTATAATGGCTATTGAAATTCACATTTATACAGACATTTCCATGGTGGCACTGCAAAGAGCAGGGTATATAGAAGGCTACAGACCATAAACGCTGAGGCCATGCAAAATAAGACAAGGAGCAAAACCCCTGTCACTGGGAAGCAGCAGGGCACTGACCAGTTCCTGCCGTGTAGGAGACCCTCTCCGATTTCAGATCATGGATCTTCCTCAGAGACAAGGAAATACTAAAGCTTGGAAAATTCCTGCCAGAGGCTTTCTACAGGGGAGGGAACACGAGTCCTCGACCTGCAATGCTGAGTGACAAACCGCCATGAGGTGTCTGCTGTCCTGCCAGGCTCTCCGAGGCAGATCAGAGGCACTGAGGGACTTCTGCCAGGTGAGCCAGGGAAGCTCTGGAGGACAAAGGTACAGCGGTGTTTTGGGGTTCTCTTGCAGCCTTTGTTTTTGCTTATGGTTTGTTTTGCAGAGCTCATTGAACAGGGATGGGGCTTCATGCAAGAGGTGCTATGGCTTGTCACCGTCGCAGAGGCATGTTGTGCGGTTGTCCTTGATGCATGGGCTACAACCTGCCATGTCATCGTTTTCCAAGGTGTGTATCAGAAAGCACAGGCAGGGTTTGCTCAAGGCCGGTTAAAGCAAGAATGACTTTTGCTTTCCTTGCTTTAGCACTGGAATATGAGAGGCTCAGAATCAGCTGCATTGGGGTTGCACCAGGACAATGACACTGTTAATTCTCATCCACGCTCTGTGATGCAAATTGTGAAGCATTCTGCATGTGAGTGGATTCGGCTTTCCCGATCTCCCGAGTTGTAAGGTCAGTAGAACTGTTCCCATACTATGGCTGGGGAAATGGATGTACTGAGAAGAAACGTGCTTTTTCTAGCGTCACCTAGAAGACCAAGGACAGACTTGAGAAAATAATACAGATATCCTTTCTCCAAGTTTCCTGGTCTAACCCCTACACATGCAATTTCTCGATAAAGACACGAGTCAGTTCTTTTTGCACGTCCTCATAGCGTACAACATCTATACCCACAGTCTCTGAACACCTTCCAAGCATTTGCAGTGTTATCCTTCCAGCATCCCTGTGAAGGAAATACTAGGGTGCCTCTTTTACACCTAAGGGATAGCAATGCAGGGGGTCTAAGGCGTGTCTCATACCTTTGGTTTGAAGAAATCTGTGATTATATAGAAAGCTGAACTGGTAATAAGTAATGGTTGTATAAGTTCTGGAAGAAAGCACTGTAATAACCTGTTTTTTGATATTTAGTTGCAGAAACCTTAATAATTCCTCTGCCAGGGGAGGCGGGGGGCAAACTCTCAACCAAACTTTCATGTTTGCACCTCTCTGGAGGGTAGAATTTGCACATAGTTGTTAGATCTCAGTTATATCCACACATTTCTCTCCAGCTGCTGCTGTTACTCAGCAGAAAGGTGGGATGTTGATTTTCATCTCTTACGTGCTTTTGATTAACTGATCCCCAAGGAAAAGAGGGATTAAAAACCACATCTGCAGGCTCCCAAGGATGTGTCCTAGACAGATCTGTTCCTCCCCCTCCCTCCCGTCCTCTAAGTGCAGGGGGGGTTCAGAGCAAAGGCAAACGATTCCAACTTGTGTGATGGTTTTGTGTTATACCTATGCCATCAGAAAAATGCGTTGTCTACACCACGTGGGGTGCTCGGTGCTATAATAGTAGGGGGTGTAGGTCATGACTGAGCAGCACTGGCAGAGATGTGTGGGGGTGGCACTGGAATACGAATGTGACCTGGAGGTCAGAAGTGAAGAAGCTGCCAGACTTTGATGTGTGACAGATTTTGATACGAAATACCTTTGTCAAAGAGATATGTCCTTGCTGCATTGGAGCCATCAACACTCCAGGCAAATTCATTGTGTCAGAGGAGCCACAGTTTCTTCTAGAATTGCTAAAATTCAATATCAAACAATTAAAGGTTAAAAATAACTCTACGGCTGTGTCTATTCCTCTCTCTAAGTAAATGTTTACTTTCTTTGTTTCTGTGTTAGTGGCACTGGCCAAGTCAGCACTCAGATGCAGCAGAACCGAGTGAGTTATTGCTTTAGCCCCCAGGGTCACACAGAGCACATGGACATGATGAAAGAAGCACATAACTTATTTTTCCTGGAGGGAGAATGTGGAAATGATCCCCAGGTCTACAAATGGAAGGAGCCGGTCCCATAACTGTTAAGGCCACCAGGCTGTCTTATTAAGGTCAGATCTAGTGTGTCATGTTGAACGTAATTATTCCACTGCTTATAATTTCAGTACATTTGATTCTGAATATAAAATGAGGCAATTTTCTTCCTGGGGATAAGAGAAATGTGTGCCTTTGCAGAGCATGAGACACAATCACTCTCAGACCGGCAGGCTTTATTTCTTCCTGATGAGGCACTGACTCCCCAGGGAATAAACTGAAAACAGGATTTTCAACAGAGAGGGCAAAATACAAAGAAGAAAGTTTTTCTTCTACTCTCAGGGGTGTTGCGCTTGGATGGTGGCCTGTTGCTAAGTGGCCCCATGGGAACGATTCCCAAAAGGATCATAGTTCTGTGTCCGGGGATTTCATTCCCTTTAGACCTCTTTCATCTCTCCATTCAAATCCTAATGCTGAGATTGACCCTGTAAGCTATTAGTTGCCCTCAGCTACCATTCCTCCTGTTTTAAAAGCAAGGCTGATAGGAACATTAAAAAAAGGACTCTTCAGACCTGGCAAATTTTGTCATTAGGTAGGTGCAAAATACTCTTCTTTTTTTTTTTCTCTTTTCTTTGTGAAGTGAATGGGATTGGATTCTTTGTTGCCTTGCACTTTACACTGAAATGTATGCTTGTGCCAAACGCTTATAACACGCTGCCAAATCCAAAGAGTAGCATTTTGTATGTTTTTTGTTCAGGCATGAATGCCTGTGCAAGGTGCAAAGCAAGACTAGCTCAGATGCTACAATAGTCCCAATCACAGAATGTTACTAGCAAATGCTAAAACACAGTAGCACATTTCCTTAGTTCTTCTGCCTCTTATCTGAAAACAGGATCACTGAGACTGATCCTCACCCTACAAAACTGGCATAAATTTAGAAAGCTACTAGGTATGAAACACCACTTCCCATGCCCTTGTTCACTTGCAACCTGCAAATAAAATTTAATTTTTCAAAATCTGAGCCCGTACAGGAATTATAACATTGCCAGTTTGTACTCTCGATAATTTTCAGGTGTCCTATGATCACCTATAACTGCAGTAGAATGGATGGCAAAGGATGCTGTGTGCACTCACAATTAAAACACCTGCTACATCTGATCCATTTCATACCTCAAATGGAATGAAAGGGTTTGTATTATACAGTGGTCCTGCACATTTGTGGTTTTTTTTCCCAAACGGTTTAGTCCGGCAAAATGTTCTGGGTGATGGCAGTGCTGACAGCAGTGTGCCCTCCCTTAAGGATTACTTTCAAAGCGAGAACTCTTTGTTATAGCCGCGTAGGGGCTGGGGCTCAGGTTATTAAGAAGAGAAATATTCCTGGGGGACAAGAGGAGGTAGTAGTTACAGAAGAACCCTTGAAATGAGTGTATTTCCTACTTCTGCAAGTGAAGTTATCTCCCTCTGGTGTCCTCAGAAGGACATCTGCCAGTCCAAGTCTGGAGGTCTTGAAGGCACTGGTTCTTGAATTGTTTGGTGTTGTGGGTTATTATTCGTAGGAAAATGAGTGTGATCTACGTGATCACAGCATTTAGGAAGAAGGACCTTACCTGTAAAAAGACATGGCTGGTGCTAACATTTCCTAGTGCTTTTTTTGGATGAACCCTGGCCAGCTGTGGTTACCCCAGGCAGTGCTGGCCATGACTGTTAGGGAGGTTGCATGCTGGTTTTGCTAGTTCTCCTTTCAGCTCCTCACAGCAGAGACAGACAGAGACCTGTTCTGTGGGAAGGAGAAACAAAGGGAGTTATATTCTGCTCTTTCTTGAAAAACAGAAGCTTTCTAATTGAGTATGTCCACAAAACAGCAAAGCCTGAATTTGACATCTGCTTCCTAGGTTCCTGAAAGAGCCCCCATCTTTAGCTCTAAGCTCCTGTGTTAACTTCAGGGCACTTCTTCACTCAAACCAGTGTGGAGACAGGTCTAACTTGGCACTGAGAAATGGAGAGGCTGGAGTGAGGCAGCCTGAAGACCAATCTCAGGGTATAGAGGAACTCCCTCAGCAAAAATTGCTTGGCTGGGATCTGTGATTTGTGCAAAAACGAGGTGTTGAATTACTGCTAAACACATGAATAAGGAGTGATGGGATTCGCCGAGAGCATCAGTATCTACCGCAGGAGCTTGCTGCGCTTGGGTCAGTCTGTAGCCTCCCTGGAGGTCAGCTGGCATTTAATTTTGATCACTGCAGAAAAGGGAGGCTGAGCTTGCAACAGTGACTGACTTAGCTGATGTGTGTAAAAATGTTATTAAAATGGGAAAATGTCTCTCCAAATGGATTTTGCTTTGCCATTTAAAAATCCCATGTAAATGATGCACAAAGGATTTGGAGTGGGGAAAACTATCAGAGATAATAATAAACTATTAATACGAACTAGTCAAGTTTCACTCAGCGGGATTAAGACTCAGTCATGTCTCATTTAGGAGTGTAGTATTAAGCTGTCCTTCAGACAAGGTTTATGTTTTCCCTGAGTTGTTTCCAAATGAGGAGGGAAATCTCAATTAATTAAAATTTTTGCCTGGTGCCAGTCCTGCGTCCATGGGTTTGGGAGTCCAACCTGATGCCATAATCTACAGCAGCAGTGATGGATGTACGTTTATCACTGACAAGGGAGCAATAAGTACCAAAAAGAGGTGCTGAGCATGGGAAGGGTTGTGTGAGGAAGGGGCACTAGCAGGAGTGGGGAACATGCCCCCTGTTCACTGGGAGTCATTAATATTGCCATAGGAAGGGAATTTGAAATAGCATATTGTTTTACCCTCAGGAAAAGAGATGTTTCTTTTTTTTTTTCTTGCACCGGCTGCCAGAAAATCATAGCTGTATGTTGAAAAGACCAACTCAGCATCCCTCTAGCTGCCTCCGTGCAAGGCAGCTATCAAACCGAATTTCTGTGTCTCAGAAATGTGTTTCCTACCCCTTCTCTTGCGATTCTGTCCCTTGGCTTGGCAGATCTCAGTATTACAAGCTTTTTTTTTTCATGATACCTCACATTAGATATCCTCTGAAGGATTTCAGTACTTTATTTTTACAGCCCATCTAGCAGCTGAATCAGGGAACTCACCTGTAAGGTAGTTAAAACGTATAACATGCGTGAGTCCTCACTGTGTCGCAGCTGGATTCACTGACTTATTTGGCTTAGCACAGCATAGACGTATTGTTGGTTGTTATTGTCCCTGCCATGTTCTCCCGAGGAGCTGGAAGCCAGAGTTCCCAGGAGCACACGTGTACACAGAAATTTGGTAAAAAGGGAGAATTTCCTACAGTTTACCAAGAATTTTAGCTGGTGTGTGAATTTTTTTCAGAGATTGAATTTTGAATTTGTGGTAGAATTTACCTTTGAAAACCAGTATTAGCAATTAATGAGGGACAGCAATTAGGGATAGAGAAGCATATTAACTCACCCAGAAATCTAGACAAAACCAGCACAATTTTAGTACCAAAGTTTTGCAACAAACAGCTTGTGAATGAACTGTAGATCATTTGACTTAATTAACAGTTTCCAGATACATTTCAAATGATGAATTAGTTTCAGAAAAAACCTCAAATCAGTGAACAGACACTTTGTAAAGAGTAAGTAGACTAAAAGATAAACTTCATTCAAGAAGTTATTTATATTGAATAATTTGCTCGACTCCATTGAGGTTCAGCAGTTCATCCTTTTGATTCTAGACCCATGCACTCTCACACACACACACACACTCTTTCTCACTCACGCTGGACGATTTAGCTCTTGCAACATCTTGTCATTAGCCTTAATCATTACTGCCACGGTCGTTTTGCTGTTCCAGTTCCTCCTCTCTCACCTTTTCTGGCTCTGCTTGTGCACTACCGTGATTCCTCTCTGTCTTGTAGAATTAATTTTAAACACGGAGACTTACATGCTTCAGTCTTTAGATGGCACCAAAACTGAATGCACTAATTAGGGAAGCTTTATGATTTCTGTTCTTTTCCAGTCACAGATAGGCCTGGTTTTTAGAGCTTGTGAAGGATCGTGAGCTCTGATTTGGCAAGGCTTTCTATGAGTTCTACATATATGCTGTCTGTAACGCCAGATCTTATGTTGATTAAAGGGCACCATCTAAATAGAAACAATTGCACTAGCAGCTTTGAAGTGCTCGGTATGTTGGTAAAAACTGTACTGAATTGAACTGGAGGAGTTTGACAACAAAATATAATCAGACTCTTAAAATATAAAATTAAATGGTGACCTTGTCTGATGTTGGTAGTGGTCCTTTCAATTCCTTCCTATTCAAGTGTATGAAGCAGTCAAATATTTTCTTTTAATCTCAGGGCATTATTATCTTTAAGGAGTTTGTGTACTGACTTCAAGCTGTCTAGGTGGTATTGACTGAAACAAAGCCATGCATGCAATTGCATTTCTAAAGAACCAGTGCAAAATGATATGAAATTAAAATAGATGGAGATATTAAGTGCTCTCCAAGGGCAATAACACAGGTACTTAATGGCCAGAGATGTACAAGAGACAAAACTAGGAGTTATTTATTACGTAAATCCTTACAGGCAGACTTCTGGTAACTGGAGCTGTGGTAGAGGAGGGTCTGAAATTGTTGCTTTCTTTCCGTGCTAATGCTGGGTTGGTCATAGTCCACCCAAACTGATCCTCTCCCGGTCCTCAACCCTTCCCATATCCCAGTGCCTCTTGCTAAACTGCTTGTTTCTTTAACAGCAGTTGTTAAAGCACGGTCAGAAGACCAGAGTCCTGGAAAGCTGAATGACTTTAAGAAAAACTCTCCAGGTTAATTTTTCTTGAATTGAAATTGAATTACATACATTATCCTTTATTTATTTATATTTATATTGCACTTCCAAGCAGAGCACTTTTGTGGCTAATGAGCAAGTGACCTAGAAGATTTGAATTTTAACAACTGTGAACTTTACTGCTAAATAATGAAATCTGAGGCTCGGTTGGGCTAGAATTACTCAAAGAGAAACTCCAGGGTGTGCAAGCATGTTGTACTGTCTATTCACTCTGTCTGGATCAACTCGTTGTTTCAATTAGCTCAAAAGAATGAATCACCTTCATTTTTTAAAATATTCTAAATACACATTTAATAACAACCATCACGTAGAACAGAGGCAACCCCACCAGTCTGCTATAGTATTGGCCTGAGCCAACAGCTAAAATTTGATTTCTTTAGAGAAGCAGCAAGCCTTTTGTTATCTCAGGCATTACTAACTTGACAAATAAACTACACGTGTATTGCAACTTCTTAAGAAAAATTCCGGCTTTCCCTGTGCATTCAAGGGTCTGCTGCAGCCTGTGCCTCTCTCCTTTCCTTCCATGGGAAGGGCCCAAGGGACCACCATAGTCACAAGAGTCAGCAAAACCTAGCAAGGTTATGAAGTGAGGGAGTCGCCTTGAGAGTTATGGGGAACCTCTGACCTCTGTTAACTACACTCAAGACTAGGAGGTGGTAACCTGCCTTCCAGAAAGAGGCGTTTCTTGAAGGGTTCAGTCCCTCTCCTGTGCCTGACCGCTCAAATAAGCACCAGCACGTGTTCCTGTGGGATCTCTTCCAGCAGTGGCTCAGCACTCAGGCCACAGTTTTAACACATCGACTTTGGCACTGAAGCTGGCATAACCTGGTCTGTTGTCCTCTGACCTGGATTGCTCTTTGCTGCGCGTTTCTGCCTCTGTACCCAAACTGACTGCCCCGTTGGGTGTTTAGTGGATGTGGACCACTCAGTATTGTGGACGTGGACCACTTTGAAAAGATAATGGTGGTAATGGTAGGAAATCTGCTGCAGTTTTCTGGCAAAGCGAGTATGTGTGACACTGTAAGACTAATAAAAACATTGGTAGCATCATAGGTGATAAAGGAGTCTTGTTTTTCAAGTGCAGTGTGGCCAGTCCCATGATGAGGGATGCTCTGGGAAGTGCTGGATTCACAACAGTGGCTCTTCAAGGCGAATTGTGTTACAGATCTTTTTCTCTCAACACGGCTCACCAAATGGCTGTACAGGCTGACTTACGCTTCCCTAAGAGCATACACATCCTTAATGTGTTTTGTAGTTGAACAAAAGCTTGAAACACCAAATCACTGGCTCCTCTTGTGGGCCATAGAGTTTTCTTGGGTAGATGCTGAGCCCCAAGCAAATACTGGCTACACCCAGCCCCACTTTCCATGTTTTGCCTTGAAAGGATAGCTCAAGACAGATACCAGCCATAAACCCCTTTATTAGGTTGCTGTATTAGCCTGCAAGTTGAGTGGTCAAGCACTGGAACAAGTCTCCAGAGAGGCTGTGGCATCACCACCCTTGGAGATCTTAAAAACTTCTGGACAAGGCCCTCAGCAACCTGATCTACTTTTGAATCTGACGTTGAGCTTGTGCTTGGATTAGATGGACTCCAAAAATCTCTTTCAACCTGAATTATTCTAGAGCTTAGAACTCCTTCGGGTAGATTGTTTTGACTCATCAGCTCCTTTCATTTCTTCTCTGTCTGGTCTCCCTTTAAAAATCTACCCCCTTAAATGTTATCTTTCTGTCTTATAAAAAAGGTAGGATCCACAGAAAAACACAGATGACCCAAGTGGAAATTTTAGTGGTACCATTACATCAGAGGAGGGCTTTAATTAGTAGGCCTGAAGTAAAGATAATCAATTCTGCCTGTATCTGTTACAGACACATGAGAGGGATGCTAAACAGATGGAGACCATCATTTGTTAAAGTGAAAGGTGTCTTCTTTAACCTTGCAAAGATCTTTTTTCCAACGCTTTGCTTCATTTCTTGAGCAGCTCAGCAGGGCAATAACCGTGAGGGGAAGAAGGAAACGAAGGATTCAGAGAAGTAGAACTTGAGGCAGTCAGAAACTATCAGACCTAAAATGTGTTTTTTAACTTTTACCTTGCTGTGGGTTCTTTTTCAGGAACTGCACAGATTTACCTTGGCCCATAAGGAAGAACTTCATTCCTCGTGGATTCAGCCAGGATGAAAGGCACTGTGCCTTGCTCTCGTTTGGAAAGATTGGGCACATGAGCAAGGGAGCAGGGCTGCACATATACTTGTCACTGGAAAGATTATTCCTTTCCAGCAATGCAGTATGGTCACAGGGGCTGCACAATCTGACTTTGGATCTGCGTCGCCTCAAAGAAAGCTCCCACCACAGAGATGAGAGTGCTGTGGAGCACAGCTTCACCTGTCCTCAGGGTCACCAGCTTCCCTGGGAATAGCCTATCCTCTTTGCAACAGACTTGAAAAGGAGACTTCGGCAGGCCAAGCGCTCCCATGTTCACAGATGCTTATTGCAGGGGGGAGCAGCCTGAAGCATGACCAGGAATTCCCGTATCTGGTTTCGGAAAACAAAACTGGGACGAATAGGGAAAAAGTAATTAGGAGCAACATGGTAGGATTCTCAACTTACATTATCTTGGATTATCAGATATTTATGATCCTCTGCTTTCTAAATACTCCTTACTGTTGGATCTCTTGGAGAATGAGAGAAACCACAAAGATACAGAAGAAAATGGGAATGTGGTAAGGAGAAAATGAAAGAGAAAGGCAACGACTATAAGAGAGAAAGGATTCAATTTTCATAAGTGTCTAAGGGACTTAGGAGATCAAATCTCTGGTAAATTGAAGTCACTTGAGGCACTTCTGATAATGTACCCAATTTAACAGGAAAAAACAAGATATAAAAAGCTTGGCACTGATTATGCTGGAGGCAAAACAACCCTTACTCACAAGGTCTCTCACTACACTCTGTATATTCTAACCAGGCTGGTGGATCCCCAGGTTATTTCCCTTCAAATACGTCCTTTCTTAGCAGTCAGAGAGCAGCTAATGTGCGAGAGTGCCTGGAATGAGTAGCTAGTCACTGTTTTTGAGTGACAGCACGTAAACCGTACTGTCTCCAGTAGAAAGGCTGTCTGCTGGTATTTCAGTTCTCTGATTGGGATTCCGTTTCCCCTGTAGTCTGGCCTCTCCTTGTCTGTTTGTTTTCTTATCGTTTGTATGGAGATCATCAGATCCAAGTACATTTGACATATGGAGATAACAGTCAGGAAAGGAAACAACATATGGCAGACAATTCATATCCATCAAGATCTGTCATAAAACCATTTTTAGCATAGAAAAAGAAGAGTATAAAAAGACAGCAGGTTTTAATTTAAAATAACCATGCTACTCTAACAAACCCTAGGAGGGCCTAGGGCTTGCTTTGCTAAATGGGACCACTGGTTCATGGAAGTCAGCGCCTGTTGGTACCCAGTACATGAACGGTGGGTTAAAAACCTCTGCAGTGCATTAGCCAATTACTTTTTCACCATCATGACTGATTAATGACTAGTCGCAAAGCCTTGACTGAAGCCAGCTGCACTGACTGTCTATCCTGTTGAATCACTGCCTTGGGGTACTTCTGGGCTAATCCAGCTGTTCAGCCCAAGGTTATAGGGAGGAGGGTGAGAAGGAACACAGTACCGTACAGGTGTTAAAGGGTGAGTGTACCTGGAAACCCCAGAGTGAGATGCATGGCCCTGCTGTCCTCAGGTATCTTGTTTGCCCTATAGCAACATCACATAATTGATTGGATAGATGAGATGGTCCAAGTTCTTCTTAGCAGGGCACTAACATCGCCTGTTGGAAAGGTGGCAAGGTTTGTGTGTAGCATGAGTTCAGGCTGAATTCAAATAATCTACAAGGGTGCTGTGGATATGTAGCCCTGGGTCTCAGGAGTGCCCTAGGCTTCAGGCTGCTCCTGGGACAGACCACCTAAGGTAAGGTGTGGATGTACCCCAGAAACACGGCATTTGATTTCTTTAATAAAAAAAAGCCAGTCCTTCGGTTTGGCTGAATTGAACTGAAAGCTCTTTTGGCTGGAGAGGAGTATTTTGAGGTGCTGTATCTAGTCCAGACATGGCTGTATTTGGATTATTTGGATATATTGGGAAGTTTTAAAGGAATGAGGATGCCTTCCAGGATAGAAAAATACTATGTATGTCACTAATCTATGTAACTTATTTATTAGCAATAAAAAGGATGTCTTCTGTAATCTACAACCATTTTTCCCTAGAGGAACTTGACCTTTTACCAAAGAAAGTGGCCTTTTGCTTTTGGTTGGTTTCTTTTTTATGACCCTGTGGAACACTCCTGCAGGATTAAGAGGTTGTTTTAAGAATGAGGAAACCTCTGTGAGGGAGTGTTTACATTGTCCAGCCTAACAGAGGTCTCACAGGCTCAGACGTGGTATCCCTGATGTGCCAAGAGGAAGGAGCAGCCCCAAGCTCCTTCTCATGAAACCAAAAGCTGAAAAACGGAGGAGAAATAGCCACAGTGCAGAGAGATACTTTCAGGGAGGATCTTCTCCCAGGCTTTTTCCCTGATGTTCTTTCACATAGCTTCCAGTACGGCCATCCCCCTTCTTCCTCTGTCAATTGTCTTTCCATCTGCTATTTCCTCTGCTCCAGGAGCAGAATAGTTGAGCAGAATAGTTGAGCTGTAATGACTGGGTTTGCTGGTACTAAATCTCTGGAAGTAAAAAGATAGCAAATCCTATTGAAGGAAGAAATGAACTCTCTCTGAGATGGATAAGGCCTATTTGATGATCCAGGACATCTTGCTAGCAATGGAATCAGTCACCTCATCTATGGGTTAAACGTGCTGACCTGAGCAGGGTTACGTGAGAGAGGAGCTTGGCCAAGTGTATCTCCCACTCCTGTCTGGGTGAGCAGGAAGGATGAAACCTTTGTCTGGTCTAATAGGGCATCAAAGTCCATCCCTGCCCAGAGCCTCACCATGGTGTCAGAATAAGGAGGTGTTGTTGCTGAGCATAGCAATCCTTTACAGGTGCCAGCTTGGAGGGTGTAAAATGCAAAATGGCATTTCAATGTTTAAGAATAGCAAGTAATTTGATGGCTGTAATAGAAAAGCTTCCAATCCTTTAGCAATGTGTTCCAGAGCTGCATAACACTGCTGATAAAATTGCCTTTGGATTCCTTGTCTAATATTCCAGTCTTTCTCTCGCTCAGCAAAACACAATAGCTTGCACTAAGCCTCCCTGGGAGGGCGGCTAACAGCACATTTACTAGACACTTCAAACATTTGATCATATTTCTCCTGAGTGTATTTAATATCTGTTAATGTCAGCAGCCCCAGCCTGATCGAAATACCTGCATTGCTGGGAAAAATGTTTAATATAAAAGATGACACGGGTAAGCAATCACTTACTGATGTCTTTTGGAAATGGATAGGTGACTACCTAGGCTCCCCCTGCCCCCCTCCTTCTGCCTCCCTGCTTTGTTACGACCCTGCTGCTCTGTGCTTCTCTGAATGCATTAGAGCGGTTATTCTGAGTATGCAGGAGATGCCAGGAATAGTTTCAGGTTTCCTGCCTCATCAAACCAAATTCAATCTGTAAAAAATTAATACACCCAGAAGGAACAGTTAAAAGCATCTCCAATCAATTAATGTTAAAATGGGGGCTAGGAGGCTGATTTGTTAAAGGAAACCCAATCCAGCTCAGAGCTCGAGAGGCTACTGAGACAAGAGTACAGCCAACGAGTCAAGCTGTAGTGTTTCAAAGGAGGATAGCAGATAAGGTATAGGTTGAAGCTATGAATGCATCACTCCCAGCTGCTCATAGCTTCAGGCTCGGGGAACCCAAAGACACACCCTGTTTTGGGCAGGCCAAGACGTCTCAGCAGAGCAAGCCTTCTTCCCAGACTTCCCCCCACAAGGCAGCGGATGGCACAAGCCTAGCTTTGGCACTGGCCATTTGCATCTTCTGTCTTTCCTCCCAATAGCAGCTGGAGTGAGAAATAATGGATGCAGCCAACAGTCGTGAGGGATCTGCATACTTACAACAGCCCCACGTTTACTGCACTGCTGATCCAGCCATTCAGAAGACAAGTTGGTACACCATCCTTATGAGTTTGCCTTAAAAATCGTAAGTCAAAAAAAGATAGAAGAGGGTGGTTTTTTCCACCTGATATCTGAACCTTGTTGATATTCAACATTATCTTCACAATCACAAGTCAGACCTCAATTTTATTTGTGATGGAAGCTGAGACTCTCATATCATCTCTTGACTCCAGGGCCTGGAGCTTCAAGCTGCAGTTTGAAAGGCATGTGGATAAGTTTCAAGAACTGGCAACAAAGATCCTCATGGTGAAATTAAACAGAAATCTCAGTAATTCACACACAGGAGTGTTCAATCTGCAACTCTTGACTGTCTCTTGTCTGGAGTGCCAGTTCTCATAAAGGTGAATTTTACTTTTTTCCCTCAAATGCTGTCTGATTTTTTCCAAAGTGTAGAAAACTTCCAAATCAGGTCTGAATCCACATTTGAATGAAACCTTTTCAAGCATGTTTTCTTGCTACCTGGTGTCTTAAAAATAAATTAAACATTAGGTACACAACCAGTTGAAGCCTATTGTCACTATTTTGCCTCTGATTAATGTAGGTCACACTTTTCTTCCTTCCAGCTATTAAGTATTTAGTTCCATTTATACTTTAATCCCTTGTCTTTTCCCTGGTCTTTTGTTGCTGTGTTACATCCTCACAGTCAGAGAGCATTGAGATAAGTGGTAGAAAAATGGGGAGAGGGAGTTAAGGCAGTAATCCAGCTTTGAAATAAAAAGCTGGATAAAAAGCACTAACTGAGGCTAGTGCTTGAATCTAAAGAGCTTACTGAAGGCAGAAGGGAAAAAAAAAAGAGTGGCAGGAGAAACTGAGGCAATAGGACCGGAGCCAACACTAGTACTTACCTGGATGGTGTACTTGAACGCGGTCCTTGTGAGAAAGGGTTAATGAAACTGCATTTCCCCGAGTGTTGACTGGGCCAGGGCTAAGAGTGAAGGAGATTTGCTGAAGGCTATGATAGGGTTGCTAGGATGTAGGTAAGAAAGTAGTTCAGCTGGTGCTGGAGCTATGCTGCTTGGTGGGCTGCTGCATTCAGTGAGGGCTTCACGCAGTCACGAGGAGGAATCAGAGAGGCCCATAGCTGCTGAGATGGGAAGGGTTCATACTGTGCTTCCCACCTCCCCCTATATCCCTCTGTCCAGGTTGGGGAACGCTGCACGTGAGAAATACATTCACTTCGTTCACAAATCTTTGCTTGTGAGATTTAGACTGTGTTCTGGGCTTCATCTTTTCCGAAAACTGTATTTCCTTTGGAGCTGGGAAGGGAATTTTGTAGACACCAGCAATAACTCTGCTCATAGTGAGGAAGTGTGTCTGCCTGTTAATTGTCTACCACTTTTTCTATTTTCTTCTTTATCTTAGACGGTAGCAGCAACCTTCCCTCTGGTTAAATTAAAGGAAACTGGCTAGAGAGAGCTCAGGTAAAGCCAGCTGAGATACTCTTATATTCACTAAAAGAAGTTTACAGAGAAATGCAATTATTGGTCTCCTCTGTCAACAACTGGGCATACTGACTCCATAATGCCCTAGGTTACACTTCTAGTTCTTTGCTGTTTAAAAGCCAAAATCAATTTCCCTATGAAATTTTGAAAAAAAATACATATTTAAGGAGACTTTTTGGACCCCATGTGTTCTGTGTCACAACAGATATAAACTGGGTTTCGCTGAGAAGAGAGCATCGTTGTTTCATTTATCCAGGTCTGGACCAAAGGAATGATGTTTCTGCAGTCAGGTATAGGAGACTGAGTGGCTCAGCTTTGCCCTACATGAAGATACAATAACACACAGCATGGTACAGCTTTAATTTTAATTCAAAATAAATATTTCCATAACCTACAAAATTCCTCTAATACACTTATCTGGGAGAACACAAAGATTAAAGAAATCCTGCTAATTCCTTTATCTTTCAGATACAGGGCTGAAAACAAAGACATCCAAACCTTGAGCCATTTAGAAGAGGAAGAAGCCAAAATCTATGCCAGAGGTTTGACTGCTGGGTTTACTCATGGCTTCAGGTAAGCTTCTTTCCCTGGATTGCTTAGCATTTCAGAGGCCCTCTGTGTTCCTCAAGGAGAGCTGTGGATTACAGACATAAAACCTTGCATAGCTTGCAGCCAAGGCAGAGCAGAGGGAGTACAAACAAGCTAATCCAGGGTGTCCTCCCATCCAGCACCCTGCCTCTGACCCTGGCCAGCACTACATGCTTCAGAGGAAGATGTAAGAACTTCACAGCAGGCAGATGCAGGATAATCAATCCTTTCAACCTTGTTCTCAAGCCCCATTAGATCTCATCCTGATCCCTAAATAGTTAGAAGTTGGATTAAGCCTTGAAGTATGGCATTTAATAGACTCTAAAAATTGTTGTTATCATTAACTCCCATGACTCTGGAAACTAATGTTATCCATAGACAAATACATTTTCATTTTGAATCATCCTGTGTCCTTGGTCTACTATGGCAATGAGTACATAGGCTTAAATACCTGTTTGCAGAAAGTATTTAATATTTCTTTTTATCTATGGTGATTTCCCTGTGATTTTTTTTCACTGCATGTCTCTTTTCCTGACATTATGAAGTAAGGAGTAGGGATAAAGTGAGTATACTCTAAAGATTGCATATTCCTTCATCATGTTATTGTACAAAAGGTCTCAGGGGATGAATTCTTTCAGCAGCTTAAGCATTGGTTTTGCAGCCTGTTCCCAGCCCCACTCAAAAATAGAGAGATAGGCTTTGCATCTCTCCCAACATAAACCCTAATCCACACCTTACTCCAAATTGCTGACCTTGGCTGACTTTTGTCCCAGCTTTCCCAGTCGTGGCTAGGATGAGCAACCTCTCATAGGAAAGCTATTTTTGTGGACAATCTATCCCTTGGCAGCCCCTTTCCTGCCCTACTCCAACTGGAGCAGTAGCTGTTGTGTCTCCCAACACTAACCCTAACCCTCCCACTTGCCCTATTTGTCAGCACAGCCTTGCCCAAGACCCTCAGGCACCCTGGGGGTGGAAAAGCTGTCAGTGCAGAATGCATTTGCAGCCTCCATGTTCCTTTGGCATCCCTTTTTCTGTCCCGCTCCACTGTAGCTCTTTTATTGTCATTTTTAACCCTAGCCTTAGCCTTGTCTGCTGCTCTTTCCCTAGGATGTCTTCGTAATATCTTGCTTTAACAGGAATTTTTGATTTTTTTTCCTCCCTGTTGCATCTCATAACCCCATTTAACTTGTGTGGTATCTCTGAGGAAGTTTTTAGAGCCTACGAAGAGATGTTATGTGTAACTGGGTCTGTTGTGCTTACATAAAATTGGTCAAACATTTTTCAGCATTTCATTTCTAATTAACTTTGGCTCTCTGTTACCATTTGTACACATATTGAATCTACATTAATGTACCTACAGTGATTTCCTGGACTACTTCATTGTGTCATCCATGTATGTATTTGTGTGTGGTGGGCAAGAGAAGGCAGAGGAGGACCTGTCTGCGTGAACCGGCAGAGCCCCACGATGTGAGCCAGGGGGAAGGAGGCAGGCAGGGGAGGTGTTGGCCTGCTGTGGGACAGGGACACAGCCTCTCCCGTGGTGGGACAGGGGCAATTGCCACTCAGCGCTGTGGTGGCATTGTGTGCCAGAGGCGCTGGGCACGTGCCTGCTACGGGGATGCACTGCACAGCAATGAGGGGCCTCGGCAGTTTGGGGGCACAGAACATGGGATGGGTGTAAAGAAAAAATTTTTTTTCTTGTTAAAGAAAAAATTTCTTGGTAAAGAAAAAATTGCCCACCTCCATTTAGATTCCCATGCAAGCGTTTTTTTTCCCCTTTCTAATGTTACATGTCTTTGGTGTTTCAGCACTGGAATTTGATTACATAGGCCAGTCATCTGGTTGCGTAAGGTCTTCCTGAATGTCATCATAATTGTTCCTACTACTGACCTACCTAAAAATTTGTGGCTGGTGCCATTTTTGCTATTTCAGTTCCATCCCTTTCTACATCATTCATAAACACAAGCAAATTAAACAGTGCGGGACCCAGGGTGGAGCCTTGAGGCATATGACGTTTGCCAGGGTGAAAATAGGCCATTTGTTTCTTCACATCTTTGCTTCTTTTCTCTTTGTTAAAAGTTTCATCCAGAAAATACTTTATCCCCCTCCCTTATACTGTCTTAATTCCTAGAGTTTCTCTTTTTTGCATTGTTTGCTCAAAAGTGTTTTGGCAGTCTGAGTAAGTCATGGCTTTCCTTTGACATGGCCAGAGAATTGTGAGAGATTAGTGAAACAGTTTTGCTTTCTGTGGGTATCATTTTAAACACTTTGTTACTATTTTCTTCCCATTCTTAATGCTACTTTCAAGGAAGAATGGCTGAAACATTCCAACCAGAGGTAGCTCTGCAGACTCCAGAAACCTGTTCCTATTACCATGCTGATCACACCACCCAGGCTTTTAAAGAGGAGATCAGTAGTAATTGGAAGAGCATGAGAAAGGGCAGATTTCAAGAGCTTAGGGCTTGATTTTCCAAACAGATCAGCACTTATACCTGGGACTAGGGTTTCACAGACCTAGCAGAGTGGGAACTGAACTGTTTTGCAAACCTGATCCAGGGCTGTGCAGTGGTACCTCTTAACAAGCTGGTGAGTCTTCATGGCAGAGCGCGGCTCTGCGCAGATAACACCTCATCTTCCAGAGATCCAGTAGACCTTTCAGTGCCCAGCAAATTAGCCCTGCTGTACAGCAAAGTGGCTTCACAGCTATTCTCCTTCCAGTTTGGGAGATAATTAGAGCAGAATTAACTTGATGGTCTTTGCCCTGTGCACAGTTGCATGAAGCAGACAAGTTTATGCTTCGTGCCCATCACTGCCATTTGGAAGCTCCTAGATAGTGCTTTGGGGAATGTATAGGCTCACCCCCAACCTCAGTCAATAAGGAGACTTCTTCCTGCAACTAATTCTGCATGGGGGTGAATCTCAAAACCTATGGAGGCTGCTTCCCTTGTCAGCCAAGGGAGATACTGAGGCGGCGCTGGATGCCATTGCCCCAGGCACTCATCAAAATCCCCCTCTGACCCTCATGGCTCCTTCAGGACTGTGAGACGTCTAAGATCAGGCCATTCATCCTACTTCTCCCAGTGAAGTGTGGCTTGTCCAGTGTGACATGTGTTTCATTGCAGCTGGTTCTTCTGGTTGTCGTGAGTAATAAAGCAGCTCTTGGCTGGCTGCACATGCAGATGCCCAGTATCCTGCTACTGCCTAACTCTATTGAGAAGAAATGGATGCTGCATTTGATGACCTTGCCTACTCAATGGACACAGTTCCTGGAAGAAAAAAAAACAAACCAAAACCCAAAACACCTGGGAAATGCTGCTCCGTATAATCCCAACTGTTTTGTTCTACTGCTAAGAGGAGCCGTGCAGCTGTGACAGACGCATGCAGGGAAACGGTGTTATTAGAGGCACCAGCTATTTGTTCAGGAGGCTGTGGGATGCAGCCACTCCTTGGGCACTGCAGATGTATTCACAGTATTAAAAGGTCAAACAATCTTTCTATTTCCCTGTTTGCTTCAGACAGTTTTGTTGAACATTCTCATTATTCGTTGTGGTATTTCTTTGATTTAAGAGGATTTCTCTACATGACCATAGTTATTAGAATGCAGCATGTATGCGGTGAATGCATTATTACTATAACAAGCTTCTCCGTGTAGTAGATATTTATTCTGGGTGCAAAGCTCTTAGTTCAGTTGTGCGTGTGGCAGTGAAGACAAGATGGGGCAGGTAATTTGGAAAAAAGATAGAGTGGAATGGAAAAAAGACACAAAATTAATAGTTTAGAGAGGTGACTTCTGTCCCTGTCTTTGTTATGGGCTTTGTGCCAACTATTACCTTACTCTCCTGACCTTTTTTGGACAGAGAGAAGCCCTGTACAACAGCCTGCAGACCCTGAGGATGGGAGCAAATTTTCCCCTAATTGCAGGCAGAGCTTTTGGCCCTATTAACCTTTAGGTGAATTGCAGAAAGCCTCCGAATCCCTAGGCAGTTGTTGGGAGTCCCTCCTGATCCTCCTCCAGGACTTGCTTGCTCTTCCTTGTCCACGACACCCCTTCAGTGTCGGAGAGGGGAAAGGGGCAGCAGAAAAGGGGTCGCTGGAGCAGGGGACAGCTGAACACACCATGTAAACCCTCAGCTTTAGTGAGAAGAGGTAGAGGCAACGAGGAATTTCTGTAGGTAGGAACAGTAGAATTGCTGGAATTATCAGGCAGAGATAATTAAAGACATTATAATGAGGCCAGGGAGTCAAAGGCATTATGTCATGATTTCCACTCTGTATTTTAAAAGCCGCAGCATACGGGCTTAGATAAGGATGGTTACTTCCAAGAAGAAGTAACCGAAGAGTCTGCTAACCATCATCTATTAGGCTAACATATACCTAAGAGTCTTAAGAGAGTTGGCTCAGGAAACATCTGGTTTTAATGAACCTGGGAGTGCTGGCAATATTACAGATGACTGCAAAGCTCTTAGGTTTTGCCAGTACTTCAGAGGAGTGTGAGGAGCGGTTAAGATAATGAGAAGCTGACCAACCTGAAGTCAATATCTGGCAAAATAATGAACAGGGAAATATGAGATTCAATTGCGAACAAGAAATATAATTAATAACAGGCAACATAGCTTTCAAGCAAGTAAAGCCTGCTAAAGAGAACAACTTTTGTATGTGATTACAAATTTAGTTGTGACTGCAGAGAGATAATATGCTTTTGCAATGTGTTCAACATAGCCCAACGCAATATTTTGACTTGAGTCAAAAGAGGCAGGGAATGCTGACTGATGGGAGTGAGGTTTTTAGAAAATAGTCTGTCTGGTTATTTCAATTTCTCTATCGGTGATCTGGAAATAAATATAAAATTGCTGCTGGTAAAATCTGAGGATGACACACAAACTGACAGAGTAGCCAATAACGATGGGAACAGAGTGGTTACACGGAGAGATAGGATGGTGCAGTCTGCAGTGCCCGTTTCAATAAAATGCTTTTTAATGTTGCCAAATGCCAAGTCATTCACCTGGATTGCAGGAAAAAGGAACAATTCTGATTCGGTCAACTCTTATTCATGGCAGCCCTAACACAGATTTTTTTTCTTCTTTTCGTTTGTTTTTTTTCTCTTAAAATATCTGTTACATGAGGGTAACACATTTGGATCTTATCACTGACTGTTTTGCCAATGGTTTTTGCCAGCACAGGCTGTTTTTAGCTGGTTGCGTATGTTAGTGTTAGTCTCTTACAGGTGAGGGTGACAGTGTTGTGCCAGCAATGAGTGAATGAGACTCGGTGGGGGTGCAGGTGACTGTTGAGACCTATTCTACGCTCAGCATGTGTCACTCTGCTACTGATGATACCCTTGTCCTTGTGTGCTTTTTCTGCCCAGGGGCAAGCTGATTAAAGCGGCTTACATCTTCCCCAAGCTTGGTGCTGTGCTTGTGACTAAAGATTCATGCGTTGGCTGATAAATTACACATAGGCAAATGTGCATTTAAAGTTACTTGAAGTACTTTCTTGGACAACTGCCCTTCCCAGTTCATTATTTGGGCATTCTTGTACCATCTGTCCAAACCACAAGCCCAGCTTACTGCAGCTGGGTCTTCATTAATAGACTCTCAAGAGTCAGTCTTCATGCTGCGAGATTTGAAGGGTGATTAGCATCTCATACTGTCTTGGTCAGAGTAGGGAGAGGAAGTCGTAGTAGCAGAATTTCTCCAGCTGGTGCTTGCTCTACAGCATCAAAGACTCATATTCCTATAGAACAATGTAAAGACAATAGAAGGGGAGTCTATTTCCAGCTAAATATTAGGAATATCTTGATTTCATCCAGGATCTGAAGTGAAAGTCAAAAAACTTAAGGGAGAAGTTGCACATATGAAGATGTATCCATTGATAAATGCTCTATTTTAGTAGCTTTTTTGCTGCTCAAAAGCAAATAAACATCATTTACCCTAACATAAACCCACGAAGTTTTGTGGAATCTTTTATGGTCACAGATTTTGAGGATGTTGTCTCCACATCTCTTTTCACAGATGACTACACCAGGCAAATGTCAACCAGGGTGCTAGGCTCAAGTCCTGACGTGCAGGATCGGGCAGCTTTCCTCCATCACTTCACGGTGCTTCTCTACACACTCATGGGCTCCCACTGAACACGCTGACAAAGTTCCTGCCACTAAGCTTGTGAGAACTGATGAGATCACAACCTAGGAAAACAGTTAGCTTTATTAAAATATGGACTTGAGAATTGAACCAATTTCTCAAATTTGTTTCTCTAGTCATTAACCCTGACAGATCAATGGGTTTAAATTTCTTTTTCTAAAGTATAAATGCTGAGCAGGCTTTGATAAAAACCAAACATATCTGTGAACTATTATCTCTTTCTTTCCAGGAGACTGCTTCATGATACATACCGAGTTATAAATATCATAGTGTTGTTAGAAAATTTTTTCCCCTGTGATGGTCTCAGATTGAAAGGAATGAGAGACTGTTAATTGTATTAATTATGCATCTTTCAGAACTTACTTGGTGGATTATGTACTGCCTCCTACTTCTGAGTAATCAATGATATGGGTATACCTGCATTTGGATTTTTTTTAACCGTCTGAACCAGCAGCCTGAGAAGGACTAAGAGGATCCTCCCTTTGCAAGGTAGGTTTTGCTAAGAGTGAAGGAGGGACTTTGTATTCCCTCCTATGTTTCTACAGAGAGAGCAGTGACTCAGGACTGTATGGCAGAGATCATGCTTAAGCCTGGCCATCCTCTTGCTGCAGTAGGAGTGAAAGCAGTGGTACAAAATTAATTTATGTGGTGCTAGCGACAAAGGAGTTAAGGTCCCTCTCGCTAAAAATCCTCAGCCTACAGCTGTTGTGTCAGGTCTATTTACAGGAGAACTGATGAGTACCACAAGAACCAGGAGGGAAACATGAACCTGCTTCACGTGGTGATGTGGCGAAAAAACAGATCCGTTCAGAGTCCTGGACCTGAACTGCCACCCCAAGGTTAGGGGGGCTCCGCTCTGCCGCTGCCTTCACCAGCCTGTGGGAAAGCAACAGGTACAAGTCCCCTTTAGGAAGAAGGACCTTGCAGGGCAGAAGTCTTCCCAGGCTCTCACTTCTCCTTCCAGTTGTTTGTAGCAGATGTCAAACAAGTCGCATCTGATCATCAGCAAAGTGCCCGGGGGACTTCCCACACTCTGCCCCTTCCTTCTGTAGCTGCTGCTTGCAGGGAAGCTTAACGTCTTGTGGACAACTCCCTCTGTCTTCTCCTGGCCTTGGGTTAAAACCGCCTGAGGTGCTGCTTGGGGGTCCTCTGAGGGGCCTCCTGGGCCAGTCTGGCCTTGGCCTGTCCAAACATGTGACCCCCAGCAAACAGCAATGGTGCAGGAGTCATTTTGTCTTGCTGGGGGTCTTGTGCAGGCTGGGTTGGCGCCAGCATCTGTGCCTCCTGCAAAGCTATGGAATAGGAAAGTGCATGGTGGGAGGACGTGAGGTTCGGGTGACAGGCATATGAGGAGTAATTTTCAAATTTGCTGTGGCCCCTTCTCTGAATCTGTTTTGGGGCTCACATTGCCTGCACCATTCCAGCACTTGAAACCCAGGCTGGAACTTGGGAGGGATGAGAAGAAAAGGATGGATTTGGCTTATCCCGCAGCGTTGGCTTTTAGGTTGCCTCTCGGTGTCAGTGAAATCTCAACATCTGTAAATATTTCTGTCCTCCAGAGAAGGTATTGCCCGTGTTGCATTATCTATGAAAAATCTTTGCCCCAAAACCTTATTTGTGGCTCCATTAACCTAAAGAACTCATCTAAACGCTCCATTTGCCTTTTAAATAAAGAACAAGCGATTGTTGAGGACTCGTATCCCTATCATTTTGTGTTGCTTTCCTCATTATGAGAGGAACATAAGGGTCCCCGATCATTATTTCTGACTCTGTCATTAGCAAAGGTCTGGAAAGCGTGTTTTCACTCCATTAGCCTTCAGAAATAAAAAGAATGATTGCATAAGTCGAGAATAATTATTTCAACCAGCTTTCCTCAATGTTTTGCTGTGGAACAGGCTGGGGCCTAAACACGGGCTGACAAATTAATTTCTATTATTTGTATTTTCTAGAAAAAACACCGTGTTCAAGACTCATTTAGCAATACAAATGGCTTTATTTGTGGTTTTATGTGCTTCTCTGGTCACTCATGACAAACATCAGGAAGCTGAGAGTTTCCCTCATGATGTCTGCCAAGACTCCTGAGATTTACCCGTGGAGCAATGTGTAAAACAGAGATTCCTAGATCTGTCATAGTCCTTTGTTTCTCAGAGGTATATGTGGATACCTGTGTTAACGAGGACCTCTTTAATGATACCATTGTGTAATGATGTTGAAGTTCACGGTTCTATGACTGCACGATGGCATGTGAGCCAGGGGGTGGTCCAGATGATCTGAACAGGGTCCTTTCCATGTTCAGAGCAATTTCTTATTTGCTGTAAAGAAAGGACGGAATGACCTTACCTTTCTTCCTGTTAGAAGACCAAAATGCAGCCATTTTTCTTCTGGATACAGCATTAATACTTGCTAGACTTCTCAGGAGATCTGGAATTACTTAGCGAGATATGCTTGCCACAAAATAGGGCTCACGCAGCGTGGCCTCTTTCATAGCGTCTTCAAATGAGACAGCATGAGTGTGTAGGAACGGGAAGTAAGTCAGGGCCAGCGAGATGGAGTCTGTCTGTCCCACCACTGTTCGTTGTCAGCAGAGACAAGCTGCTTCACAGCGCCTTGAGTCAGCTCTTCCAACAGCAAAAGGAAGACAATAGGCAGTAGGATGATAAGATAAATAATTCAGGGATATTAGCAGTCTTGGATAGAAAGTACTATAGAATTATTGTTTCTTATTTTGACTGAAGATGCTCTTCGATTGCTGGAGATAGTAAAGGTAATTACAATGCAGCTGAAAGCTTGGAGTGGAACTGGGTTGAAGGAGACTGTTTAGTCCCCTTCTCCAGCTAAAATAGACTTTTAAACCCTTCCTTTAAAATGACTTGTGTGCCAACTGGCATGAAGGAGAACGTCTTCTATAGATGAGTGCAGCTCCTTTCACAGCAAGTAGTTCAACTGGAGGTTTCAGTGGAGGTAGGAAAGATCACATCCTCTTTGTCAGTGAAAAGTTGTGAGTTATTTTTGAGAATTATTTTTAACAGGTGTATGGTTGCTGAATGAGATGCGGATTACAGCTTGACACCATAGGTATTCTGTGCACAGAGGGCATTCAATAAGAGAGAGAGGTGATGAGCACAGAAAAGAAAACCCAGGTGATACTGTGAATCATGATATTGTGCCAGAATTTTATGTTAATTGCACACCTTGTTTTCCTCACCTCTGTGTGTGCTAGTTCCTAGGAGAGGAAAGAGTTCAAAAGCTTGACTCCAGCAAACCCACGGAAAGCCTGCAGTCATTCACACTTAACTATTAACTCAAACCATAAGCTGAAAGACAAAGAAAGATGTCCTCTATCTGTCAGTGCTGTAAAACAATGAACATGGTCCCTATCTCCTCTAGACAATCTTCATGGAAACCCGGCCAGAGCATCTAAGATAGAAGAGGCCTCTGACCAGCAGGGTCAAAAGGACAGCATCAATCCTGAGACAAAGGGATTCATCTTAGCCTTGAGATTGACCTGAACTTTAAAGGATCTGAGCCCAGGCGTGCGAAGAATAAGAATTGGTACATGTCACAGTAGCTTGTAAAAGCAGGCACTGCAGAAGCTGACATGACTGTCAGTTTTGCTGGAGGATTCATGGTAGAGGCAAAGGCCTCAACAAAATAGCCCAGAGAAGCTGTGGGGTATGCCTAGGGAGCTGTGAAACATGGCCCTAACCTACGAACCTACATAAGACGGGGCCTCATCCCGCTCCAGAACTGTATCAGTGACAGATCAACTGAGGAGGTGTTTGGAAGCATTTGGATGATAAGCACCTGGTGCTCCTGATAGACATCAAGGCTAGAATTATCGCAAAATAAAGCAGAGTGGAAGTAAAGGTGCAAGATGAGATAAGAAACATCATGTTAAAGACTTGTACAAGGTCAGACTGCACTATTTAGTGATCTCTTCTGGCCTGGATTCCACGTGTCTGTGCAGGATAGAGCAGGCTTTTTCACCCTCTGGTTTGCTATGCTCCAGTGAAATGTTTCAAGCTAAATTTGGAGATGATATTTTGCTATAGCTGTCTACCCACAAGGCCCAGATCCGCGAGGAGCTCCTTTGTGCTACGACGTGGCCCCCGCATGTTCTCATCTTCAGGTTGCAGGACATGTCCATGTGAGCTTCCTCTGCTGGGAGATTCACATCCTGGGTTGCTGAAACAGCCTTGCTGAAACATGGCTGCATTGTAATTAATAAATACACTAATGGAGTCTTCATTGCATTATTAGGACATTTTGAAATTTACTCTGGGAAACCTTTCAACTCCATTAAATCCACCTTTGTCACAAGATAAAGTGCTGTTCATAATAGGCTCATTAACATTCAGACTGCAGTTCAGCCCCATCCATTAACAGCTGGCAGGCAGGAGTTTCCAAAAAGACCCCAAGAACCATTTTCCCTGACCAGGGGCTGGCTTCCTCAACGTGTCTGTTAGTCCTGTGTTGGATGTTTCATGACAGGGAGCCTTTCTGCTGACTTCCCCATGCCATTTAAATGTACTGCCAAGACCAGCCGTTATCAGTTGGGGATCGGGAAAAATCTGCCAGGAGTTCCCACCCTGCTGCTGGGGTGTTTAACTCAAAAGCTGCCAGGAGCAGAAGAACCCAGCCCCATGTGACAGCCATGGGCATTTATTTTCCTCCTCTCTCCCTCTTGGCTGATTCTCATTTAGAGCCCAAGTGTCAGCTGCTCTGATTAAGTTCCTTAGGGCTGGGCGTGATGATTAACAGTGAATGATAACAATGGCATTTCAGTGGTGGCTAATAGGCTTCCAAACTTAATCTCTCTCGATCTTACTGAGATAAAGAATAGAAAATTCTTCCAGCGACAATGATTACACAGTAAAGTTTGTATTTGCTCCGTGCTGACGAGCTATGAAGCCTGATTTCCCCCAGCAGCTCTTTAGAGGCCCCAGGGCTGGGATGTTGCCAGCTCAGGGTGTTGCCAGCTCAGGGTTTTACCAGATCTCTGATGTCTTGCAGGTCTGTCTCCTGGAGCTGGGTGATTATAAGGAATTAATGCCTTTGTTCTTTCCTTCTTTCTAAAAAAACCCAAATCTCTAGCCAACTACTCATAGGGAAATACGGACTAAGGCAAATTGAAATTGTCCGTAAGTAATCTATTTCGGCTTACAACTTTTGGAAAAAACTCACAACTTTGGGGTACCATTTATTGATTTGAGTACTGAGGATTGTCAGTTCTGGGTCTGGCACATCCACAGCAGGGGAGAGAGCAATAAAATTGTCAATGGGCTATGAGGCTCAGCAGAGAGGCTAGACTGGGCTGTAAGGATGACTTTCTAAACACCGAGAGCAGCTTTTCTGAATGGGATGAAAGCCTGACAGTGACTGGGAAAAATGAGAAGCTTGATCTGAAGATTTGAGGCTTCAAGGTGTCGCATTTTAGCAGCCCAAATGCCAGGATGCCAGGACTTACCCGTCCACGCAAGCACAGACTCAGTGAGTAGCTGAGCATCGGTGAAACGTGCATTAGTCTTCACTGGGAAGGATCCATGGACCAAAGCAGACTGGGTTCAAGAGAGCAAAGCTCCTGCTGAAATTGTAAATGAAACAGGGGCAGCCTGCTTTGTTTCAGGACAGCGCCTGCCATGAGAGGAACCCTCATTCCCTCAAACCTGTCTGTCAACCCATGGTGCAGACAGCAGTAACCTGTGGGGAAGGCGCTGTGTCACTGGAATCAGTGGGTGTCCCACAGCTGTGTATTTTAGGAGTTACCCTTTGCTTCTTGAATTCTTACAAAAGAAAAACTTTTCCTTTTTCACCTCAGCTCAAGTCCTGCCTTTTTGCTCCTGAGCTGCCTGGCAGGAGGTCAGCTTTTTCAAAGATGTTTCTCACATCCCTCTTGACCAGCCCTAAATACAAGGTCTAGAACAAGAACCGTACAATGCTAGTGGCAATTTCAGTGAGAAAACCCCAGTTTTGGGGACAGGCAGGACAGCAAAGCAGAGTATACATCCCACTGCTAGAGCGTAATGTGAGTTAGTGGACAAACAGCAAGATATTATAGTTAGGTTTTACAGCTGCTAAGTGTGTTAGTCCTTAAACAAACATCTAATGGGATTTTAAGCCTTGATTCTTTTGAAACATCAGGCTTCAGAGGAGAGCTATTTTCTTATAGTATCTAGCATCGTGTCTTCAGGCTGCAGGATATTATTAAAAAAAAAGTTAAAGCAGAGTTCATCCCTGATGTATTAAGCCTCATTCAGCTTGGATTTTTTGCATTTTCTCCTGCACAGAATTCCTGCTCCTTTCCGCTCTGCCTCTGGTATCCCAGCTGTTCACATTTCCTTGGCTCAGGCTTTATGAAATGAAGCCAAGAAGCAGATTTCAGCGAAACCAAGAGAATTTGCAATTAGCTCCACCTTTTTCAGAGAAAATATTATATCTGTGTCTCGAAGAATGCTTTGTTGTAGCAGCATGGCACAGTTCCTGTATCATGTCTCATCAGTTTGTTGAGCCCATATCTTTACAGGAACTGTATCCCTACAGACCTCCTATGGAGGAAACAAAAGATGCTCATTATATTCACAGTTGGGCTGTCCTGAACCTCTCTTTGAAAATCAAAGCAGTTCAATTATTCTTTTTATTCTTCATTTTTACCCATTTCTGCATTGCTGGTTGTATCTGGGGTACAAGATGGTCACCCAAATACAGGTCAAGGTTGGGATTTACTCAAGGTCTATTTCTTACAAAATATTGAACCATTTCACCAGCTTTGGCATCCTATTTCCCTTTGAAGAAAGATTTATTATTTCTTCCAGCTGCATCTGTCCTCTTCTTATTTTGCATGTGTCATACCCTGAGTGGCTTTAACTTGCTGAATACCACCCCAGAAAATAGGATCATATCCTGCCAGGTTAATGATTCACGTAGTTCACTGGAGGGTTTGGTGAGCAACAAGAATTGGCTCAAGGGAAAAGATAAGCCCACAGGGCCAGAGGAAAGGGTGAGGTAAAGAAAGACAAGGGGGCGAGGAAGAGGGTCCCTTCCTTTCAGCAGAAACAGCTGCGTTGCCTCAGCTGACCATGTACCAAGACTTGGTTTCACCCATGGTGGAGGAAGTTCAGTAGCCCCTTCTGGATACATGGTTCATTTTTTAAGTAGAAAAGCTCTTTTCTTCATTTCTGACATGCTATTAGAGAAAAACAGCAGTCCTCCCTGCAAACTCCTCTTCTCTCATTCACCTTCCTTCTCTTTGCACAGTCACAGGCTGTTCCTGTTCACAGGTGGCATCTGAGAGAGGCTCTGAGGTCTGCATTTAGAGCCAGCTTAGCACATACAACTGGACAGACTTTTCTTCATTCTAATCGATCTGCAATTCTTTTTTGTATAACTGGGGAGGCAAAACCCTTCTACCTCAATAAAACTCCACTTCCCGCACTTTGTCCTCCAAGGTTTAAATTTAGCATATATGTACTTTGTTTCTGCTCAGGCTTCTCCTCAACACTCCATGTTGTCTATTGCTGTGTATAAAAATGATCTGTGTTGACAGAGGACTCAGAGGGCACTTTGTATTATCAGCTCCAGCATTTGCCTGTGTCCTTTATTTCAAGCAACAAAAGCGTATTTTCAGAGCAAGGTGGTTTCTTGAAAGGATTTCCACCGACAATTTGTCTAGAAAGAGATGCTGCTAGAGAAGGCAGAAAGCTGTGTTTCTTCAACCCATTCAGCAAAGTTCTTGAGGAAATTGCTCAAAGCTTCGCGGTTGCTGCACATTGTACTTGCAGGGCTCCTGGTCCCATTGGTTAATGGGGTGGGGAAGGACCCCTTTTTCAGGGCTTACTGGGTGCTTATCGCAGCGTGAGGGCCCCTGGGAGCCGGGGCAGCAAGCTGCAGTGCTTCGTCCTAGCTCTCTGAGATCACCAGCAGCCTCCAGCCTGCCCTGCCCTGCCTGCAGCCTACCCGTGCACACCAGCCTCGCTGGTCCTCACCAGCCCACGTCGGTCCACCGTAAGCAGGGGTGTGCTTGCTGTACACTGTTCTCTCTTCTGCGGCAGCAGGCTCTTTCCACTGCTGCTGGCTGAACTGTTTTTAATTATCCTCTTTGGACTTTTGTGCACAATAATCAACAGTTAATTGCAAACAATCAGGCAAATTGGTGTTCTAGGGAAGGAGAGAAGAGTGACAGAGAGGAGCAGGGACTAAAGCAGAAGCCATCTCCAGAGATGGGCACGGCTGATGGCAAGCAGCTGTTTGGAGTAGAGAGGGCTCGACAGAAGAGGGGCTGCAGCAAAAGCCAAAGCATCTCTTCTTTCCTCTGTCCCTGAAGCAACTTCACTTTGCAACTCACTTCTGCAACACCACCTCCGTTGTAAGACAATACGTTTTGCAGGCAATAGTGTCAGATCCCACCAGTCTGTGGGGAAAATGATTCACTGGAGAACGGCAAATTAGAAGGCTTAAAAAGTAGCAGCAATGCTGCTGCTTTTCCTGGAGTTGCCCAGACGTTCCCAAGTGTCTTGGAGGAGACCTGTCAGGCTGGAGGTGAGCTCCAGGGAGGTGAAGGCCTCAAAGAGGTGTCCCAGGCACGTGGCACGATCCCAGCAGCAGCAAGGTCTTTCCAGGAGGATCAGACAAGTGCGGGAAAGAACTCATGAGCCTTTACTTCCAGTGCACAAGGGCTGGCACGTTTTGACTTTTGCCCCACTTATTTGCAGTTTGATGCTAACATTAGCAATGAAAGGGTATTAAGGGGTTGTGTCTGTTCATTTTTTATTATTTTCTGGTTGCCTATTCTTGGGTGTGGTTAGTTTTTTTTTTTAACTAGTGCGAGAGCGCTATCTTTTTCTAAAATCATTATTATTTTTTAAGGATGCTTGCTCAGCACGCTGAAGGCGCGTGGGGGAGACGGAGCTGTTGTGACACCACCCCACGACCCTCTAGCCCCCACCTCTCGTGTATTCGCCGCGGCTCCTGGGCTTTTCGGCAGCCAATTCCCGGCCGCGGGGATGCCGGCGGCTGCCCCGGGAGGGCGGCGGCAGGCGCGGGGCCGACGGCGGACGCAAGGGCGCTGGAGGCGGTCGGGGCCCGCGGCCGCTGCTGCGGGAGCAGCGCCCCGCCGGGCCGGCAGGGGGCAGCGCTGCGCCGGGCAGCCCCGCCCGCGGCCCTGCCGCTCCGGGCCGAGCCGGGCCGAGCCGGGCCGAGCCGAGCTGGGCCGAGCCGGGCCGGGCCGGGCCGGGCCGGGCCGAGCCGAGCCGAGTCGAGCCGAGTCGAGCCCAGCCCTGGGGCTCATCCCGGCCCATCACTAGGATCCGATTTTCCATGCTGTGCTCCAGGCACTCTGTAAATTATACCCCTGCTCCTGCCGTGTGCCATTGTGGTGTTTTCCTGGGGTCTGAAATATTAATTAAGGGGGAAAAAAAGCCCTTTTACAATGCACCACTATATTAAACTTATAACGCTATAAATCGGCACCGTAAAACTGTAACTCAAGGGCCAGGCGTTAGACAAACCTGACACACTGCTGGGAAATGGCAGAGATCTTAACAAACTGCATCATATACAAGTTTCTGCAATGTACATAAAACTTAGTATTTTGTACCCCTATTAGTTGTTTTTTACAATATTTTCAGGGACAAAAAAATAAAAATGGCAAGCAATACAAACAAGTGAATCAATTCAGAAAAATAAAAGTTGACGTGAGCTTGCATCCAAGAAGTGAGTGACGGTTCAGGCTTTTTTATTTGTTTGTTTGCTTATTTGAAGTGGCTTGAGAAAGCTGGGTTAATTTAAAAATATTTTTCTTCCAGTTTCTTTCATTTCTTTGCTTCCCACATGCAGGTCAGGATGGGCGCTGCTATATAATGAAGGCATGGTAAAATTGGTTATTCTTTAGTATATTTTCAGTCTGATCTCCAGATTTCTACCCCTCAAATGCAAATCATCTGTTTTGATCCCTACTGCTTTTTTATGTTCACAAGATGATCTCAAGGGGCTTATTCTCCCCGTCTCGCCCCCAGTGGAAAAAACACTCTCTTGGTTTGTCCATTTTGTTTTGACCTTCAAAGCGTTAAGTCCTCCCTTTCTCGTCCTCACTAGAGGAACCCTGGCAAGAACTTTTGCAGCCGTAAATAGTCACGTCATTATAAAGCAATAACGTGGGCTGTAGCTCTCCCTCCCCGGGAGAGGTGGGCAAGGGTATGCAGCTTGTTAGTCTCCTTTTCTGTGTGAAGAAACAGAGAGCTGCAGTTCATTTTGAAGTTTCATGCGACATCACAAATCAGGTCCTCTGGCAAAGAAGGGAAGCAAACGCCGAATATGCTGAAGTGAGTAACTACCCATAGTGAAGAAAATCCTTTAATGTGAGCATGGTGTAGGTAATGCAGTATTTATTTGCCACAAAGAAACTGTAAAGAGCAGAGCATTGATTTCTTGGTTTTTATTTTTCAGGTCGGTTTCGTGGGGCTTGGTCTGTTGGGAGAATTTTCTGAGAAGCATCTGAAAAGCTGATAGCTGGATAGCTTCAGCACTGACCCTCCGTCCCGAGCGAGGTTTGCCGCTCGCAGTACTCCTGGAAAGACACAAGGGCTCCGGCTGCAGTCAGGCCAGGCCATTAGATGAAACTGCTTTTGTGGCACTTCTGCTTTCAACGGCTAGAGGACAGATTTCCCACTGTATCTCTCTGCAGTGTTTGACTCTGTTGACCATGAATCCCTGCTGGCCCCTGCTGAGGAGAGGGGTTGCAGTCTGGTGGGAATGGTTCGGTGGGACATACCCAGTTAGTAGAGACGTGAACATACACCCCTACTGCTAATGAGCACAAAGTCATCAGGGTGTGGGAGATGTTGCCGCAGCCCAGAACACTTCAAGAGCTCAAGCTGGTTGTGCCATCCTCTCCTCTCAAGTTTTAAGAGAATACGTAGTTAAGTTCAAAGTCTCAGTCCTTGAAAGCCTTAAAAGTATCTAAACAGGTCACCTTATCAGCACCATCTGAATTATATGACAGCCTTGCCATTTTCCGCTGCAGCAACAAGTAAGATGGGGAAGAGGTGGCTCTCTGACATCCTCCTCCAGTTGTTGTGAGCGTTGGTCAGCGTCTCTCTGAAGCGTGGAAAACAATCTCCTCACCTGGGACGGTTAGCACTTTGCTTACAGAGATGCCCAGCATCTGCAGATTGCCTTGTACTTCACACAAGCGGGGAACGTTCACTGCCTCTGGAACATATGTCCCTCCTGGCTAGAGCAAGGTAGCACAGTGTTTCACCAACAGCATCGGGACTGGCCTTTGGGGGTTTCCACCTTCCCATGCCACACATTGGCCTCAAAGTGATGGCAGGACAGCATGGTTATCGGTGCAGTGTATAATCTCTCTCCCCCAGTCTTTTTATGCACACACACACACATCCCCCACATACATAATGCTTATCTTTAATTTGGTGTACGTTTAAGCCATACACTTTCTAAAGAGAGTTAAAAATGTCAAGTGAATTCAGAATAAAGAGGTGAAAAGAAGCATTCTGAGATACTCACAGGGCTGGTGGTACTAACAAGAGAGACAATTCCTGGCTTTCTTTGGCCCTGAAGTTAATTGCAGGCATCTAGGATTTAAAGACCTTGTGTTATTGATGGGGGTGTGTTAGCAACAGGAGGGATTGACTCTAACATTAAACTGGAATTTAGCATGTACAATAGCATGTACATTTAGCATGTCAAGAGAAAGAAATAAGAACAAAGGAGGCTGTTATTATCTTTTATTATTATCTTTTAATTCCCCCCATTTTCCTTCTGCATGCTTTCCTCTCTCAGCCCTCTCTCTTTCAGTAATTACAATAATCAACTTACAATGATAACAGAAATAATCTCCCGCAAGATAGCTAAACAAACCACGTTATCTGTACTGAACTGTGCTCACTTACAGTAGGTATATCACTTATGGAAAAGCCAATAAAATTTTAATTAAAAAAGCATGTAGGTTGTCAGTTAAGATGCAAAAAGGGTGTGCAAACACATGCAAAGTGGTCCAAAAATTGCTTGGTATTTGATAGAACAGGTAGGAGGGCAAACCCACCCCAAACAAAACTAAACTAAATCCTCCAGGTTTGAGGAGCTCTATTTATGTTGCTCTATACAGAGCACTAATTGCCTTGGAAGTCAAAAGCAGGAGGAGGGGAGAATCCTCCCTTGAGCGACAATCACATCCACCCACCTCCACCAGTGCAGGGAGCAAGCGCGCAAAAGTTAATTAAAGATTTTGCATCTCCCCACCGCAGCGCTGGATTGATAGCTCTGGATCCTGAGATAAACTAAAGCTCTCCCACACTGTATCGCTAATACGCCTTCAACCTTGCCCTGGAGGCACCACCTCTAGGGATTAGACGTTTGGTTTCCCTGGTGTATTCGGGGCTTGGCCTCTCTGCTAGGACTGAAAGCAAGAGGAGTGATGAATGCCAACCGATAGGTAGGTGCTTGTCTCACAGGAGCAGGCCTGCAGGCAATTACCTAGTCATGAGTCACAGTGGCTTGAGAGGACTTGAGGATCTCCCTGCTAGTCGTTTGTTCCGAACATATAAAGAGCGTATCGTATAAAGGCTATTCGGCATAGAAACGGCAAAAAGAAAGAATTTCTGCACAGGTACAGTGAATGTGAAACAGTTCTTCAGCTGACCAAAGTGGAGGGTTCCCTGGCACTGATTGCGGTATGAAGAAAGTCCTTGACACCGCTCAGTGCCCTGAGTTTGCCTCGCTCCCCATGGTCTTTCCCTCTTGTGGTTCTGGTGTGAATCCTGGCATGGTCTGCTCATGGTCCACCTTTGCTTTTCTGTGGCAGGCCAAGACTGGTGGCTTAAGCTGTCCCTTTGAGGACAGACGTGCATACCCTTCACCCAGACTTTTCTCCAAGCTGCGTTGCTGCAGGGCATCACTGGGAGGAAATTTCAGCAGTGGTGGGATGATCAGCATGGATCAATGGCTGTGCTTTGCACCGTTCTCCCTCGGTGAGTAAGCAACCGCATCCTGGGATTGTATTCTAGTGCAGAGAAGACCTTTTGGATAATAGCATGATAAATGCCTTTGTAGTGTGAGGACATCCTGAGACAGCGTCTGAAATTCCTTGCTCTTGGTTCAACCTTCAGCTTCAGCTGTAGAGGGTGGCTATCCCCTGCGCAGGCTGCCCAAGAGAGCACTTCCACGTGAAGAGAAGCAAGGCATGAGGTGGAAGGACAGATTTCCCCAGTGAGCAAAATGCTGTGGTACACCGGCTATTGTAGGACACTGAGTTTTGAGGCTATTAAAAATACATAATGCTTACATATTGCTCTTTACATTTACAGTGATCTACAGGCTGTGCCTAACTGCAGAACCACAGCAGCCCTGCAAGGCAGGGCAGTTAGGATCAGCCTCCTTGTAGGCAAGAAACTGAGACAAGGGTATTGAAATGCATGACCAGGGTTAGAGATGTGGGGTCAGTGAGAAAGACAAGGTTAAAAAATCAGACTTACATATTCCCTGTCCTGTGCTTAACATGTGTCTCAGCCAAAGAAATTGATGTTAATGACGTACTAACCCCTTTCATCTGAAGATCTCAAAATGTTTTATGTCCTGGTTTGCTTTCTTCATGCAGCTCTGTCATAGGCTGATGGTCTTTCAAAGGGGAAAAGTGCAGGCTGCTCTGTGCTGTGTGTGTGTCTGTATCGCCTCCAGCTCCCCACAGGGAGAAGATGGCTGGGGTTAGTCACCACTGTCGCCGGGGAAGGAGATGCGTGATTGTGCTACAGGAACAGCAGACACCATTGAGGGAAGGTGTAGGAAGAAGGCTGGGTATGGGTTGAGAGGATTTAGTGTAACAGTGGTTCATGTGACAGGGTAGAGTTGCACCTGGGTTAAGGGATATCAAGATGCAAGGGGTATCTATATGGAGATGCTGCAATGGGATCCATGCAGGGAGGGGACAATAGAAAGCGAGGCATATAGATAGGACCTCTTTGAGGAGGGCTGGACAGAGAAGTCGGCCAAGGAGGAAACCAAAGCTCTTCCTTGTTGATTTCCTTCAGAAAGAACATTTTTGTCATCACAGCTCTGCGCCGGGCACTGAAGGAGAGGTGGTTGCTGGCCCTGGCCAGAAGGGCTAAGGCCAGCCCGAGGTCCCACGGGGCAGCCCAGAAGAGGTCTGTGGGCCAGTGGGCAGCACGGTGTGGTGGCCAGGTGCTGAGCAGGCTGGACTCAAAAGCAAAGTGTTTTTAACTTTCTTAAATCTCTTGTTTTGGGACTTGAATACCCCGGAGGAGCTAGACCCTTGCAGAGGCTGAGGGAGAGAATTAAAAATAACACATGAACTCTAACTGCTGTGGCTCCCCAGAGCCTGGAGGGGAAACTGAGGCATCGTGACTAGTACCCTAATGAGCCACAACCATAGGCCAGAGGGACTTTGTCTCATTAGTGCTTTCTCTGATGATGAAACATGGCACTCTCTGGTATCCAGAAAGTCATGGCCATTATACACAAGTAGGCAATTGTAAACTGCTCAGAACAATCATCTCCCGAAATGAAAACGCGGAGGCATTTAGGAGGCTGAAGCAATTCCTGCCTGGGAAACCTGGGAGGAGCGTGATGCTGCCAGCTGCCACTGTGAACTGCCAGGGGCTCGCTCCCGAGCCCCACGCGCGGGGGCTCGCTTTGGGAAACCTCTGCATCCTGCCACGACCGTTGTGGAAAACTCTTGTACCAGGTCCCTGTGTGAAGTGGGGGCAGTTCCCCCTGCAGCTGCCCGTGAGTGGCAGATCTGGCTTTTTTTTCTCCTGTTCTGATTACGGAACTGCTCTGTTATTCTAGCAAGTCTGAAATTAGATACAGGTGCAAATTAACTAAGTCACAAGTGAATTACATTTGGTAATTTTTCTGTCAAGAGTCATGCTGAAGGGTTGCAGAGAATAACAAGAGCAACCGGCTGGTCCAGGTGTGCCCAGCCGCTGAGCGTGCCTCCCTGGCCGTGGCGTGAGGCAGCAGGGTTTATTTTCACATCGCACGCTGCGAAGTCTCCCCCCTTCCTGTTAATTTGCTACCTCTGATTTTTGTCTGCCATTCCTCGTGGCTGGCCGCAACTGTCTTTTAGTACTCACTCCCCTGATTGCAGAGCGGTAGTTGTCATGGTTATGTCGCGGTCCCGGGATTTGGCGAAGGCAGCGGAGCAAGAGCCTGGATCCTCCTCCTCCTCCTCCCCTCGCGGTGTAGGCCTGTAATGTGTTTTTTCCAGCCGAAGGGAGAAGGGCTGTTAGCTGTCAGTCAGCCCAGCTATGACAGGTAGATGAGGGAATCCAGCTCCATCCGCCACCAAGCAGGTACGCACGGATCTTCTGCCCCTCCTCAACCCAACTGCCGCCTCTCTCTGCAACTTGCAAGAGAGCAGTGGTTGTGGGAGCAGCTTCCAAGCAGTCAAGATAATCCAATCAGTTGAGCTGTCATAACGCAACCATCAGATGCCTTGTCTGTCTTCCCTGTCTCTAAGGAGGTGTGAGCATCTTGTGTAGAGCATGGTATAAATAGCTTAAGCGAGGTGGGTGGCATAGGACAATAAGACAGCGGAAGAATGTGCGAAAGTGTTGTTCTGCTGAGGCTGCTCACAGCTGCGTAGCGTTCGTTTCGTAGAGGGGCCATTTCTGGCTCTCTGTGACAACTCACTGGTGACTTCAATTCCAAGGATTCTGAGATTCAAGCGCAGGAACTGTGGCGGGTCTCAGTGCCAGCTGCCTTCCATGCAAACTTTCTGCCCTGATGTACGCTAATTGGCTCAAGAGAGATTATGAGGTGCCTGAGCCGGAGAGCTGAGCTCCTTCCTCAAACTCCTCCGATGAAGCTGTGCACGTATCTGTCAAATCAAGGTTGCAGTGTGCTGGCAGGGCAGCGTGTGGATAAAGCTTGTTCTGCTGCTGTCTCACAGATAAGCAGAGGGCTTCATTCACCAAGCAGTTAATCTGGAGTGCTTTCACCAGCGCTAAATCCATACTATTTATTTAAAGATTAAATTAATGGTTCTATGCAAATTTGCAAATTAGTTAATGACATAATTTCATCAAATGATAAGTATGGTGCTGCACAAAGCTGGGCAGGGAAACCATTTCAGGCCTGGGTTTCCTCTTGCTGTGGCATTCAGACAGCTCCTCACCCAAGTGGAGCCGGGCTCTTTGCCTGCGCTGGGATGTGCGTGTGGCTGAGACAGGGCTTCACCCCCCTCTCCCTCACCTGAGTCCTGCCGCATTACACGGAATATTGCTCATAGCCATGCAGGGCATGCTGGAGATGCCTTCCCTGTTTGGGTCCTTATTTTGAGAGAAGGGAAAATTGTCACCAATTGGTCACTTTTTCCTCAAAAATCACATGCTCTGTAACTGCAAAAATAGGTCAGCAGTGGCAGACCTGATTTCAGCAACATTTTCTTGGAAGTGTCAAAGGTAAGCACAGACTTTTAGAGCACAGCCGCTGTGAATTGCTCATAGTGTTTCATCCTGGACTGAGATCTTTCCTTTCCAGCTCACATAGTCAGAGTTGTCTTCCAGGAACGCAGGATGCGACCATCCAAACAGCTGCTCTGGGTGAGACCCAAGAGCCACTTCACTCAGGATCCAGTATCTGGCAGCAGCTGTTGCCTGGAGAAGAGCACCAGAAATAAGCCATTAGGGGATGATGCTTCCTTGGTGTGCTCTCCTCGGCTGCCTGTGGTCTGCAACTATGGGACCCCCTGAGCCAGAGTTGGCACTGAGGAACAGTGACAAACTGGCTCTCGTGCACATGCTATGCCCCGTTTGTCTTCTGAAATAGCTTTATTTTTTCCCTTCGTCCTTCCTGAAACCTTCCTTATCCCAGTAGGTTTTAGTGGGTTTATGGAATATTTCTGCTTCTTTTTGCTTGGAGTTAAATCTCTCTATAAGATATTTTAATTGTAGGATATGTGGGATACGGAAACCTTCTGAGGATTAGATGAGAGCCGTATAGGCAGTAGCCAGGCACTGTTAACACTGGGATCAACCCATAACTCCCCAATGCAAAAAGGAATTACAATTCTCTTGTAAGTTTTAGAAATGAGAACAGTAGCAATCAACTTTCAGGAGCTGAAGGGGTGTGGTTGATAGTCACAGGAAAACACAAAAGGTTTGGCAACAGTCACTGAAGTTGATTAGTGCTTTATGGTTTCATGTGAACACCCTGGTTAGTGCTCAGCTCTCCTGCGTGGTACGACTGCGAAGATTTCTCACCTCGCCCCCACCTTTGCTTGGAAAAGTGGTTGCATATGTCAGATTGAAAGGGAGAAGGGGCAAGTGATAGAGGGAAACTGGTAAAAGTGTGGAAGGGAAATAATAGCTACAACCCTCTTTTGCATGGGGACACCCTAGACCTGCTAATGCCTCCAAGGCCAGCCCTTTCCCACCCGCAGTTCTGTTTTCTGGATCAGCTTTACAGCCCTCCCCAGTCCCCTCGTCCCTGATTATTAACACAAGAACACCTCTGAGCAAACTAACCTTATTCTCTAGCTAATGTCCCAGTTCCTGTCTTCAAAGCTGCAGAATTTCTAATCTGTTTTCACTTTTGTCACTGATTCTGCTGTGGCTCCTGGCTAATCACACAAACTGTTTTGTAACCTTGTCAGCTCTGTCCATGCTGATAGCGTTGCAGCCTTCACTTACTCATAGCCACTGCTCTAATGCCAAAGTCTATGTTTGAGCCCCGGTCTCCAAAACTGAAAGGTTAATCCTCCAAACCCTCCAGCACTCACATCTCCTCTCGAGAAACACCTTTTCTGGCCATTCTCCACTGTACTATCACAGTGCTGGGAAGAATGTAGAGAGATGCCCTTTTAAGATAATAACATTAAACCTTAGGTTTAAATTCACTTTACATGATGCAGGTTTTGTTACCGCTCCAGCAGAATTTTCCTATTGATTTCTCTGGAGCCTCTCAAGGCATCCTCACAAAAAGATTTCAGAATGGGGAAGAGTGGAAAGCTTTCTTGACCTTTCTGACCGTTGCTCTCCTCTGAACGTGCTCTCTCTAGGTAACTAGTCACTAGAACAAACTCATCTGGATAAAAGGTCACTGAAATTGTGTACACCACTTATAGCATTCTAAATGATTGTGTTTTACTTGGGGACATCATCTGCTGGAGCAGGAGGTTGAAGGTTGGGTCACTGGCCTTTGTTGCAAATTGACAGTCTCAGTTGCCTTGTTTCCAGGAGAGGGTGTCTTGGTGCTGACGTAATGGATTGTAATCCTGTGACATATCAATTACACAAATTTGTAAACTACCTCTTATTCTAGAAAGACAAACAGTAGCTACCTATCCAACCCCTTTTTGTCAGAACGGTTTCACAATTTTAATACAGCACCGATTAAATAAAACTTTTCCCTGGATGGAGGCCAATAACAAACTGGGCATGTGTATGGAAGAATATTAAAATACCCAAACCATGCCTGTCAAAGATCCACATAGCACAGCATCTTTTCTCTGTCAGGAGCCAAAAATTGGACCTTTCAGGAAGAATATAAGATCAGCATAAGCAGCTAGTGATACTTCCCCACATCTTATCCAGCCTCCAACCTCCTGTGGCTCAACCTTTCTAGTGCCAGATGTGGTTTCTATATATTTGGTAGTGTTGGCAAACTGCAATAAATAGTGCTGTCATTTCAAAAAGATCCCTAAAACATTTCATAAGGAACTTCATTACTCTTTTGGGGACTCTTATAACCCCCTCCTCAACTGTCCAGAATGTCTTGTTGGCTTCAGTGGTAGAGAACACAATTTATCTTCCATAAGCAGATGCAGAGCAGAGAAGGCAGTGCTGGGATTTGAACCTGCTGCTGTGGGTAGTGTTGATGCTCAGCTGAGTAGGTCATCTCCTTGACAGAGAATTTAAAAAGCCCTCCTGGAAATTAGCTATTCATCTTCACTGTTAAGAGAGTCACGTTCGTCTATGCGATGCAAGGAGATCTGGCAGAATCTTTAGAGGTCATGTACAAAGTAAAGCTAGGATTGACTTTTTCCATTTCTGAAGGTGTTACAGGACAGAAACCAGAGGTCTGGATGAGATAAAAGCACTGAGTCTATTAAACCTGTCCTCTGAAAAGAAAAACCCAGCAAGTGCTCTTCTTAGACATACTCTGCCTTTCTGTTCTCTTGCTTTTGGAAGTATAGCGTGAGCATCAAATGGATTAAGGGAATGACCCACTATCCTGCAAAGCTGAATATCTGTGCATATGTGACCAAAAAAGCATTTTGAAAATATGCATTTTCCTTTGAAACGTGGATATGCCCCAGAGTACTGCGCCACAGGTCTGTTCTGGTACAGCAATTTCCATGTTTCCCTTCCTGCTGTTTGCCCATGGTCATGTTCTTTTGGATCTTCGCATGGACCAAAGCAACCTGCCTTGAAAGTGTCTGTAGTTAGTAGTTCTCCCCAGCATGACAAAATTTAACTCCATACATAAGGAATGCAGGTTGCCTCTTCAAGCAGGATAAAGCTGCTGCATCCTTAATCTCACGTTATACAGATGCCCATATCAAAATAAACACGTGTTTCCCTCTGTTCCTCCTCTTTCAAGTTGTAGTGCAAGGGACCAGCAACGAGGTTAGATCTTGGGGAACTTTAAAAGCCATCGTTTCCCTGGAGAGGGCCCTTGGATTTACAAACTCCAGGATTCACACAGCAACTGTTTAATTTCTAAAGTGTTAACTGAAATTTACTACAAATGCAATTTTATGCCAACACATTTTTTTGTTGTTGTTGTTACTAAGGCAGCTATTCCATAGTTACTATTTTGGTTCCCATGACGACTGCATTGCTACCCAAGTTGGAGACGATAAAATTGCTATGTTGACAGATTCTGTTTGACTGTTGATACCGGTTGGCAGAAGAAAGGAAGCCTTTCCGATAGGTTAATATGTATATTTTCAGGAAGAAAACAAATTAGTTTTTGGTAGAGTTAAATTTTACTAGCAGCAGAAATTAAAGTTCATATTAAAAGAACTGGCAGTCCAGAGGCTGCTGGGGAGGGAGGGAGGGAAGGAGGAAGAAAAGGAGGAAGGGAGAGGAGGATGAGATGATATCTGAATTTCCAGGGGCCTCTATACCTTGTTGTCTGTTGCCCACTTTAGATAAAGGGTGGTTGTCAGCACTCAGGGCATTGCCTTTCTAAAGCAGCTGCCCGGTGCAGCTTCCTGGGATAGGTGGTGGAGGAATGAATTGAGCTGAATTGTGCAGGAGACCCCGGCACGTTGGAGGATGATCTACTACCAACTCACTGGGACTCTATCGAATACCGGGCTTTTGTATGCTAGGGAGCCACAGCCAGAATATCAGAGGGTTAGGAATATTGGCTGGTAGCCGGAGCAGCAGCTGGAGCAAGAGACCTTGGCAGTGTCAAGATATGGGAGATGGATCTTGCGTGGGAGGCTGTAGAGAAGCTGCAGCGGGATGGTGACACGTGCCATGTGTCCTTTTGCTTTTTGGCCACACTGCTGCTATGGGCTTGTTTGGTCCTCACTGCATTGGTCTCTTGAAGCGATGCAGACACTGTACAAGTGTGTACGGGAGTCCTTTGTGTCTGGCAGCTGTGGTGAAGAAATTCTGGCAGTTTTTTGATGCATACAGTTGTTCTGGGAGCCCTGAGAAGGTTTGCAGTAGGGCAGCTGCAGTCCTACTGCAGCTAGGGACAGTCCTACAGTGGAGACTGCTCTCTGGCATTCTCCAAAAAGCTCTCCAGGCACAATTTGGTCACAGAGCTTAGACGTTGCATGTGACTCAAATTACTGTTCAGTAATATGGGGATTGCCTGGATCATGGCATTTTCCCCTTTTTCCCTTCTCAAGTGTGATTATGAAAATGTACTTATGCTCAACATCAGGATGGCCAAATGGATGGGAGGGATTTGGTGTCCAAACTGAGCCAGAAGAAGAGAGGCAAAGTATGCTCTGAGAGATGTGACTTGCACAGGGAGCTTGTCCCTGAGTTAATGCTTAAAATTACCTGGTCATCACCAGGATGAGGATTATGCACCTAGAGTGCCTGCCTCGGAGCTGTGGTGTACCCAGCGCACTAGCAAACATTTTGGCTATTAAAGAGCCCAGGTACACACAGCAACACCAGTGATGGGGCTGGTGACAAGGTCAGTGCCATATTAACTGCAAAATATGAGAGGATGGAAGGACGGTGAGGAGAAAGGGAAGGGAAGGTGGAAAAGGTTGTTGTCTGCCTGAAAGAAGTCTTTCCATGAGGACAGTGCCTGGTGCAGCCATGTTTTTGGTTCTTGCCCGGCACTCCTGGGTGCTACCATATTAAAAAAGAGTTGGGAAAACGGTGGTCTCGGTGGCTATTCCTCATGCTTCCTGGGCATGGTAACACTGGCTACTGCTGGCCTGTCATTCAGAAAACTTGCCCAGTGTTGATCTCAGAATTTACCAGCATCTGTCAGAGTTTGGAAATGACCGTATTCCAACGTGCATTCAATGCCTGGCCTCCTTGTTCCTTACAAGGGAGAGTTTTGATTATTGTTCTATTTTCTTTTTTTGGTAAATGCTACAGTGCTTTACTGCCTGCCGCTTCCAATCTCCTCCTAACCTCCCTGCAATCTCCTTGGCAGTGACTGCAATTTACTGTGAATTAACCTAGTCACCAGGGAGCTCCTAATGGCCGTTCTACAGGTTCGCAGATTATCTTAAGCAACTGATATTTAGTGCAGAAAGAAGGAAAACTTCTAAAAGATTTAGTAAATGTCATGAAAAGACTATTACAGAGCTTGGGGCTTTTTTTTTTTCCTTTTTCTTTTTTCCCCAGTGCTGCTTGGCTTTCCCCGCTCCAGGTAGAGGCCAGCCTAGGCACATACCGAATCCTTGTGGGGAAAGGAGCATGGAGAGAAAATGGAGGGAAGTGAATGTGCCAGAGCGGAGGAAAGATGCCAGTTCCTCTCTCGCAGAGCGTGGCAGCACAAAGAGGAGGTATATGTTGCCTGCTGAGGCTCCCCCTGCACAGAGATGCCTTGTTGTTCTTTATCTCGCTCATGTTACTTAACAGCAGGGCCAGTTTGTACAAACCCAGATTAGAGCAGATAAGAAAATGAAGATCTGAATTATTCAGCAGGGGAGGGAGGAAGTGACTGGGGTTACTGGATAAAGCTATGGCCTCCAATGGAGCTGCCTGTCCCTTGGGTTTTATATCTAAATCTATTTGCTCTGCTTAAGCCTGTTTTCTGGTTGTGGAAGAATTAAGACAATGATTTGTTTTATTTACAAAGAGATCCCTTTCATAGCAGCTGCAGAAAATGGGAGTAAAAAGGACCTCATGAGATCTGCTGGTCCATCCTCCTGCCCTGGCAGGGTTAGTTAGAGCTGCATCTCTCCGCAGACATGTACCCACACCAGAAACTCCCCAGGCAAGGTGAGATACGCCAACGTGTCTGGTGTTTCCCCTTCTAAGGCTTGTGGTCCTGAGCCCCCTGTCAAAGCCTCCTTAAATCCTTTTCTGTTGGACCTCCCAGGCCTCCCAAACCCTGTTTTGGAAGCTGCCTTAGTTCAGGGAAAACACTTGCTGCTCATCCCTTGTTTTAGTTAGGTTGGAGACTACTTGTTCGGCACATCTCGGAATTGGGTTTGGCAGGGCAGCAGGAAAGACAGGGGGTTTGGACACCACTTGCCCAAGAAGGGGCTCTTGCATCTCTTCTTATATACCTCTGCTGGTGCTTCGGAAAGAGAGGCACTGATGCTGAATAAACTGCGGGATTCTCCTCTTTGCTTTGCTGCTCTTTGCTCCCCTCCCAGTCAGTGTGGGATAATTACTGTTGTGGTGCCAAACCAGAGCGCTCTCTGCAATAGCTAATTACCAGCACTGCTGCTTTCTCTGAGGGCTGCTGCTCTACGAGTCTTCCCAAAGAGTAAGCACGACTTCTTCCATCTCCACACTAGGTAGGCAACACAGTGATTGTGGGTGTCCTGATCTCCTAGAGAAGCCTCTCCTGTTCCTAGGTCTGGGAACATCATCTACAAGTCCTGTACGGCCACGGCAGACAAAGCTTTCAGCTGTTGTTTTCACTGCTGTTATTTTATGTGGGGTAGCTTGGATTGCCTGGATTACTTTTACTATAACTACACCCATCTAGAGAGGAACAGAAATCCAGAGACAACAGAGACCTGCTGCTGCTGTACTTGCTGGCAGGGTGTAATTACATCATAAGTTTCCTTTGCTCACAAAGCTGACTTAAGAAATTCCTGCCCTCGTACCTCATTTTGCAGCCCCCTCAGTTGTCCTGATACCACTGATTGTAGGGCTGTGCTGTGCATTGATAAGAAGATCGAGGTGAGCTTCTCCAGCCCTTTTCTGGGAGGATTATTTTTAACCTGTGTCTTTTTGTTTGTTGCTGAACACACCATATTGTGCAACTACCCCTTCATATTGTGCAACTACCCCTTCAACAGCAAGGGAGTCGATTCTGCTCCCATTCAGATGCTAAATGCGGGGCTGGCACCCCTGTTCAGAAATGCTGTGCCAGGGGCAGAAGGGGAGAATCCTGATCGCCAGTCCCTCAGCTGTGCTTTCCCTTTCCCCTGCTCACGCACTAAGCTCATCACCCATCTCAGGCTACGACCTTTTCTGATCTCCCCAGCTACAGAATGACTGACCTAGCAGAGACCTGACCAAGAAACCTGCCTATGGAAATTTGAAGCTCTTTGGCAAGCCACCATAGTGCTCGTGCACCTTAGGAGGTACCCTTAGGGGCATGGTTAAACATTACCTGAGTTCATTGCTTTCGGACTCTCGATGCTTCCTTTAAATGGAAGGATCAGTCCCACCTTCCTGGCATGCAGTGCTGTCTTACACCGCTGTGACTGTTTCCCTCCGGGAGCAGCCGCCCTTCCCTTTTCAGCACAGTGACAATTCCTGTACCCAGGTTTGCTGAAGTCCCTTCAGGATCAGAGGCAGTTACAACGTCTGAAACTCTTGTTATTATAGAGGCAGCCCCCAGCAAAGCCCCATATTCCTCACACTCCCTCCAGTTCAAAGTTTACTGTATGGCCTCCAAACTCCTGTGCAAGGAAACTGCTCTCAGCACCATCATCCATCTCCTTTTTGACATTGCAAGTCAGGCCAGAGCTTAATGGGTTGAAACACAACTCCTGCTCTCCAGCATCAGCTTTTCAGGGCCTGTTAGAGCCCTCAATCCACACATTGGAAAAGATTGGCTTTCACTGCTTTTTTTCTTCCTCATCAGACACAAATTAATGACCTTCAAGCAGTGCAGTGATACTGCCTTGAGCCCTCTACTCAGCCGAGCCGCTTTGCTCTCAGGTGCAGAGCGCATCGGATACAAACATTTTCGAGGTTCCTGGGGAGTATCATGTTTGCCAGGACCTGGGCTCCGAGCTCCCCCTCTGCACCCTGGCTGAATTACCTCATTGATTAATGGTACAACTTGCGGTCCTCTCGCTCCTTGCAAATAGGAGCTCGAGCCCCCGCCATTTAACAGGGGCGTGGGATATGCGAAAAGCTGAAATGTCAGCACATCACAGTGGCCATTAATCATAAAGCTGCTTTAAAAGAAAATAAGGAAACAAGAAAAAGGAATTATCAGAAATATCAAGGAGCCAATTTAATTGAGGCAAATACATATGTGGCGGCTGCTTTTTAACTTTACCCACATCTCAATTAAACAGGGTTGGAATTTTCTTTGTTTCTGCTTTTGAAAAGTCTAAAACTCTGCAGGTTTGATCAATGGCGAGGGACAGAGAGGAAATGAGCAGGAGACGAAAGGGCCGAGTTTTCCTAGAAGCTGTCATGGTAATTTATGGCTCTGGCTGATAAAACTTTTAACTAGTCAAATATGAGCTAGGAAATAGCGAAAGCAAAGTGAGCCTTGGAGGAACGATCCCAACTTCTGGGAAGCACAACCTGGCATGAGCAGCTCCTTGCCTGGGAGCTCAGGAAGAGTCACTCGTGACTCCTGCTCATCTCTTGGCTTGCTGTGGACAGGTCTTGCTCTGGAAGAGCCAAGTGCTCTGATGGTTTTTTTGCCAGGTCTGCTTCAGCTGGCAACAGCAGTCTCTCTGCTCGGGATATGCTGGCCAAAGTGGCTGGAGGGAGATGTGACCAGTCTCAGCAAGAGGAAGTTATAGGAAGAAGACAAGCACATGGCGTCATTCGGGGGTCTGCTTCTGGCCTGTCCTACAAAGTAAGCAGTAGCATTCTGCATCAATACCCCACTATGAGAAACTTAGCTGCTGCGGGAAATGGCACTGGTATTTTGGTGTGTCTGTGATTGTGGGGAACAGCCACTCTCATGCTCTTTGAATCCATGCTCAACAAAAGAGTCAGCAAGACCTGGAGGAACTGTACAGCTAGTGATATCTTTAATTCCTGACAAATGCCACAGCTTTTCTCCCTAGGACAAAGGGTACCAGTGTCCTGGACCAATTCTAACCCACTCACTTCATTTAGCTGTTTTCACATTTTCTGGCTGGAAAATGTGCAGCACTCAACTAGCTTCTGAACTATGTCTGACCTCTCTTTTTGAAGAAAAATGTGTGATGGTAAGGCACAATGGATGTTTGCAGAACGAGAAGACTACCAGTTGGACACCAGAAAGCTGTTTTCTGTAGGGGGAGCCTGAAGCCAACTGCCAATTTATTTTAGAGCAGAAATCCATGAGAGGAGAGAGTTAATGGGATCTCCTCGTCTGTTACCCACACCGTTGACATTCACATGGTCCTGTCTTTAACCCCAAATGCTGTGTCACCCAGTGACAGTAACTCTGTGGGGAGAGGACATTATTGCAAAGCATTGGCCAGTATGTTTGCACTTCACACATCTCTTTAATGCACCAGAGATCTCAGACAAAGCCTCCTCTTTGGCTGGAGGCTGCCTCCTGCAAACTTCATGTCCTTTCACCCTTGCTGAGTTGGGAACTCCCTTCTTCCCTCCTTCCTCTTTCAGCATCCCAGAAACTCCTATCTGACTTTTCCCATGATGCTCTAGGGGAGAGGCAATCAGGTGAAAGCTGATTCCCCTTTGCCCACCTACTGGTTTTCCCAGCAGTTTCAGAGTCCCATCGGGAATTAGATGGGCAGGAGGTAGAATCATAGAATCATAGAATCATTAAGGTTGAAAAAGACCTCTAAGATCATCGAGTCCAACCATCAACTCAACACCACCATGCCCACTACACCATGTCCCTAAGCGCCTCATCTACACGTCTTTTAAATACTTCCAGGGATGGTGACTCAACCACTTCCCTGGGCAGCCTGTTCCAAGACTTGACCACTCTTTCAGAAAAGAAATTTCTCCTAATGTCCAATCTAAACCTCCCTTGGCGCAACTTGAAGCCATTTCCTCTTGTACCACAATCAGAGCAAAGGCACAAGGGTCAGAGAGGTTGTCCCTCCTCCAATCCTCCAAGCACCTCTGGGAGGGCCTTGGGACATGCCAGCATTCAGCCACTGGCCTGGTGCAGGTCCCAGGGTTTCACTCAGTGCAATTTCTTCAAGCCAGAAAGTTTCTCTGGAGCTTAGTGTGGGTCCAAGGGACAAGGCACTGCTGTCCTCTTCTC